>NC_091332.1:23621718-23741718 GCF_038502225.1 Cherax quadricarinatus
TGGAAACAACTACCTTGCAGATTCACGCATGGGCAAAGGCTATGGGAGCAGCTCAGTCTCGAATGTAAGGCTTGTTCACAGCATCAAGCTTAAGTTTGTAATAATGTTGGTAGAATTACCAACAATATTTTAGGTAAAAGGACACAATTGCAACTAATGCGACACTTTATTTTGGCAACATTTCACTCTCCAGGAGCTTTGTCAAGATGTTACCTTGACAAAGCTCCTGGAGAGCGAAACGTTGCCACAATAAAATGTCGCAGTTGCAGTTGTGTCCTTTTACTGAATAAGCTTAAATTTGATGAACCTAATAAATATGTCATTGTGGATGTAGCATCATAATCCAGTAAAAGTTAGGAGCAGTAAATGTATGCATCTGAGATTTGCTTGTTTAGTTTTCAAAGATCAAATATGAGTTTGGCTTATTTTTTGCTCTTTGCATCCTTCCTAATAATGCATTTTTTTATATTTTTAAGAATGTTTTAATGTAGTAAACTCAATTTAATGGAGAAGAGGACAGAGAGCAGATTCATTTAATTATGACTGTGGTGGCTAGAGATAAGTGTGTTTTGATGTGGTAGTAACAATAATGGATAAGTCTTTAACCAGCAGACTTTGTTCTTTGTTTCTGAATCAACTGTTCTAGAGGAGTTTGTCTAGTGTATCCAGAATCTGTTAAATTGTGGGTTTATTGCAGTTTAGTTTTGCAAATAAAAGTTTTCAGTAGAGCCATACTTATATTCTCTGCATGCTTTAAAGCTATTGTATTTCAACAATTATGTATTGAACTGCATTTAATTGTGAACTAATGTACACAAAATGAAACCTGTAGTTAAAAGTAATGTGTTGGATATATAATAAAGCATGTAGTTAGAAGTAATGTGTTGTACACATAAAGCTTGTAGTTAGAAGTAATGTGTTGTACACATAAAGCTTGTAGTTAGGAGTAATGTGTTGTATACATAATAAAGCATGTAATCTTGTACACATAATGAAGTATGTAATCGCAAGGACTGTAATTAATTACAAGCTGAGAAATAAAAGTACAAAATTTGTATTAAAAGATGACAAACACTAATGTAATGCTAGAGATGGGTTGCCTTGATCTCTTTATTACTTAGCATTCTAACTACTGTGTTTCCATTTGGTAAAACAAGCTAAGCATTATATAGTATACCAGGAAGTTCTTTTTTATTTAAATCCAGTGAAAATTTATCTTTAAGCATGTTTCATGAAGCTTCAGGTGTTAAAAGGCTTAATGGGACATTTGAAATATTTGAGTTCACATGTTGGTTTGGGTATAGTAAATGAGCCTCTTTGACACAGTCACTTTAACTCAGTAGTGGCACTGAGTGCCATCTTCTCTGTTTAATAAACATAACTTGCTCTGACTTATCAGAAAATGGTGGGAGGCTGGTGAGTATTGTTCATGGATTGGTGAGCAGGTTGTGAAAACCTACAAAACATACTATTAAATTTCATACATTACTTAGTATTTTTTTATTGATTTGTGGCACTTAGCAATGACATTTTGTGTGCCGTGCAGTTTTGGGTGCACTTTTTCAATCATATTATATGATACACTGTAACAGGGTTTACTGTTTACATATGTACAATAGTATGTTTCACACAGGTTCTTTAAAAAAGGCTTTACCCTAAAATGCTGACGTAATATAATGCATTTCATTAATTATGTGCTCTTGTTTAACATGCAAGTAATACTTAAAGAAATTTTAATATACTGGTACCTAGGGATACGAATATATTTCACTCCAGAAGGCTGTTCAAGTGCCGATACTGAACAAATTTGTTCCCATAAGGAATAATGTAAATTAGATTAATCCGTTTCAGACCCCCAAAAATACACTTACAAAGGCACTTATATAAATACACTTACATAATTGTTCAAGTTTTGAGCTGTTCGTATCCCGAGGTACCACTGTATTTCACATAAATAAAATTATTGTGAATGTGTTTGTGAAAAATGTAAATATTTTCTCTATTTGTCATGAACAGAACGGTCTAGGAAATACTGAGAGAACAGCTTCGAGCTCCTCCCTCTCCAGCAGCACGTCATCAAGTGGGCAGTCATGGGCAGATAAGGTGCGAGGGGCTCCACTCTCCCTTCAGTCCTCTCAGCTCTCTCTACAAGGTCAGTCACACTTCTGTTTTTGTAGCATCATTATAACAGATAAGTGTTCCTTCATTCTGGGAGAGTGAAAAAATATAAACTTTCTGGAGTTAGAGAGAATTTAACTTTATGTATCTAGATTGTGGTTGTTGAATAAATAAGTGTTTCATTGATGGTAAATTTTAGACATTTTTAAATTTTGGAAGAGTGAATTGTTAAAAATATTGTAAAAAAATTTTAATGTTTCAAATAATAAAAGTAGCAGTAAGGAGGGATTTGGTAGAAACTAAGATATTCAGCAGCACCAAGCATAAACTGTTATGCATTAAATAAAACATTGTGGATGTTATGAATGAAAAGAAGCTGGATGTCCTGGCTCTAATTGAAATCAAGCTGAATGGGGTAGGAGATTTTCAGAGGGGAAAAGTAAATGGGATTATGTCAGGGGTTTCTAATAGAGTTAAACCTAAGGAAGGAATAACAATAATGTTGAAGGATAAGTTATGGCAGGAAAAGAGGCAATATAAATGTTTAAATTCGAGGATTATTTGGAGTAAAATAAGAGTTGGATGTGAAAAGTGGGATATAGTAAGTGTTTATACACCTGGAGAAGAGAGAAGTGTAGTGGAGTGAGATTTTGGGAAATGTTGAGTGAGTGCATGGGGAGTTTGAAGTAAGTGAGAAAGTACTTGTGGTTGGGGATCTTAATGCTAAAGTGAGTATAAATATTGTGGAGGGAGTAGTAGATATGATATAGCACATAATGAAAGTAATTTGTTAGATTATGTATTGGTGGATAAAAGGTTGATGGGTAGGCTCCAGGATGTACACGTTTATAGAGGGGCAACTGATATATCGGATCATTATTTAGTTATAGCTACAGTTAGAGTAAGAGGTAGATGGGAAAAGAGGAAAATGGCAACAACAAGCAAGAGGGAGGTGAAAGTGTATAAACTAAGGGAGGAGGAAGTTCGGTTGAGATATAAGCAACTATTGGCAGAAAGGTGGGCTGGTGCAAGTATGAGTAGTGGGGGGGGGGGGGGGGTTGAAGAGGGTTGGAATAGTTTTAAAAATGCAGTATTAGAATGTGGGGCAGAAGTTTGTGGTTATAGGAGGGTGGGTGCACGAGGAATTGGTGGAACGGTGAAGTAAAGGGTGTGATAAAAAAGAAAAAGTTAGCTTATGAGAGGTTTTTACAAAGCAGAAGTGTTATAAGAAGAGTAGAGTATATGGAGAGTAAAAGAAAGGTGAAGAGAGTGGTGAGAGAGTGCAAAAGGAGAGCAGATGATAGAGTGGGAGAGGCACTGTCAAGGAATTTTAATGAAAATAAGAAAAAATTTTGGAGTGAGTTAAACAAGTTAAGAAAGCCTAGAGAACGAATGGATTTGTCAGTTAAAAACAGAGTAGGGGAGTTAGTAGATGGGGAGATGGAGGTTTTGGGTAGATGGCGAGAGTATTTTGAGGAACTTTTAAATGTTGAGGAAGAAAGGGAGGCGGTAATTTCATGCACTGACCAGGGAGGTATACCATCTTTTAGGAATGAAGAAGAACAGGATGTGAGTGTGGGGAAGGTGTGTGAGGCATTATGTACAATGAAAGGGGGTAAAGCAGCTGGAACTGATGGGATCATGACAGAAATGTTAAAAGCAGGGGGGATATAGTGTTGGAGTGGTTGGTATTTTTGTTTAATAAATGTATGAAAGAGGGGAAGGTACCTAGGGATTGGCTGAGAGCGTGTATAGTCCCTTTATATAAAGGGAAAGGGGACAAAAGAGATTGTAAAAATTATAGAGGAATAAGTTTACTGAGTACACCAGGAAAAGTGTATGGTAGGGTTATAATTGAAAGAATTAGAGGTAAGACAGAATGTAGGATTGCGGATGAGCAAGGAGGTTTCAGAGTGGGTAGGGGATGTGTAGATAAAGTGTTTACATTGAAGCATATATGTGAACAGTATTTATATATAGGTAGGGAAGTTTTTATTGCATTTATGGATTTAGAAAAGGCATATGATAGAGTGGATAGGGAAGCAATGTGGCAGATGTTGCAAGTATATGTATGTGGAATAGGTGGTAAGTTACTTAATGCTGTAAAGAGTTTTTATGAGGATAGTGAGGCTCAGGTTAGGGTGTGTAGAAGAGAGGGAGACTACTTCCCTGTAAAAGTAGGTTTTAGACAGGGATGTATAATGTCACCATGGTTGTTTAATATATTTATAGATGGGGTTGTAAAAGAAGTAAATGCTAGGGTGTTCAGGAGAGGGGTGGGATTAAATTATGGGGAATTAAATACAAAATGGGAATTGACACAGTTGCTTTTTGCTGATGGTACTTTGCTTATGGGAGATTCTATAGAAAAATTGCAAAGGTTAGTGGATGAGTTTGGGAGTGTGTGTAAGGGCAGAAAGTTGAAAATGAATATAGGATAGAGTAAGGTGATGAGGGTATCAAATGATTTAGATAAAAAAAAATTGGATATTAAATTGGGGAGGAGGAGTATGGAAGAAGTGAATGTTTTCAGATACTTGGGAGTTGACGTGTCGGTGGATGGATTTATAAAGGATGAGGTTAATCATAGAATTGATGAGAGAATAAAGGTGAGTTGTGCGTTAAGGTATATGTGGAGACAAAAAACGTTATCTATGTAGGCAAAAAAGGGAATGTATGAAAGCATAGTAGTACCAACACTTATATGGGCGTGAAGCTTGGGTTGTGAATGCAGCAGCGAGGAGGCAGTTGGAGGCATTGGAGATGTCCTGTCTAAGGGCAATGTTTGGTGTAAATATTATGCAGAAAATTCGGAGTGTGGAAATTAGGAGAAGGTGTGGAGTTAATAAAAGTATTAGTCAGAGGCTGAAGAGGGGTTGTTGAGGTGGTTTGGTCATTTAGAGAGAATGGATCAAAGTAGAATGACATGGAGAGCGTATAAATCTGTAGGGGAAGGAAGGCGGGGTAGGGGTCGTCCTCGAAAAGGTTGGAAGGAAGGGGAAAGGGAGGTTTTGTGGGCGAGGGGCTTGGACTTCCAGCAGGCGTGCATGAGCGTGTTTGATAGGAGTGAATGGAGACGAATGGTATTTGGGACCTGATGATCTGTTGGAGTGTGAGCAGGGTAATATTTAGTGAAGGGATTCAGGGAAACCGGTTATTTTTATATAGCTAGACTTGAGTTCTGGAAATGGGAAGTATAATGCCTGCACTCTGAATGAGGGGTTCGGGATATTAGCAGTTTGGAGGGATATGTTGTGTATCTTTATACGTATATGCTTCTAAACTGTCGTGTTCTGAGCACCTCTGCAAAAACAGTGATTATGTGTGAGTGAGGTGAAAGTGTTGAATGATGATGAAAGTATTTTCTTTTGAGGGATTTTCTTTCTTTTTGGGTCACCCTGCCTCGGTGGGAGATGGCGGACTTGTTAAAAAAAAAAAAAGTATTGGTATATATAAGGTTGATTGGTAGGCTTCAGGATGTGCATGTTTATGGAGGGGCAACAGATATATCAGATCCTCATATAGTTGTAGCTACAGTTAGAGTAAGAGGTAGATGGGACCAAAGGAAAATGTCAACAGCAAGTAAGAGAGAGAGGTGAAAGTTTCTAAACTAAGGGAGGATGAAGTTAGGATGAGATATAACTATTGGCAGAAAGGTGGGCTAGTGCAAGTATGGGTAGTTGGGGGGTTGAAGACAGATGGGATTGATTTAAAAAATGCAGTATTAGAATGTGGGGCAGAAGTTTGTGGCTATAGGAGGGTGGATGCAGGAGGAAAGAGGAGTGATGTGTGGAATGATGAAGTAAAGGGTGCAATAAAAGGGAAAAAGGTAACTTATGATAGGTTTTTACAAAGCAGAAATGGTATGAGAAGGGCAGAGTATATGGAGAGTAAAAGAAAGGTGAAGAGAGTGGTGAGAGAGTATACAGGGAGAACAAATGATAGAGTGGGAGAGGCACTCTCAAGAAATTTTGATGAAAATAAGAAAAAAATTTGGAGTGAGATAAACAGGTTAAGAAAGCCTAGGGAACAAATGGATATGTCAGTAAAAAAACAGAGTGAGAGAGTTAGTAGATGGGGAGCTGGAGGTAATGGGTAGATGGTGGGAATATTTTGAGGAATTTTTAAATGTCAATAAAGAAGGGAAGGCAGTAATTTCATGCTCTGGCCAGTGAGGTATAACATCTCTTAGGAGTGATGAAGAGCAGGATTTGAGTATGGGGAAGGTGTGTCAGGCAGTAAGTAGAATGAAATGGGTAAAGCAAATGGAACTGACAGGATTAAGACAGAAATGTTAAAAACAAGGTGGGGGGGGGGGGAGGGGAAAATAGCATTGGAGTGGTTGGTATTTTTGTTTAATAATTGTATGAAAGAGGGAAGGTACCTAAGGATTGGCAGTGTGTGTGTATGGTTCCTTTATATAAAGGGAAGGGGGGGAAAAAGAGATTGTAAAATTATAAGGGAATAAGTTTATTATGAAGGTAGGGAAGTTTTCATTGCATTTATGGGTTTAGAAAAGGATATATGATAGAGTGGATAGGGGAGCAATGTAGCAGATTTTGAAAGTGTATGGAATAGGTAGTAAGTTACTAAATGCTGTAAAGAGTTTTTATGAGGATATTGAGGCTCAGGTTAGGGTGTGTAGGAGAGAGGGAGATTACTTCGCGGTAAAAGTGGGTCTTAGACAGGGATGTGTAATGTCACCATGGTTGTTTAATATATTTATAGATGGGGTTGTGAAGGAGGTAAATGCTAGGGTGTTGGGGAGAGGGGTGGGATTAAATTATGGGGAATCAAGTACAAAATGGGAGTTGACACAGTTGCTTTTTGCTGATAATACTGTGCTTATGGGAGATTCTAAAGAAAAGTTGCAAAGGTTAGTGGACGAGTTTGAGAGTGTGTGTAAAGGTAGAAAGTTGAAAGTGAGCATAGAAAAGAGTAAGGTGATGTGGGTATCAAATGATTTAGATAAAGAAAAATTGGAGAGAATGAGTATATAAGAAGTGAATGTTTTCAGATATTTGGGAGTTGATGTGTCAGCGGATGGGTTTATGAATGATGAGGTTAACCACAGAATTGATGAAGGAAAAAATGTAAGTGGTGCATTGAGGTATATGTAGAGACAAGAAACATTATTTATGTGTGTTTGAAGCTTGGGTTGTAAATGCTGCAGCAAGGAGGTGGTTGGAGGCAGTGGAGATGTCCTGTCTAAGGGCAGTGTGTGTGTAGACAGCCTGTACTGTCTGCATAGACAGCCTATGCTGTCTGCCAGCTGAGTTCATATTTTGTGCCATGCTTGTGCTGCCACCTGTAGACCTCTCAGTGGGCATGCCACTTGAACCAGCATTACTCTGCCTCTCCTTCACTCTCTCTGCAGCCTTCACTCAGTCAACAAGGCCTACTCCTCTCTCCCTTGCTGGGCATGGCCCCTCTGGGCCATGGGCGCAGACACACTACCTGTGTACCCACTATCTCACAAATAAAGTAAGAAGTCTCCGATGCCTTTATCATTACTCCCTGCTGCCAAGAAGGAACTCCTCCAACTAGAAAACATGTGGTGTAAATATTATGCAGAGAATTCGGAGTGTGGAAATTAGAAGGTGTGGAGTTAATAAAAGTATTAGTCAGAGGACTGAAGAAGGGTTGTTGAGGTGGTTTGGTCATTTAGAGAGAATGGATCAAAGTAGAATGACATGGAGTGCGTATAAATCTGTAGGGGAAGGAAGGCGGGCTAGGGGTCATCCTCAAAAAGGTTGGAGGGAGGGGGTAAAGGAGGTTTTGTAGGCAAGGGGCTTGGACTTCCAGCAAGCGTGCATGAGCGTGTTAGATAGGAGTGAATGGAGACGAATGGTATTTTTAACCTGATGAGCTGTTGGAGGTTGAGCAAGGTAATATTTAGTGAAGGGATTCAAGGAAGCCAGTTATTTTTATATAGCTGGACTTGAGTACTGGAAATGGGAAGTACAGTGCCTGCACTTTAAAGGATATTGGCAGTTTCGAGGAATATGTTGTGTATCTTTATACGTATATGCTTCTAAACTGTTGTGTTCTGGGCACCTCTGCAAAAACAGTGATTATGTATGAGTGAGGTGAAAGTGTTGAATGATGATGAAAGTATTTTCTTTTTGGGGATTTTCTTTCTTTTTGGGTCACCCTGCCTCGGTGGGAGATGATCAACTTGTTAAAAAAAAAATTCACTTTACCTGGTATACTCATTAAACTTCTTTCTTTCTCTCTTTCAACGCACTGGCCGTATCCCACCGAGGCGGGGTGGCCCATAAGGAAAAACAAAAAATTCTCCTTTTACATTTAATAATATATACAGGAGAAGGGGTTACTAGCCCCTTGCTCCTGGCATTTTAGTCACCTCTTACGACATGCAAGGCTTACGGAGAAAGAATTCTGTTTCATTTCCCCATGGAGAAAAGTGGAAATAAACAATAACAAGAACTAATAAGAAAAATAGAAGAAAACCCAAAAGGTATATACATGTATGTGTGTGTACATGCTTGTATAGTGTGTCCTAAATGTAAGGAGAAGTAGCAAGATGTATCTGAAATTTTGCATGTTTTTGAGACAGAAAAAGGCACCAGCATTCCTACCATCATGTAAAACAGTTACTGGCTTACATTTTACACTCAAATTGTCATGTAGGGGGTAATGATTGAATAGGATATAAGTGGGGAATATGGGAGTAAGGGATTATGTAGGCAGGGGAGAGGCTGGCGCAGTGTTAGGAGTGAGATGATTAGCGGAGGTAGGTAGGTAATGACAGGTCAGTGGTGACCACCACGACACTCATTAACTCTACACTGCTCACTAACATATGCCTCGCCCACTCTTCACTCATATATAAACATAATAAAATATAAGAAATAGGAATAGCTAATAACGGGGACAGTGAATATTACTATTCTACTCAAACACAGTTTATTATTACGTCTTTGTACCATAATATATTTGGGAACAGAACATTATTGTGGTTTAGATAAATGGGGTGGTACACATAAGCAGTGAGACAGGGAATACAATTAGCTTGGCGAAACAGAATATAACTTAAAATGTAGTTCAGAGGGCAGTTCATCACAGGAACTAAGCCACAGGTCCCAAGACCTACACAGCACGAGTACGGCGCCAAGCCAGTACTCTGCCCAGTGCCTCCAACAGTCTCCTCCGGAGACTTCAGCAGCCTTCTCCCGAGCCCTGCACCCCAGCAGCAGCTCCTCTCGAAGTCTCTGCTCGGAGCTCTGCACCCCAGCAGCAGCTCCGCTCGAATCTCTGCTCAGGAGCTCTGCACCCCAGCAGGAGCTCCGCTCGAATCTCCTGATCATGCTCTTCCTTGGGCTTTTATGGTGGTCCAAGCACCCTCCACAATGAGGTGTGCACACGTGGTGTTGATCTGACGCCGAGGTCTGACGCCGTCCAGAACAAAAGACCTCAGTCTTAAGCCGGAAAGGCGTGTCTCTGACAGACATTTGCCAAGGCAAGGTGACCATATAATTGGTTAAATTAGGTCTCCCCAGAGACCTCACAAGCCCAGCTGAACTACATCACATCCCCCTTTCTCCCCCAATTTAAAATATCTGAGAACTAGGACAATTTGTCCCAAGTTATTAGACTATTTTAATCCTAACCCCTTAAATCTATTACAATACAAAGACAAAATTATACATAATGCTAAATCATTCCACTACATATATTTCCCTCAACCTTCTCATCTACCACAAGGCAGCGTAATCAGTACACCTGGCAGTTGACCAGCATAACAGTTGGTCTCTGGTGCAAAGCCTCCTTACCCGTCATTTCTCCTTAAACCTAAATATCGGGCTCCACTGCCTTCCCTACTTCTACTAGAAATGCACTAGCCAATGCTAGTCACCCTCGCACGTTAACCATTGGGCCAAACCTCTCTAGGCTTCTATGGCGTGGAAAACTGCTCCAACGGGTTGCATTCTTTCAAGTAACTGCAACTGGACCACTTCACGACCACCAAGGTCGCATTTTCGGCACACTTCACATGCGCACTACAACATCTGAAAATCGAGACAGGGCAGGCATCACAGCTAAGACCCTCCATTATCCTATGCCACTACTAGGATTCACTGGCCTCATAAAACAAGGCGGCTATAATCACTGGACCGTTTTCAAGGTCACCTTATTTCACACAGGTAACACTAACACTTCTGGCAAGTCAAAGTAGGCTGGGGACATCTCACACTCTCAACTGTCTCTCATGGCTGGCAGGACATCCCCGCATACCGGTCGTACAGATCGACCAACAAGGCAGGATACACCTCCATTCCACCCTTGATAGCAGGCTGGTCCCAACAGCTGGAGTCCATCTCCGCGGCTCACGTCCTTCCACATCTCCAAGGATGGCAGCTCCTTCATAGTAGATTCTCCTGTCCTGGCACACCAGCCAGAATCCCTCACACACCACTGCAGCATCACCGCCATCTCCTCCTTTTGAGCTAGGCAGCATCGCAGCACGGCCGTATCACAGCAGCACACAGCACGGCCACAGCATCGCAGCACGGTCCCAGCATCACAGCACGGCCGCAGCATCTCAACATCACTGCACGACCGCAGCATCTCAACATCACAGCACGGCCGTATCACAGCAGCACACAGCACGGCCACAGCATCGCAGCATGGCTACAGCATCGCAGCACGGTCGTATCACAGCAGCACACAGCACGGCCACAGCATCGCAGCATGGCTACAGCATCGCAGCACGGTCCCAGCATCTCAGCACGGCTGCAGCATTCAACATCACAGCAGCACACAGCACGGCCACAGCATCGCAGCACGGCTACAGCATCTCAGCACGGCCACAGCATCTCAACATCATAGCAAGGCCGCAGCATAGTAGACAGCATCACAGCAGCCGACATCAGCAGTAGCAGGCAATGGTCAGTTGCTCGGGGTGAGGTGAGGTCACTTCAGGTCATCAACAGCAGGTGCGGTCACCCATCCCTGGCAACTACGGGTAACTGGCGGTCCATGGGTGATGGTCACAGAGGCTGGGTGACGCAGACAGACACCCACTACACTGGATGACAGACCAGGGCAGCAATACATCTACTGGGGCACATCAGCTGGGTGACTGGGCATATCAGCTGGGTGACTGGGCACATCAGGTGGACAGCAATCATAGGCAACTCTTCAATGGGTGACAGTTGTGGGTAAGTCTTCCAAGGCGGACTGGGTGACTTCTCATTCCTCTGTAAATATTCAATTTCGGCCAGTAATTGCTTCCCCAAAAAGTCTCACCCAAATACTGATATTCTCCACCATTTATCTCAAACCAACAACCAACTCCACCAAATATAATAATACAACCAAGCAATTATTCAGACCCACTGTCAAGAAAAGGTCAATTAAGATCACTAGGATTATAATATTATAATAACACACAAAATCAAATTGTAGCAAATGGTAGCATAAGTATAACCGAGCAGTCAAAAATAAGGCACATGGGACTGGTTCCTACTATAAAAATAAGAACCACCACCGCTTAGACACCATGTCATGTAGGGGGTAATGATTGAATAGGATATAAGTGGGGAATATGGGAGTAAGGGATTATGTAGGCAGGGGAGAGGCTGGCGCGGTGTTAGGAGTGAGATGATTAGCGGAGGTAGGTAGGTAATGACAGGTCAGTGGTGACCACCACGACACTCATTAACTCTACACTGCTCACTAACATATGCCTCGCCCACTCTTCACTCATATATAAACATAATAAAATATAAGAAATAGGAATAGCTAATAACGGGGACAGTGAATATTACTATTCTACTCAAACACAGTTTATTATTACGTCTTTGTACCATAATATATTTGGGAACAGAACATTATTGTGGTTTAGATAAATGGGGTGGTACACATAAGCAGTGAGACAGGGAATACAATTAGCTTGGCGAAACAGAATATAACTTAAAATGTAGTTCAGAGGGCAGTTCATCACAGGAACTAAGCCACAGGTCCCAAGACCTACACAGCACGAGTACGGCGCCAAGCCAGTACTCTGCCCAGTGCCTCCAACAGTCTCCTCCGGAGACTTCAGCAGCCTTCTCCCGAGCCCTGCACCCCAGCAGCAGCTCCTCTCGAAGTCTCTGCTCGGAGCTCTGCACCCCAGCAGCAGCTCCACTCGAATCTCTGCTCAGGAGCTCTGCACCCCAGCAGGAGCTCCGCTCGAATCTCCTGATCATGCTCTTCCTTGGGCTTTTATGGTGGTCCAAGCACCCTCCACAATGAGGTGTGCACACGTGGTGTTGATCTGACGCCGAGGTCTGACGCCGTCCAGAACAAAAGACCTCAGTCTTAAGCCGGAAAGGCGTGTCTCTGACAGGCATTTGCCAAGGCAAGGTGACCTTATAATTGGTTAAATTAGGTCTCCCAAGAGACTTCACAAGCACAGCTAAACTACATCACATCCCCCTTTCTCCCCCAGTTCAAAATATCTGAGAACTAGGACAATTTGTCCTAAGTTATTAGACTATTTTAAACCTAACCCTTTAATTCTATTACAATACAAAGACAAAATTATACATAATGCTAAATCATTCCACTACATATATTTCCCTCAACCTTCTCATCTACCACAAGGCAGCGTAATCAGTACACCTGGCAGTTGGCCAGCATAATAGTTGGTCTCTGGTGCAAAGCCTCCTTACCCGTCATTTCTCCTTAAACCTAAATATCGGGCTCCAGTGCCTTCCCTACTTCTACTAGAAATGCACTAGCCAATGCTAGTCACCCTCGCACGTTAACCATTGGGCCAAACCTCTCTAGGCTTCTATGGCGTGGAAAACTGCTCCAACGGGTTGCATTCTTTCAAGTAACTGCAACTGGACCACTTCACGACCACCAAGGTCGCATTTTCGGCACACTTCACATGCGCACTACAACATCTGAAAATCGAGACAGGGCAGGCATCACAGCTAAGACCCTCCATTATCCTATGCCACTACTAGGATTCACTGGCCTCATAAAACAAGGCGGCTATAATCACTGGACCGTTTTCAAGGTCACCTTATTTCACACAGGTAACACTAACACTTCTGGCAAGTCAAAGTAGGCTGGGGACATCTCACACTCTCAACTGTCTCTCATGGCTGGCAGGACATCCCCGCATACCGGTCGTACAGATCGACCAACAAGGCAGGATACACCTCCATTCCACCCTTGATAGCAGGCTGGTCCCAACAGCTGGAGTCCATCTCCGCGGCTCACGTCCTTCCACATCTCCAAGGATGGCAGCTCCTTCATAGTAGATTCTCCTGTCCTGGCACACCAGCCAGAATCCCTCACACACCACTGCAGCATCACCGCCATCTCCTCCTTTTGAGCTAGGCAGCATCGCAGCACGGCCGTATCACAGCAGCACACAGCACGGCCACAGCATCGCAGCACGGTCCCAGCATCACAGCACGGCCGCAGCATCTCAACATCACCGCACGACCGCAGCATCTCAACATCACAGCACGGCCGTATCACAGCAGCACACAGCACGGCCACAGCATCGCAGCATGGCTACAGCATCAGCACGGTCGTATCACAGCAGCACACAGCACGGCCACAGCATCGCAGCATGGCTACAGCATCGCAGCACGGTCCCAGCATCTCAGCACAGCATTCAACATCACAGCAGCACACAGCAGCCACAGCATCGCAGCACGGCTACAGCATCTCAGCACGGCCACAGCATCTCAACATCATAGCAAGGCCGCAGCATAGTAGACAGCATCACAGCAGCCGACATCAGCAGTAGCAGGCAATGGTCAGTTGCTCGGGGTGAGGTGAGGTCACTTCAGGTCATCAACAGCAGGTGCGGTCACCCATCCCTGGCAACTGCGGGTAACTGGCGGTCCATGGGTGATGGTCACAGAGGCTGGGTGACGCAGACAGACACCCACTACACTGGATGACAGACCAGGGCAGCAATACATCTACTGGGGCACATCAGCTGGGTGACTGGGCATATCAGCTGGGTGACTGGGCACATCAGGTGGACAGCAATCATAGGCAACTCTTCAATGGGTGACAGTTGTGGGCTAAGTCTTCCAAGGCGGACTGGGTGACTTCTCATTCCTCTGTAAATATTCAATTTCGGCCAGTAATTGCTTCCCCCAAAAAGTCTCACCCAAATACTGATATTCTCCACCATTTATCTCAAACCAACAACCAACTCCACCAAATATAATAATACAACCAAACAATTATTCAGACCCACTGTCAAGAAAAGGTCAGTTAAGGTCACTAGGATTATATTATAATAACACAAAATCAAATGGTAGCAAATGGTAGCATAAGTATAACCGAGCAGTCAAAAATAAGGCATGGGACTGGTTCCTACTATAAAAATAATAAGAACCACCACCGCTTAGACACCATGTCATGTAGGGGGGGGTAATGGTTAGGGGGATATAAGTGGGGAATATGGGAGTAAGGGATTATGTAGGCAGGGGACAGGCTGGCGAGGTGTTAGGAGTGAGATGATTAGCAGAGGAGGTAGGTAGGTAATGACAGGTCAGTGGTGACCACCACGACACTCATTAACTCTACACTGCTCACTAACATATGCCTCGCCCACTCTTCACTCATATATAAACATAATAAAATATAAGAAATAGGAATAGCTAATAACGGGGACAGTGAATATTACTATTCTACTCAAACACAGTTTATTATTACGTCTTTGTACCATAATATATTTGGGAACAGAACATTATTGTGGTTTAGATAAATGGGGTGGTACACATAAGCAGTGAGACAGGGAATACAATTAGCTTGGCGAAACAGAATATAACTTACAATGTAGTTCAGAGGGCAGTTCATCACAGGAACTAAGCCACAGGTCCCAAGACCTACACAGCACGAGTACGGCGCCAAGCCAGTACTCTGCCCAGTGCCTCCAACAGTCTCCTCCGGAGACTTCAGCAGCCTTCTCCCGAGCCCTGCACCCCAGCAGCAGCTCCTCTCGAAGTCTCTGCTCGGAGCTCTGCACCCCAGCAGCAGCTCCGCTCGAATCTCTGCTCAGGAGCCTTGCACCCCAGCAGGAGCTCCGCTCGAATCTCCTGATCATGCTCTTACTTGGGCTTTTATGGTGGTCCAAGCACCCTCCACAATGAGGTGTGCACACGTGGTGTTGATCTGACGCCGAGGTCTGACGCCGTCCAGAACAAAAGACCTCAGTTCTAAGCCGGAAAGGCGTGTCTCTGACAGACATTTGCCAAGGCAAGGTGACCATATAATTGGTTAAATTAGGTCTCCCCAGAGACCTCACAAGCCCAGCTGAACTACATCACAAAATGGCAGGACAGTAGTACCTCCCTGGGTGGTTGCTGTCTACCAACCTACTACCTAGGACTCATTAAACTTATTCCCCTATAGTTTTTACAGTGTTTTGTCCCCATTCCCTTTATATAAAGGAATTATACATGCTCTCTGCCAATCCCTAGGTACCTTTCTCTCTTTCATACATTTATTAACCCTTTCATGGTCCACAGGCCCTCTCAGAGACTTGTTCTCAGTGTCCCCCAAATTTCAAAAGAAAAAAAAAAAATTTTTTTGATGAAAAGATAGAGAATCTTTTCCTGATCATAATGACACCAAAAGTATGAAATTTGATGGAAAACTTATGGAATTATGCTTTCCTGAATTTAGCGGTCTTGACTATGTTTACGCATCGGCGATTTTGCCCACTTTGAGCCCTATTTTCAGCCAATTCCAGTGTACTAGTTGACAAAAATCATACCTATTTCCCTAGAACTCCAATTTTTCTATCGAATGAGTACAAGAAACCACCCATTTACCGATTTCAACTATCCAATACAGTGGTCAGAATTTAGCAATTTTGCCAATTTCACACAAATTTCAAAAGATGCCAGTTTCCAGATAGGGTCCAGAATAAACAAGAAAGACATTCCTGGCACTAAAATAACATTTCCTCTGTTCATTAGTCACGTCCCCATGCCCCTCTTACATTCTTTTGCTTTCTATTTTTAACTTTTATTCTCACAAAAAATAGAAGATTTACTGTTATGCAGACTACTGCATTAGTGTAGAAATTGTATAAATAATATCAGCGCACTTGTGAAAGAATATTAGACTCACCAGTTGATGTGTATTGGACGCTTAGCATGATTTGTTTACTTTTGAATTTTGGTAAAAATCGAACATTTCTGCTACTTTGAGCTCAATTTCAAGGTACTTTTCATTGTAAAACCAGTCAAAATCATCTCAATTTCTGTAATATGTCTTCCATTCTATCAAATGAGACCAGGAAAACTAGAATACAACAATAAATACCATACGAAAATACAGTGCAAAGTCGCTGTTTTAATCCAAAAAGAGAGTCAAAGTTTTTTTTTTTCTCATTACGCACTGTGTGCTGCAGGATTTTTTTTATACTGTGCACACTGACCACATAGTCCCATTCTTTCATATGTAGGCCTACCAGGTTTCTCTCACTAGATTGGAAGGCGCTAGAATTTATCAGTACTAGTACGTCAAGGACCCTGGCACATAAGCCGTACTAGTACGGCCGAAACCCTGAAAGGGTTAAACAAAAATACCAACCTCTCCAGCACTACATATCCCCCTGCTTTTAACATTTCTGTCATGATCCTCTCAGTTCCAACTGCTTTACCACTTTTCATTCTACGTAATGCCTCATGCACCTCCCCCACACTCACATCTTACTCTTCTTCACGCCTAGATGATGTTATACCTCCCTGGCCAGTGCATGAAATTACTGCCTCCCTGTCTTCATCATTTAAAAGCTCCTCAAAATATTCCCACCATCTACCCAATACCTCCAGTTCC
Source organism: Cherax quadricarinatus (assembly GCF_038502225.1). Taxonomy (NCBI): domain Eukaryota; kingdom Metazoa; phylum Arthropoda; class Malacostraca; order Decapoda; family Parastacidae; genus Cherax; species Cherax quadricarinatus. The sequence goes on from NC_091332.1 coordinate 23,638,669, forward strand.
CCATATACTAACTCTCTTACTCTGTTTTTAACTGACAAATCCATTCGTTCCCTAGTCTTTCTTAACCTGTTTATCTCAACAATTTTTTCCTATTCTCTGCAAAATTTCTTGACAGTTCCTCTCCCACTATATCATTTGTCCTCGTTTTGTACCCTCGCACCACTCTCTTCACCTTTCTTTTACTCTCCATATACTCTGGCCTTCTTATATCACTTCTGCTTTGTTAAAAACTTTTATAAACTACCTTTTCCTCTTTTATTGCACCCTTTACCTCATCATTTCACCAATCACTCCTCTTTCCTCCTGCATCCACCCTCCTATAGTCACAAACTTCTGTCCCACATTCTAATACTGCATTTTTAAAACTATCCCATTCCTCTTCAAACCCCCCACTTCCCATACTTGCACTAGCCCACCTTTCTGCCGTAGTTGCTTATATATCACCCAAACTTCCTCTTCTATTAGTTTACAAACTTTCACCTCTTACTTGCTGTTGCCATTTTCCTTTTGTCCCATCTACCTCTTACTCTAACTGTAGCTGCAACTAAGTAATGATCTGATACATCCATTGCCCCTCTATAAACATGCACATCCTGAAGCCTACCCATCAACCTTTTATCCACCAATACATAATCTAACAGATTACTTTCATTATGTGCTATATTGTACCTTGTATACTTATCCTCTTTTTCATAAAATATGTATTACTTATTACCTAGCCTCTTTCTACACATAGTTCAATTAAAGGCTTCCCATTTTCATTTACCCTTGGCACCCCAAATTTTCCTGCTACTCCCTCCACAACCCTTTTACCCACTTTTGCATTAAGATCCCCAACCACAAGTACTCTCTCACTTACTTCAAAACTCCCCACACACTCAGTCAACATTTCTCCAAATCTCTCTCTCCTCTACACTTCTTTCTTCTCCAGGTGCATAAACACTTACTATAATTCACTATTCACATCCACCCCTTATTTTACTCCACACAATCCTTGAATTTTTACATTTATATTCCCTCTTTTCCTGCCATAACTTATCCTACCACATTATTTCTACTTCTTCCTCCTGTATTGAAACCCCTGACCTCATCTCATTTATTTCTCCCCACTGAAACTCTCCTATCCCATTCAGCTTGGTTTCACTTAGAGCCAGAACATCCAGCTTCTTTTCATTCATAACATCCACAATCATCTTTTTCTTATCATTCGCACTCCATCTACGCACATTCAAACATCCCTCATTGACAGTTTTCTTCTTTTTCTTTTTAGTAAGCTCTACGGGAAAAAGGGGTTACTAGCCCATTGCTCCCAGCATTGTAGTTGACTTTTGCAACATGCAGTGGTTATGGAAGAAAGATTCTTATTCCGCTTCCTCATGTATTTGAAAGGAAAAGTAATAGAGAACAAGAACTATAAGATAAAATCAAAGAAAATTCAGATGAGCGTGTATACGTAAACATGTACATGCATTTGTAGTGTGACCTAAGTGTAAGTAGAAGCACCAAGATGTACCTGAAATCTTGCATGCTTATGAGAAAGAAAAAAGATACCAGCAATCCTACCAGCATGTAAAAGAAATACAGGCTTCCGTTTTACACTCGCTTGGCAGGACGGTAGTACCTCTCTGGGCAGTTACTGTGTACCAACCGATATAACAGTTAAATTTATGGTTAAACTGCACTTTTAACTCCTTTATTTTCAGTGTTTATGTCTGTAAATTGTGTGTAGAATGCTATATTAGGTATACTGTAGAGTATGTACTTTAGTGTATTTTATACACTTGGCAAATCCTCCCTGATAGTCCATTATAATGAAGGTTTACTGTACCTGATAATATGTACATGGAAAATACTTGAGGGACTAATCCCATAACAATGTACTGGAGTGACAGATAAGGGAGGAAGTGTAAAGTAGACACGGTTAAAAGCAAGAGTACTAGCTGTGGTCCAAGACTATTCAGCCTGCTACCAGCAGATAACATTAACATTGCAAGAACAAGTGGGGAGGTTTTCAAGAGGAAGCTGAATCAATACCTCTTAAGAAAATGTCTGATCAACCAGGTAATGGTGGCTATGTGGGCCAGCAATTGGCTACCACTAGGAACATCCTACTTGAACAAGCAAGAATCAGTAACCACTAGATCCAGGCTAGGCTGTGAGGGTAGACAAACACTCAGAATTGGTTATATGTATGTCATTTTTAAAAAAATTGCACCTTCAAATCCTATATTCTCTGAATTTAATCTGCTTAGATACAAAAATTTATTATCAAAGTGCATTAAGTAGATGTATCAAAATACATTAGTTCGCCTGCACAATATACCATTTGAGCAAATGATTTTATGTGTACAGGTGATGTAAGGTGCAGGTACTGCATTGCATGGGTACAGGTGCAGGTATGCTGTGGGTTCTTGTGCTGCAAGGGTAAATATGGATAAAAAATAAATATTTTATTCTGGTCCTGAGCTTAAGGTCACATGCTGTTCTTATAGATGCTTTAACTGTGCAATTTTAGCTAGTAATATCATAGTCATGTGATTTATTCCTTATAGATGATGGTGAAGGATGGGAAGTTGTTCGTCGAGGAAGGCGTAGTCACGGGGGTAGTACAGCATCACTCAATAGCAACAATCACCATGGTCATAACAGTCATTCCATCAAGGACACTCGAAGTGGCAGCTTGAAGATGGATGGTGAGTATAGTTTTTTTTTAACACTGTCCATCTCCCACTAAGGTAGGATGGCTTGAAAAAGAAGAAACCCTTTCATCATCGCTCTTATCACTTATAACGAGATTATTTTGTGAGCTGGTAGCAGGGTTCAATGATAAACGTTTTCGGAGGCTTCTTACTTTATTTGCAAAGTTGTGGTGGGTACACAGGCTTGTGTGTTTGCCCCCATGGCTCGGGAGGGCCATGCCCACGAGGGAGAGAGGGAGTAGAACTGTTGACTGCTTCTAGGCCGCTGAGTGAGTGAGCAAGTGGGACCAGTGTCCCACTGACCTGGGCAGGCCTAGAGGGCAGCACCTGAATGCCGCGAAATATGAACTAAGCTGGCAGACAGCATAGGCTGTCTGTGCAGACAGTACAGGCTGTCTACATATGCTCAGCCACCTACCACACGATCGTCTTGACCATGTCTGGCAGAAAAAAACTTGGTCTCTCTCCCGTAGGAACAGGGCACAGAACACAAAATAAAAAACATGTACATTGGACCCCCGCCTTACAATTAGCTCCCAACTCGACCAATTATGTAAGTGCTTTTGTACGTGTATTTTTGGGGGTCTGAAACGGACTAATCTAATTCACAATATTCTTTATGGGAACAAATTCGGTCTATAACGGCACCTGAACAGACCTCTGGAATGAAATAATATCGTAAGGCGGAGTCCACTGTATATACATATGGACATGGAAAAAAAAACTTCCTACAGGGAGGGAAGAAAAAAACATGTGGGGTGTGCTAAGCATCGTGATCATAGGCAGTGAGCGTCGATGGGCATCACTGCACGCCTTCCTGCGTCTGGACAGATACTGCAACACAGGAGACATCGCTGCGTCTGAGCTGTGACATAACGGGGTACGGTCTCCTCTAGAACGGTGAAGCAGTCGTCGTAGGAGTCACTGCAGGTTTCACTTAACCTGGGGCACGACATGCTGGTGCCCTCGAGTGAGGCATCGTCAAATCTCGGCAACTGGGCAGGACTTCTGGCAAGCGACTCAGGAGGACACTTCTCGACTGGTACTGTCGCTGGGCTGTCACTGCCGGCGAGCGTGGAGTAAGTCGTGGAGCGAGTCGTGGCAGAGACGACTGGGTGAAGCATCTGGGAGTCGTAACATCATACGCCAGACTGCAGTGAGCGAGCTAGCAGTCAAAGTGACATCAGCTTTGTGTAGGAGCTCACTGAAGCTATGACAGGAGGCTGACACAGCACCTGCCGACAGGGCTAACTGCGGCTTGACGAGTGTCATTCTCTCGGCAGTTGGAGTTATAGCAGAGGTTAGTCTAAGCGTCCCCTGACTTGTTTCTCTACATAGAACTGCACTCTGAAGGTCTGGAGGTGAAGTGAAACAAATCTCGATGGGAATCGTAGCAGGTACAATTCTACAGAACATCTATGAGCGACGAGCATAAGAGCTTTCTGTACAAGGGGCTCATACGCTTAGGGCTGACTAATATCAGCTGTCAAATGCGCTGGTCACACCGGGTGACAACACAAGGTGCTACACAGGGTTCTGGCTGCAGACCTGTGGTTGACACACAGCTGGGCTCAAGACCACACAGGACACACGGAAAACTTTACACGCACCCATGGTACATGCCATACAACATGGCTTAAACTAGCAAATGATGCTTTTCTGTGCACAAAATTGACACTAAGCCATACACTAACATGTGAGAACACTGACTGAGAGGAATTAATTAACACGACATATATCTTCTCTCAATCTTCTCGACAATACTGACATAATTACTGAAACACTCGATGTGACATCATGTGATGTCAGGCGTGATGTCGCGAGGTGATGTCAGCAGCACTGTGACGTAAGCAGACATCTTGAGGTGACATCAGGCAGACATCGTGACGTTATGAAGTCGGGCAACAGCAGACCACAGCATGTTGCCTGGGACGTCTGGCTCGGTAACTCGTGGCTCGTAGGCCCACGTGGCATCGTCCACATCCCATGTGGCGTCGGGATCCACGTGGCGTTGTGAGCTATGTGGCATGCTGATCCACGTAGCTTCGAGTGGCCTCGGACACTCTGATACACAGCTCTGGCAATAAATTCACACGGAAAACAGCAGAAAACACAGCAGAGGGAGTGGGCAGTGGTGAGTTGAGAAACAGCATGGGACGCTGTAGCGTGGGGTCACTGGGATGCCACTTACAATTCTCGAAGAAATTCGGCAAATTTCGGCTAGATCCTGCTTGTACCTGTCTCTGGATGCTGAAACATGCAGACACGACATCAGGATAACTCGTTGAGAGACGGATGTTTCTTGTGTAGAGTGATGAAGTGAGCACAACTTTATTCTATTTCCTTTCTCTCTCCAGGCAAACACACTTGCTGCGACCATCGCTTCCCACCATTTATAACCAGTTTGTTTGGTGGCTCTTGCAGAGCGGGGTTCAATGATAAATGTCTTCGGAGGCTTCTTTACTTTATTTGCAATGTCGTGGTGGGTACACAAGCTGTGAGTGTGGGTGAGTGGCGACGGTGGAGGACCGCGCACCTACCTTCCTCACCCATACACACGTGGGAGAAGCACTCACACTGGACGCAGAAATCTGGCTTGCTGAAATAGCTGTGCTGAGCTGAACAACAACAGCAGAACATACAAGAGGCACTGAACACGTGAATTGAGAAACAGCATGGGACGCTGTAGCGTGGGGTCACTGGGATGCCACTTACAATTCTCGAAGAAATTCGGCAAATTTCGGCTAGATCCTGCTTGTACCTGTCTCTGGATGCTGAAACATGCAGACACGACATCAGGATAACTTGTTGAGAGACGGATGTTTCTTGTGTAGAGTGATGAAGTGAGCACAACTTTATTCTATTTCCTTTCTCTCTCCAGGCAAACACACTTGCTGCGACCATCGCTCCCCACCATTTATAACCAGTTTGTTTGGTGGCTCTTGCAGAGTGGGGTTCAATGATAAATGTCTTCGGAGGCTTCTTTACTTTATTTGCAATGTCGTGGTGGGTACACAGGCTTGTGTGTTTGTCCCCATGGCCCGGGAGGGCCATGCCCATGAGGGAGAGAGGGAGTAGAACTGTTGACTGCTTCTAGGCCGCTGAGTGAGTGAGCGAGTGGGACCAGTGTCCCACTGACCTGGGCAGGCCTAGAGGGCAGCACCTGAGTGCCGCAAAATATGAACTAAGCTGGCAGACAGCATAGGCTGTCTGTGTGGACAGTACAGTGTGCCACAGGCACACTGACATTACAGCTTAGATGCCCCTCCAGATTGTAGTATCCACACCTCTCCTTCAGAGTTCAAGTACTGTACTTTCCACCTCCTGGATTCAAGTCTGGCTGTCCAGTTTCCGAAAATTCCTTTGTAAACGCTACCGTGCTCTCACTCGAACAGCACATCAAGTCACAAAAACCACTTGCCTCCACTCATTTCTGTCTAACACACTCACATATGCCTGTTGGATTTCAAAGCCCCTAACATAAAAAAGCCACCTTTACTCCCCTCCCTCCAACCTTTCCTTGGAAGTCCTCTATCCCTCCTTCCCTCTGCAGATTTATACACCCTCTAAGTCTAAGTCATCCTATTATGCTCTGTCCTCTCCAAATGTTCAAACCCTCTTCAGCTCTCTTGGTAATACTTTCTGTAACCTTGCACCTTCAAATCTCAAAACTATGAATTCTTTTCATAATATTCACACCCCATAGTGCCCTCAGACATGACATCTCCACTGCCTGCAGCCTCCTACTTGCAGAAATGTTTAAAACCCATGCTTCACACCCATATAAGAGTTTGGGTACCACTATACTCTAAAACATTTCCATTTTTGCTCCTTGGATAACATTGTCTCCACAGAATCCTTAACCCTTTGAGGGTTGAGAGGCCCTCTCCGAGACTCGTTCTCAGGGTCGGCCAAATTTAAAAAAAAAAATAATTTTTTCTTATGAAAAGATAGAGAATCTTTTCCCGATCATAATGACTCCAAAATTATGAAATTTGATGGAAAACTGACGGAATTATGCTCTCGCGAAGTTAGCGGTCTCGGCGATGTTTACACATCGGCGATTTTGCCCACTTTGAGCCCCATTTTTGGCCAATTCCACTGTACTAGTCGACAAAAAACATGAATATTTCGCTAGAACTCCAATTTTTCCAATTTCACACAAATTTCAAAAGATGCCAATTTCTGAATAGGGTCCAGAATAAACAAGAAAGACATTCCTGGCACTAAAATGACATTTCCTCTGTTCATTAGTCACGTCTCAAGGCCCCTCTTACATTCTTTTGCTTTCCACTTTGAATTTTTATTCTCACAAAAAATAGAAGATTTACTGTTATGCAGACTACTGCATTAGTGTAAAAAATGGTATAAATAATATTGGCGCACTTAAGAACATAAGAACGAAGGAACACTGCAGCAGGCCTACTGGCCCATGCGAGGCAGGTCCAAGTCTCCTACCGGCTTAAGCCAATGCACCCAACCTAGTCAGGTCAGGTCACATTGACTTAAGGGAGGAACATGGCAACCGACCTGGTAGCACAAGCTATCAGGTCCAACTCACACCCACCCACATCCACTCATGTATTTATCCAACCTATTTTTAAAGCTACACAACGTTCTGGCCTCTATAACTGTACTTGGGAGTTTATTCCACTCATCCACAACTCTATTACCAAACCAGCACTTTCCTATATCCTTCCTGAATCTGAATTTTTCCAACTTAAAACCATTGCTGCGAGTCCTGTCTAGGCTAGATATTTTCAGCACACTATTTACATCCCCTTTATTTATTCCTGTCTTCCATTTATACACCTCAATCATATCCCCCCTAATTCTACGTCTCTCTAGAGAGTGCAGATTCAGGACCCTTAGTCTATCCTCATAGGGAAGGTTTCTGATACATGGGATCAACTTTGTCATCCTTCTTTCTACATTTTCCAGAGCATTTATATCTATTCTGTAATATGGTGACCAAAACTGTGCAGCATAATCTAAATGAGGCCTAACCAAGGATGTATAGAGTTGAAGAACAACCTGAGGACTCCTATTATTTATGCTTCTTGATATGAAGCCAAGGATTCTATTAGCTTTATTGCGAACACTTATGCACTGTTGTCTTGGTTTCAGATTATTGCTAACCAGAACTCCTAAATCTTTTTCGCAATCCGTAATATTAAGATCTACATTATTTAGTTTATATGTGGCTTGGTTATTGTTCTGTCTAACATTTAGAACTTTGCATTTGTCTATATTAAACTGCATCTGCCACTTCTCCAACCACTGCATCAGTCTATTCAAATCTTCCTGGAGTGCTCTAATGTCCTCGTCAGAATGAATTCAACGGCCTATTTTGGTGTCATCAGCAAACTTGCTGATGTTGCTCTTTATGCCCTCATCTATGTCGTTTATGTAGATTGTGAACAGCAGGGGGCCCAACACTGACCCCTGTGGAACACCGCTCGTGACGCTTCCCCACTCTGATTTCTCCCCATTTATGCAAACTCTCTGCTGCCTATTTGTCAACCATGCCTCTATCCAGGAAAAAATTTCTCCTCTTATTCCATGTGCCTTAGTTTTCCTCAATAGTCCCTGATGTGGGACTTTGTCAAAAGCCTTACTGAAGTCCATATACACAATATCATATTCATTACCATGATCTACCTCCTCAAATCCCTTACTGAAAAAAGTTAATAAATTCGTAAGGCAGGAATGCCCCTTTGTAAAACCATGCTGAGATTCATTGATTAATTTATGCTTTTCAAGGTGGCTACGAACTGCCTCGGCAATTATTGATTCCATAAATTTTCCCACTGTAGAGGTTAGGCTTATTGGTCTATAGTTCGAAGCTAAGGACCTGTCACCTGCTTTGAAAATAGGTATCACATTTGCCATTTTCCACTTACCTGGCACCATGCCAGTTTGTAGTGATATGTTAAAAGATTAGCCAAAGGTTTGCTAAGCTCCTCTTTACATTCCTTTAGAACCCTTGCATACAGTTCATCAGGGCCTGGGGATTTGTTAGGTTTTAATTTATCTATTTGCCTAAGGACCATGTCACTTGTGACCCTAATCGTGTACAGTTTATTATCGTCCTGTTCTACATAATTTATCATTTCTGGAATATCGCAGGTATCCTCCTGTGTAAAAACTGAGAGGAAGTATGTGTTAAAAATTCTACTCATTTCCTTATCACTGTCAGTGAGCTGACACGAGGAACTTTTGAGTGGGCCTGTCTTGTCCCTGATCTTACTTCTGTATACCTGAAAGAATCCTTTTGGGTTAGTCTTCGATTCTCTTGCAACTTTAACCTCATAATCTCTCTTTGCTTTTCTAATTCCCTTTTTTATTTCTCTCTTTAACTGATTATATCGATTTCTTAATTGACCCGCTCCTCTTTTGATTTGCCTATATATGCCTCTCTTTTGCCCAGTCAGATATTTTAATCTATTGTTCATCCATTTAAGATCATTTTTGTTTGATCTGATTTCCCTATTTGGAACATAATTTGACTGAGCAGCTAGAACTATGCCCTGGAAAGTGTCATATTGGCAACCATCACCACTTACCTGACCCTTAGTCAGGTCATTCCAGTTCAGCCCACCTAAGTAATTTTTCAGTCCTATGAAATCAGCCAAGTGAAAGTCAGGGACGGAGACTTGATTGCCATTATTAGGGGAATTCCATGATATATTAAAACTGAGTGATTTGTGATCACTTTCCCCAAGCTCATCATTAACCTCAAGATTATTAATTAGTGTTTCCCTACTGGCAAGAACCAAGTCAAGGAGGTTATTTCCCCTAGTTGGCTCTGTCACAAACTGTTTTAAAAAACAATCCTGGATCGTATCAAGAAAGTCACCTGACTAAATTTCTTGTCAAATTGCTCCAGTCAATCTGTCTATAGTTGAAATCTCCCATTAGCACAACATTTTCGTATGTAGATGCCTTACAAATTTCGTCCCATAGAAGTTTACTGCACTCCCTATCAAGATTTGGGGCCCCTGTAAATCACACCCAAAATTAGTTTTTCTCGGCCCTTGAGAAGCTGTAACCAAACAGATTCAGTGGCTGATGCTTCTAATTTTATATCTTGTCTAACACAATTTAAATTGTCTCTGACATACATCACTACTCCACCACCCTTCCTGTTGACCCTGTCAGTGTGGAATAATTTATAGCCTTGTATGTGACATTCAGAGGGCATCTCTCTATCTTTCAGATTGAGCCAGGTCTCTGTTATAGCAATAATATCTATGTTTCCTGCACTTACAATTAATCTTAGCTCATCTATCTTATTTCTTACACTCCTGCTATTAATATAGTAAACCTTAAGGGAGCTAGTCCCTTGCTGCCCTCTGCTGTCCCCCTTTGTTTGCTGACCTGATCTATTGTCTTTATTTATAACTTCATGCTGAATGCCTTTTATACATTTACTGTGTCCAACCCTAGTGTTGCAACCTGCTTGTTTCCCACACACACCCATACCTCTATCTTCTATCAGTTTAAAATCATAGGCATTTCACCAGTGGCCTTCTCAATTGAGTTTGCAAGTGCTACCACCCCAGCCCCAGAGAGATGTACCCCATCCCTTGCATACATATCATGTTTGCCATAAAAGTTGTTCCAGTTGTCAATGAATGGGATTGCAAGTTCCTTGCAGTATTTGTCTAGCCAGAAATTTACACCAATTGCCCTAGACAACCATTCATTTCCTACTCCCCTTCTAGGCAAGATGCTACATATGATTGGGACCTCTCCCTTAGACTTAATGAAATATATAGCTGACCTGTACTTATCTAGCAGCTCTTCTCTCCTACCCTTCCCAATATCATTTCCACCAACACTGAGACAGATAATGGGCTTGTTCGCATTACCTGACATGATATTATCCAGCCTGTTAACTATGTCCCCAACACCAGCTCCAGGGAAGCACACTTTATCTCTCATCTTCTTATTCCTATTACAAAAAGCACGGTCAATATATCTTACCTGAGAGTCACCAACCACAAGAATGTGGTTACCTCTGTTAGCAGGGGCAGTAGTACCCTTACCTTCACTGGCCACTGAAGTACATTCATCCTGAAGAACAGAGAAGCGATTTCCTACCTTCAGATCTTCACTCTTAACTTTCCTTATTCTGATTCTCCTTCCATTACTGGTTACCACTCGCCACTTGTAGCAGGTGCTGGACTGCACCTCACTGCTGGTAGCCGTTGCTACCTCCCCACCTACAGCCTCCTCACAGCGAGAGACAGACTGCACCTCACTGCTAGAAGTCTCATTCCCCACAACTCCAGCCACCTCACACTCTCTCCCAGACCCATTGAGGTGGACCTTCAGCCTCCTAATCTCCTCCTGGAGAAGCAAGACCTCCTCCTTCAACTCTCCAACCTCAATTTTTAAAACACTGCAGAAGCAAGCCATGCTTTGTAACTGTCCACGCTAATCCCCAAAGCAGCTCAGGGTCTGTGACCTCACGTGACGACTGACCACTGACCACTTGCAAAAGAATATTAGACTCGCCAGTTGACATGTATTGGACGCTTGGCAAGATTTGTTTACTTTTGAACTTTGGTAAAAATTGAACATTTCTGCTACTTTGAGCTCAATTTTAAGGTACTTTTCATTGTAAAACCAGTCAAAATCATCTCAATTTCTGTAATATGTCTTCCATTCTATAAAATGAGACCAAGAAAACTAGAATACAACAATAAATACCATACGAAAATACACTGCAAAGTCGCTGTTTTATTCCAAAAAAACGGTCAGTTTTTTTTTTCTCATTATGCACTGTGTGCTGCAGGATTTTTTTTATACTGTGCACACTGACCACATAGACCCATTCTTTCATATGTAGGCCTACCAGCTTTTTCCCACTAGATTTGAGGGTGCTAGAATTTAGGCATACTAGTACGTCAAAAACCCTGGGTCGTAAGCCGTACTAGTACGGCCGAAACCCTCAAAGGGTTAATACACCACTCACTTTATTCTTCTCATTAATTCTATGGTTCACCTCATCTTTCATAGACCTATCTGCCGACAAGTCAGCTCCCATATATCTGAACACATTCACTTCATCCATACCTCCTCCTTCCAGTCTGATATCCAGTCTTTCATTGCCTATATTTTCTGTTACTCTAATCACGTTGCTCTTTCCTGTGTTCACTTTTAGTTTTTCTCTTTTACGTACGTACTCTCCCAAGTTTGTCCATCAACCTTTGCAACATCTTTTCAGAATCTCCTAAAAGCACCATGTCATCAGCAAAAAGCATCTGTGACAGCTCCCACTTTTTATTAGATTCTTTATCCTTGAAACTCACACTTTTTCTCAACACCCTAGCATTCACCCCTTTTTATAACCCCAACTTTAAATATGTTAAAAGACTATGGTGACTTTATGAATCCCAGTTGAAGACCTACTTCTTTTCTTCTTTGAACAAACTGGCCATATCTCACTGAGGCAGGGTGGCCCAAAAAGAAAAACAAAAGTATCTCTTTTTAATTTTAGTAATGTATACCTGAGCCTCACTATCCTCAAAAACTTACTGCTTTAAGTAACCTACCACCTATTCCATACACTAGCAACATTTACCACATTACTTCCCTACCCACTCTATCATATTTTTTTTTTAACTAGCTGGCTGTCTCCCACCGAGACAGGGTGACCCCAAAAAAAAAAAAACACTTTTACAGTCATTCACATTGTCACTGTATTTGCAGAGGTGCCCAGATATGACAGTTTGGATGTCACTTTAACCCGTAAACGGTCAAGCAGATCTATGTTCACGTGTGTAGTGCTACAAAAGTAGATCTACGTTTTTTTTACATATTTTCAAATATAACAAAAAAAAAAAGTAGATCAAAAGTTTTTTTACACATTTTTCAAATATAAAAAAACAAAAAGAAGATCTACTTTTTTTACATACTTTCAAATGATGAAAAAACATATATATACGTTTGGACCGTTTACGGGTTAAACAAATATCCTAAACCCCCTCCTTTAAAGTGTAGGCATTGTATTTCCACCTCTAGCACTCAAGTCTGGCTAACGGGTTTCCCTGAATCCCTTCACAAAAATATCCTGCTAACACTCCAACAGCTCTTCAAGTCACAAAAACCATTCGTCTCCACTTATTCCTGTTTAACATGCTCACACATGCCTGCTGTATGTCCAAGCCCCTCGCACACAAAATCGCTTTTACCTCCTCCCTTCATCCTTTCATAGGTCGACCCCTACCCCTCCTTCCCTCCAACAAAACTTCCTTACTTTTATCTAAACATTGTGAACTTATGTGCTTCAGTGTAAGCATTTGGTCTACACATTGCTTACCCTTCCTGAAACCTTGTTCATCTCTGTTCCTACTCTCCATCTTAACCCTCAATTCTTTCAGTAATACCTACCATACACTTTACCTGGTATACTCCAGCGGCAGCGGCAGCAGCGACCTCCAAGCTCCGTACTTTTCTCCAACTACCAGAGCCACCAATGCTCCTATGATGACCTAGTTACAAGCAAAACTGCACTACCCAACGTAGCACCCAGAATGACCAAAGATTACCAACAGTGAAACCTACAAATCAAAAATAATAGAGATCAAAGGAAGACTGCCCACAAACCGAAAGCAACACCCCGCTGCCAGCCGAACAACATAACCCTAAGCTTTGTATAACTACAACTTCTTAACTACAACAATTCCTGTAGTATTATGAGGCACAGTCTAAGAGGAAACAGCACCATGGCCAGCAAGAAAAGACCGAAAAATCAACTATTCAACAAGTGTAGCCAGGAGGACGCCGGCCCAGCAACCACCCCACTCACCACCGCTCAAGGCGACACCACAACAATAACAACAAACATGGCTGCCCCCAGCCCATCCTCCCCTCTCTTCCCCGGATTCAACCTACCAAGTAGTCTCTCAGGTATGACCAACGATCCAGATACCCTAAAGACATGCATCTCCACCTTAGTTATTGAAAATATGAATCTTCGAGAGACACTAACAAAACAAGACACCAGGATGACACAACTCGAGAACAAAATCCTCAGTCTTGAACAAAAGTTATCAACACCAGGAATGACTAACTGTGACAAGACCATCCAAACAGTCATAGATAGCCATACCCAACAAATAATATCTCTTAATACAAAGGTTGAAGAAGCAGTAAAAGAATGGAAGAACAACTTAGATAACCAGTTCAGTGACTACTTTGCTCTCCAAGAAGATAAAACTGAACAAGATAAACTATCGGACGCAGTAATAGTTAACAGTCCACTTTTTCCCAGTGATATGAACCGAACAAACAGTAAAGAAATTACTCTGCAGATCATAAAGGACCAAACAAGTGTTATTGTACCAGAGTCAGAAATGAAAGAAGCCAGGTTACTAGGATCCCATGGTAGAAAAAGTGTTATGCTTAGATTCCACTCACATGACAGGAAAAAAGACTTAATTATTGCATCTATTAAAGTAAAGAAAGAGGTATACATAAACGAGTGTCTTACCAAAAAACGTCAGAACCTCCTGTATAGAGTCAGAAAACTTAAGTGGGAGAATAATGACACAATACACCAATGCTTCACACAGGATGGGAAAATTCTAGTTAGGAAAACAAATGTAGGTCAACTGTACACAATCACGAACGAGAATGATCTATCACGATTTCTCAGGGATACTAATCTTACAGAGAATAACTAAGCAGTGTCCAACCTAAAAGCCTACGTAGTGTAGTGTATGTTTTGCTCCATTATTGTTCAAATTTCGTAGTACAATCTCTTAGTAATTAAATAATCAACTACCTCATTTTGTGATTTTACTAGTAAGTATAAGTCACCTTATCTAATTTTCTTATTTACTATTGTTTGCTTAAATATTAGCTGAATTAATACTTTCTCTGTCCATATTACTACCTCATATTTTTTTAAATACTATCAATTGATATTACTTAAATTAATAATTACCATTTTTACTATCAGTACAATTTACTCTTAACATTTTTGACATCATTTAATAACCATTACTTGTCTAATTACCATAACCTGTTTTAATACCACATTTACTATCTTAGAGTACTCTTAATTACCTTGTACTGCCAAATAACCTCAAGTATAATTACCAGTGCAATATTGAATGAAATAAACATTACTTTTTCACTTTTTTTGTAATCATTATTACTTACTAAAATTTTATTAAACACCATATTTACTACCAGTCAATTTTACTTTTGTACATTAATCATTATTTTATACTTCCCATAACATTTTGTTGCCAAATTTTCAAGTTTGTATATTCAACTCCAACCTTTATATTATCCTTTGTACCTGTGCACTTGTGTGCCTCTGTACCTGTGTACCTGTCTACCATCTTACTATCATATTATAACCAAGACATTGCCATTGTTATTTTTTACTTATTATTCTTTTGGTACTTTAATTGTGAATTTTATTTTGTCAATTTAAATCTAGTTATACTCTTGATCTTGTCAACAACCTATACCAGACCCTAGTGCAATTGCAAGTACCATTTCAATTTGTATTTTTATATTTATTTATTTTTTATTATCACACTGGCCGATTCCCACCAAGGTAGGGTGGCCCGAAAAAGAAAAACTTTCACCATCATTCACTCCATCACTGTCTTGCCAGAAGGGTGCTTTACACTACAGTTTTTAAACTGCAACATTAACACCCCTCCTTCAGAGTGCAGGCACTGTACTTCCCATCTCCAGGACTCAAGTCCGGCCTGCCGGTTTCCCTGAATCCCTTCATAAATGTTACTTTGCTCACACTCCAACAGCACGTCAAGTATTAAAAACCATTTGTCTCCATTCACTCCTATCAAACACGCTCATGCATGCCTGCTGGAAGTCCAAGCCCCTCGCACACAAAACCTCCTTTACCCCCTCCCTCCAACCTTTCCTAGGCCGACCCCTACCCCGCCTTCCTTCCACTACAGACTGATACACTCTTGAAGTCATTCTGTTTCGCTCCATTCTCTCTACATGTCCGAACCACCTCAACAACCCTTCCTCAGCCCTCTGGACAACAGTTTTGGTAATCCCGCACCTCCTCCTAACTTCCAAACTACGAATTCTCTGCATTATATTCACACCACACATTGCCCTCAGACATGACATCTCCACTGCCTCCAGCCTTCTCCTCGCTGCAACATTCATCACCCACGCTTCACACCCATATAAGAGCGTTGGTAAAACTATACTCTCATACATTCCCCTCTTTGCCTCCAAGGACAAAGTTCTTTGTCTCCACAGACTCCTAAGTGCACCACTCACTCTTTTTCCCTCATCAATTCTATGATTCACCTCATCTTTCATAGACCCATCCGCTGACAATAGACCCATCCGCTGACATAATAAGTTTATATTATAAGTCCTACTCTAAGATTGTTTTCATATCTTAGTGACTATATTGTGTGTGCAATTAGTGTATATTTCAATCATATTATTGTTCAAGGCCCTTAACTATCTTTTGCTAACTAGTACCAACTACCTCATATATTTTTTTTTCTACTTTTTTTTTATTCTTTTGCTACCTTAACTTGTATATTTTATCTTGTCAATTTAAATCTAGTTATACTCTAATTCTTGTAAACAACTTATATAACACCTTAGTGCAATTACAATTGAGAGTCTTGTGCCTTTTTTATATCATTAGATTAAACTCAGTTGTACTATAGCTCATTCTAGCTCAATACATAGACTATACCAAAGTCATTACATTAGACCTTAGTGCAATTACAAGTGAGAGTGCTATTTTTAATTTGTATTTTTATATTACTAGTTTATACCTAGTTGTACTTTAGCTCATTCCAGCACAACACATAGACAACACCAACTCCATTATGAGTATTAGTGACTATACTCTACATGACCAAAATGCTATAGCTATATACTTGTCCAAACTTCCCACCATTACAGATATCAGTACTAGTACTCAACACACAACTCAGGATATAAATAACCATAATTTAAACCTAGAAGATGATTGATCACATTGACCCTGATCTAAACCTCCGTAATCTGACACACAATCAAAACCTATTGGAAAGTAACTGCCTTTACTACACAGCATCACAAGCCAGCACTATCCTAAACAATGCTAAAAGTCTATCAGTACTTAACTACAACATCAGGTCCTTAAGCAAACTCTACGATGACCTCCTGGCACTCCTTGAATCACTAAAGACACCCTTCTCCTGCATTATTCTTACTGAGGCCTGGCTTAAGCAGGACACAATAGATATCTACCCTCTACCAGGATACACAGCAGTCCACAACTGCAGACCATACCAAGTTGGGGGTGGTATTGCAATCTATTACTCTAACCAGTTATCTTGTATTAGCACCACTTGCTTTAGTGATGAATATGGAGAATACATTTTTGCTCATTTTACTGTAAAAAACCTTAAGACGCCTGTAACAATCGGTGCCATTTACCGGATACCTCACACAAACATCCCAAATTTCAGTGAGAAATTAAAGGCACTAATAACAAACAGACAAATGAATAAGCACTACCTTCTCTTAGCTGGAGACTTCAACATCAACCTTGGCCTACTAGATGATCAGCCTGTAACTGATTTCATCAACAATATGAACAACACACTTCTCATACCAACAATAACTAAACCAACCAGGCTCACTGAAACAAGTGCAACCATAATAGACCACATATGGACCAATATACTAGCCCCCCTTAAATCAGGGATAATCACAGATAGCACTACTGACCACTACCCTACCTTCCTCTTGACAAACATTAGTAAACCACCACTTCAATACAACAAAGTTTCATTTAGACTCCATGATGAGGCCTCAATAAGGAAGTTCACAGCTGACCTAGAGACTGTTGACTGGCCTACAGAATTCTCCAAGGCCAATGGTATTGATGACTGGACAGACATTTTTCTTAACAAATTACTTAGACTATACAACAAACATTGTCCTATAAAAACGAAACAGATCACAAACAAATGGCTTGGTTGCCCATGGCTAACCAGCACCATTCTGAAATCCATTGATAAGAAACACCAATATGAAAAGCAATATAGACAGGGCTTAATACACAAAGATATTCTTAAACACTATTCATCAGTCCTCACCAAAGTAATAAAGAAAGCCAAACAACTATACTACTCCAGTAGATTCACTGACACAAGAGGAGATATAAAAAAGACCTGGAAAACACTCTCTCAGATTCTAGGGACCCACGAACTGAAAAAAAACAAGAATATTGTCCTAACTAAACCTAATGAAACACCACTGCAACCCACTGACACAGCTAACAAGATAAACGACTTCTTCTCAACCATAGGTTCTAATCTCGCCAATAAAATCCCACGTACCAAAGCCCATGCCGGGGACTACCTAGATGGGAATTTCCCAAATTCCTTCTATCTTGCTCCAACTGAGCCCACGGAAGTCACCGAGATTATAAAGTCACTTAAAAATAACTCAGGGAATCTGTCTCATGTCCCACCATTATTGTACAAGAGAGAGGCTTATGTCCTCTCGCATACTATCTCATTACTATTTAACAAGTCACTAGAAACTAGCACCTTCCCTAAACTACTCAAGACGGCAAGGGTTACACCAATACATAAAGGTGGTGACCCTACAGATTTAAACAACTATAGGCCAATACATAAAGGTGGTGACCCTACAGATTTAAACAACTATAGGCCAATATCAAACTTACCATTGCTATCCAAAATCTTTGAGAAACTCGTGCACAGGAGACTATATTCATTTATAACGACACAAAACATACTCAACCCCTGCCAATTTGGATTCAGGAAAAATAAAAGCACTAACGATGCAATCATAAAAATGCTAGATCTGCTTTACACAGCATTGGAAAATAAGGAATATCCACTAGAAATTTTTATTGACCTAAGAAAAGCTTTTGACACAGTAGACCATGGCATCCTACTCCACAAACTTGACCATTATAGTATAAGAGGCCATGCGCTTGCATATTTCAAATCTTATCTTACTAATAGGTATCAGTATGTCACCATTAAAGACACAGCATCAACAACACAGCCACTTGATACTGGAGTTCTGCAGGGAAGTGTCCTTGGTCCCCTGCTCTTCCTCATATACATCAATGATCTTCCAAACGTATCTCAACACCTGAACCCCATTCTCTTTGCTGACGACACGACTTATGTCATCTCTCACCCTAATCTTGCCACCCTCAACACCATTGTTAATGAGGAGCTGATCAAAATATTGACTTGGATGACAGCCAATAAACTTATGCTTAACGCTGACAAAACCTACTACATTATGTTTGGTAGCAGAGCAGGAGATGCGCATATTAACATTAAGATCGACAACACTCTAATTGCCAGGCATAATGAGGGCAAATTCCTAGGCCTATACCTCGACAACAACCTGAACTTCAGCACCCATATCCAACACAACCAAAAAAGTATCCAAAACGGTTGGGATCCTCTCCAAGATACGATACTGCATGCCGCAAACTGCCCTTCTCACACTATACCATTCACTTATATATCCATACCTCACCTATGCTATCTGTGCTTGGGGTTCAACTGCAGCAACACACCTAAAGCCAATAATAACCCAACAAAAAGCCACAGTAAGAATAATCACTAAATCCCATCCCTGGCAACACACCCCCCCACTCTTCATAGATCTAAACTTACTCCCTGTTAACCCTTTCAGGGTCCGTCCTTTAGATCTGCGGCTTTACGTTCAGGGTCCAAACCGTAGATCTACGCCAT
Organism: Cherax quadricarinatus; assembly: GCF_038502225.1. Taxonomy (NCBI): domain Eukaryota; kingdom Metazoa; phylum Arthropoda; class Malacostraca; order Decapoda; family Parastacidae; genus Cherax; species Cherax quadricarinatus. The sequence goes on from NC_091332.1 coordinate 23,658,137, forward strand.
GAGCTCAGCTCACTCTGATAAACTGTGAGTGGTACATTTGGGCCTAGATATGAGAGAATACATCTATGTGGTATGTGTGCACCACATAAAACAGATCCTGCAGCACACTGTGTATAATGAGAGAAAAAAAATTAAATCATGATTTTTCGATTAAAACAGCAACTTTGCAGTGTTTTTTCGTATGTTTTTTATAGTTGTATTTGCGATTTCTTGGTCTCATTTGATAGAATGGAAGACATATTACAGAAATAGAGATGATTTTGATTGGTTTTAGCACTGGAAATGGCTTGAAACTGAGCTCAAAATAGCAGAAATGTTAAATTTTTGCCGATATTCAAGAGTAAACAAATGACCTCACACGTCTAATACACGTCAGCTGGTGGGTCTAATATACATTCACAAATATGGTGATGATATTTATACAATTATTACAGTATTGCATAACAGTAAATCTTCTATTTTTTGGTGTGAATAAAAATTCATTATGTGAATAAAAAATCAAAATGGAATTTATTTGTAAAGCCTCAAAACATAACTAATGAACAGAGGAAATGTTAGTTTAGTGCCAGGAATGCCTACATTGTTCATTCTGGATCCTATTTTGAAATTGGAATATTTTGAACTTTGTGTTAAATTGGCCAAATTAACAATTTCCGATCACTTTATTTTGTAGTTGAAACAGTTGACTTGGCGATTTCTTGTGCTCAATCGATAGAATAGAAGTAATACTAGTGAAATAGCTAAGAATTTGGTTGATTGGAATAATGTAATTGGCCTAAAATGGGAGTCAAAGTCGGCAAAATCGCCGATTCGTAAATATCGCTGACACATCAAAATTCGCGAGAGCATAATTTCGTCAATTTTCCACCAAATTTCGTACTTTTTGTTTTATTACCTTCACAAAAAGATTCTCTACGATTTCATAAGAAAAAATAACAATTTTTTTTTTTGAAAATTCTTGGACACTGGTGCGTGACTCCAGATTTGGGCCTTGGACCCTGAAAGGGTTAAGTACATCCACACTTACTACTGGGTAATCTACATGTACAGGACCTTAAATTCCAATATTAACCTTGACCTAAAACGCTTTCTTGATAGTTGTGACAGAACCCACAGGCACAACACCAGACACAAACATCTCTATGACATTCCCCGTGTCCGACTAAACCTTTACAAAAATTCAATGTATGTCAATGGCCCTAAAATCTGGAACACCCTGCCTGAAAATTCTAAAACTGCAGACACATTCATCACCTTCAAAACTACCATCAGAAAACATCTCCCTGATACACCCTGTCAACTAATTACACGAATACCACCTGGTGGTTCACACTTACACTCACTCACCCACTTGACCATAAACAGAAATATCAATCTCAATCTCAAAATAATGAATCTTAACTAGTCATAAGTTGGCCTGTGATACTCCAATACTGAAACTATGTATAGTGCCAAAACAAAAGCATTCACATTGCTAAACTCACAAACTAGTATTTAGTCGCTTAGCCATAATACCAACTTACCTCATAATTTTGTAATATTTTAAACTTAAGATTTAATCTAAGTCTGCCCGAAATGCCTAGCCATGCTAGGTGTTCTAGTGGTACACTCTGTAATTATTATTTTACTACATGTAAACCACACAATAACTAAATTCTGTAAACTCAGCATTGTAATCCTTATAGAGAATAAACTTTGAATGTATGCTTTCTGTCAACCCCTATGAACCATTACCTCTTTTGTACATTTATAGAAGAATGGACCAACAACTCCAGAAATATATTGCCACCTACTTTTAACATTTCTGTCTTGATCCTATCAATCCCTGTTGCTCTACTCCCTTTTATTCTACCTACTGCCTCACACACTTCCTCACACTCACATCTGTCTCTTCCTTACTCTCAAAAGATGTTATGCCTCCCTGCCCCTACCATTCTTCAACATCATTTAATTACAGCTCCTCATAATATTACCTCTATCTTCCTAATGCCTTCATCTCCCCATCTAATAACTCCCTTCTTTTGTTTTTAACTGTTAAATACATTTGTTTCCTAAGCTTTCTCAACTTATTAATTTCCAAAACTTTTTCTTATACTCAGCAAAATGAGTATAAAATTGATTAGCCTAATTTTGTTATCAGTGCTACAGCTATTTTTGTTCCTTTTTTCCTTGTACAGGTCCACCATCACAAATCCGGCAATCAGTTATTCGGTTCCTTCAGTTATTCTGCACTAATTTTGGCTAGCATAATTTCAAATTTCCAGGGTTGCCACACCAACCTGCTGGTACTGTTTGGTGGCACTACTTGCTGCATAAGTTATTCCAATTTCTTCTTCTCCATTTATTGTTTTAACCTGCTTACTTTTAGCCCTAGCCATGGTTCCAATGAATAAAAGAAATGCTTCTCATTATGTAAAGCACCAACACAGTACATTATCCATTAAAGATAAGGTGGCTTTGAAGCCACTGTCAGTTGTCATGAACTCAGTCTCATGAAGCAGGAGAATATGCTTTATTATTATGCTAATATCAACACTACAGCTTATTTGCCTATCACAATTGATCTAATATGACATAATAAACAATATAAATAACATAAAACATGTTAAATACTCCAGAATGAATAATATTTGGCATAATACTGAGCAGTTCGATGGAGGTATGAAGAGGATATGGTATACAAATACCATTCTCCTATCCCTGTCTTGGGGGCTTATATTAGAGAAAACGGAGTATAGCACAGGGCTAACTGTGATATACACTCGTACTGCACCATAAACCTGAAACAAAAAAGTTACTTTCTCTATATAGATTATCACACATAGCAGCATATGTGTAGAGAACCTAGGATAACCCCAAAAAGTCAACGTGGCTTATTTTTAGTACCTGGTTTGCGTTAGTCATATATGATTTTTGGTAAATATTCGATTCCCAGCCAGGATAGAATCATTAGGCGTGTTTCTTTACACTTGTTGTCTATGTTTACCCTTCAGTAAATGGGTACCTGGGTGTTAGCCGACTGGTGTGGGTGTTATCCTGGGACACTGACCTAATTTTCTTGAAATACTCTGCATAACAAGCAGATTTCTATATAGTAGTATGTCACTGATGTTAGCTATGTCTGTATACCTTGTACTTGTACGTGTAATAAATAAAGATATTATTATTATTATTTTTTTTTTTTTTTTTTTTCAACAAGTCGGCCGTCTCCCACCGAGGCAGGGTGACCCAAAAAAGAAAGGAAATCCCCAAAAAGAAAATACTTTCATCATCATTCAACACTTTCACCACACTCGCACATTATCACTGTTTTTGCAGAGGTGCTCAGAATACAACAGTCTAGAAGCATACACATATAAAGATACACAACATATCCCTCCAAACTGCCAATATCCCAAACCCCTCCTTTAAAGTGCAGGCATTGTACTTCCCATTTCCAGGACTCAAGTCCGACTATATGAAAATAACCGGTTTCCCTGAATCCCTTCACTAAATATTACCCTGCTCACACTCCAACAGATCGTCAGGTCCCAAGTACCATTCGTCTCCATTCACTCCTATCTAACACGCTCACGCACGCTTGCTGGAAGTCCAAGCCCCTTACCCACAAAACCTCCTTTACCCCCTCTCTCCAACCCTTTCGAGGACGACCCCTACCCCGCCTTCCTTCCCCTATAGATTTATATGCTTTCCATGTCATTCTACTTTGATCCATTCTCTCTAAATGACCAAACCACCTCAACAACCCCTCTTCTGCCCTCTGACTAATACTTTTATTAACTCCACACCTTCTCCTAATTTCCACACTCCGAATTTTCTGCATAATATTTACACCACACATTGCCCTTAAACAGGACATCTCCACTGCCTCCAACCGTCTCCTCGCTGCTGCATTTACCACCCAAGCTTCACACCCATATAAGAGTGTTGGTACTACTATACTTTCATATTATTATTATTATTATTATTATTATTATTATTATTATTATTATTATTATTATTATTATATTATTTTCTCAGTTGTTTGTTGGGTTATCTTATTCAAACTTGGGCAATGTATGATGGAAAGATACTTCTTAACGTACATCAAAAATGAAAGAAATCAGACCATAAATAGCGGAGTTCACTTCTCAGCCATTAGCGGCCGCTTAGCGGTATATTTTTGTATGTTTTTTATGGTTATATTCTCATTTTTTTGGTCTCATTTGAAAGAATGAAAGATATATTACAGAAATACATATGATTTTGATTGCTTTCATGACGAAAAGTACCTTGAAATTGCGCTCACAGTAGCGAAAATGTTCTATTCTTTAGCGAAGCTCAAGAGTAAACAAATGACGTCACCGTCCAATACCTGTCTGCCTGCCAGTCCAAATTCTAATACGTAGTCAAGAATGGGTTGGCATTATTTATACAATTATTACAATAATGCAGCAGTCTGCATAACAGTAAATCTTCTATTTTTTTGTGTGAATAAAAATTCCAAATGTTAAGCAAGAGTAATATAAGAGGGGCCTGTAGCTGTGACTAATGAACAGAGAAAATGTTATTTTAGTGCCAGGAATGTCTGCATTTTTTTTCTGGACCCTATTTTGAAATTGGCATCTGTTAAAATTTGTGTGAAATCGGCAAATTGCCAATTTCTGTCTACTTTATTGGGTAGTTGAAATAAGTGAATGGGCGGTTTCTTGTACTCAGTTGACAGACTAGAAGTAAATAAGTTTATTCAGGTATATACGAATACAGTTACATAGATTATCATACATAGCAGTGTATGTATAGAGAACCTAGGATAACCCAGAAAAGTCAGACAAAGTGACTTATTTCCGGTACCTGGCTTGGGCTTGCCATATGTGATTTTTGGTAAATATCTTTTTTTCTCAGTTGTTTGTTGGGTTATCTTATTGAAACTTATGCAATGTATGATGGAAAGAGGCTTCTTAACGTACACCAAAAATAAAAAAGACGGACGATAAATAAGGGAGTTCACCTCTCAGCCATTAGCCGTCTCTTTGCAGTATATTTTTGTATGGTTTTTATGGTTGTATTCTCATTTTTTGGACTCAATTCATAGAATGGAAGATATATTACAGAAATAGACATGATTTTGATTGCTTTCATGACGAAAAGTGCCTTGAAATTGAGCTCAAAGTAGTAGAAATGTTCGATTTTTGCCGATGTTCAATGAACTTGGTGCAAGTCAAGTTGGTTAATTTTATTAAGTGTATTCTAACCTAACCACTCTGTAATCCGGCAAACTCAGTAATCCGTCACACTACAGGTCCCAATGATGCCGGATTTGTGATGGAGGACCTGTATAAATTTTGTCTGTTTTCCTTGCTGTTTGTTTACTTGGTCTTGTTTAAACCTTGTTGGGAAAGTATTGCTTATTGGAGAGTTAAAAGTGCTGAATGCAAGATGATCAAAACAAACATGGAAAACGTCTTTAGACATGTAATGCCATCATGACTTTAATATACGTATTTATAAAAGGGCAATAAATGACTGCATAAACTGGAAGTTGTCTCACATAGAAATAATGATCATAAAAGAATCAAGTTAGGTAATATGATAGTATTGTGATTTTTTTTTTTTTTTTTTTCAACAAGTCGGTCGTCTCCCACCGAGGCAGGGTGACCCAAAAAAGAAAGAAAATCCCCAAAAAGAAAATACTTTCATCATCATTCAACACTTTCACCACACTCACACATTATCACTGTTTTTGCAGAGGTGCTCAGAATACAACAGTCTAGAAGCATACACATATAAAGATACACAACATATCCCTCCAAACTGCCAATATCCCAAACCACTCCTTTAAAGTGCAGGCATTGTACTTCCCATTTCCAGGACTCAAGTCCGACTATATGAAAATAATATTGTGATTTATTATTTATAAAATGCAAACTAAATTTTCTAGTGGAGGGAAAGATACATTTTAATTGGTCAATGCTTTATAATTAGTCTTGCTGGACTGCTGCTCAGATGTGTCATTGTACTTCTTCAAGGGTAAAGCCTTCATGCTGATGAAGGGCTCTTTATTTAATAAATTTTTTCCATTTCTTTGGCTCAAACCTGATTATCTGTCATGACCCTTATGGGTTTATTACATCTCTTGTAGATAAATTAATCATCCATGTTGATTCGCTGTCATTTTTTTTTTACCTGAGTAGCTATCTCCTGCCAAGGCAGGGTGACCTGAAAAAGGAAACATATTCACCATCATTCATTCAGTCTGAATTATATTTTTTTATTATGTATTAATGATACATTCATTATTTTCACAAATACTCCCTTTTTTTTCTCTCTTCTTAACAGGTCATTGTGGTGGAGAAATAAAGCAACGTTTTCATGTTCCAAGTTCTGCCACATCTATGCCATCCTTGGCCATTAGTGAGAGCAGTGTGTCAAATGATGTGCCAAAGACCAGGGAGGAAACTAATGGTCTATGCATAGGGAGAGACAGTCAAAGGAACTGTACAGTATCCAAAAGTCAGAGCTTGCCTGGTGACAAAAAATCTTCAGTAAATATTGATAGAAATGAAGACAAAAAGGTTTGTGGAGTAGACTTGAAGAAATTTTTTTTGAATGATTCAAAAAGGACCGATGGTCGAAAAAATCGTAGAAATGTAAAAAGCGTGGAGGAAACTGACATAAATAATTGTCAGAGGGATAATCAAACTAGTGTAATAGAGAAAGATAGAAAACAAAATTCTCTCAGTGATGTAAAAGATGGCAGCAGTTGTGTTGACTCAAACCTTGCTGAAGCTGATGTACATTCAAAAGTTGAGGATGATAAGCATACCTCAGTGAGTATACAAATGTCACTGCAGGAAAAGGATGAAAATAGTGTTTTGGAGAATTTACATGAAAGCAATGGAGTCCTTGTTAGCCACTTATGTGACCCCTCCATACCTGAAACTTCAGAAACCAGTGATGCTGATGATGATGAGGGAAAAAGTGAAGCTAGTCTACCATCAGAACACTTGGAAACTGTAGCTATTGAGCCAGATCTTCTACAAGCTGAACAAGACAACAGGTATGATTATTAATGTACACAAAAATATTCATTATTGCTAATTAAAAATTTTGTAGTTGCAAATCCATGACATTTAACTAAATTTTTTTTAATCGTTGTCAGTAATTTTGCTTTTAAATTTATTGGTCTATGTGAGACACTGGAATATAAATTGCAAAACTTTTATGGCACTGTGAACTGTCTATTTAGTTAAGAGGGAGGTTGGCAGCAGTTTCTTTTTATCATTTTTTTTTTATTTTAATTAGTCTTAGTTTTCTTAAACCAAATAGATCTCTTTTTCTTAACCCCTTAACTGTCCAAACATAGATCTACATTGTTACTGGTAGCACTCCAAATGTAGAGCAGTGTTTTATTTTTCCTGTCTCCAAATTTGGCATGATTGGCCTGAGATGCCCGGTCAGCATAGAATGGGTCTTAATACTTGGTGTGTGCAGTACAGTATTAAAGATATCTGGGACCACTTAGTACCTTGTGGGAGCACCAGTTCAACTGAGCACCAGTTAGAACAAACAGCATGGCAAACACCAGGGATTTACTGATGTTATGTCTTATTAACACTCCCCTTTTAAGCGGAAAGTGATGTTGACTCCGAGTTTAGTGGCTTTGAGGTGGATGTGACCACAAGTGGTTGAGAAAATATCAAAAACCTTGATAATAACCCATGTGCAACATCCTTTCAATTTTGGTACTACTAGTAGCGCCATCCTGCCAGAATGTCCTATAACCTATGTCCTAAGTAATGAGAAACAATTCTGGAACGTAATATGTATTCGGCAGGCTGGCTGGCTTGCTGGCTAGCCGGCAGTTGGCTGACCAGCTGGCTGGCTGGTGGCTGGGTGACTAACTGATTGCCTGTCTCTATCTCCGTCTGTCTGTCTGTATCTATCTCTGTCTGTCTCTTTGTCTATCTCTGTCTCTATCTCACAGGTACACACAAATACAGTTATCCACAGTGTAAATTACCTAGGATAACCCCAAAAAATCCAGACAAAGTGCTATACTGTGCTTGTAGATTTAATGCATAATAAGCATGACTGGCAAGTAATATGCATTTTCACTTGTTCAGGAATCAGACGTGACTACTCTGTATCTCTGCATCATATGTAACACCTGTTTGTTCATGAGTTGCTCTCTCTGAGACAGAAAGAGAGGCAAGCAGAGAGACAAGCAGACAGAGAGACAGAAAGACAGATAAGCAGAGACTGAGATAAACAGAGAGCTAGAGAGACAAACGGACAGACATGTTTATTTTTTTTTTCAACAAACTGGCCGCATCCTACCGAGGCAGGGTGGCCCAAAAAGAGAAACGAAAGTTTCTCTTTTTAAATTTAGTAATTTATACAAGAGAAGGGGGGGTTACTAGCCCCTTGCTCTTGCAACACGCATAACTTACGGAGGAAGAATTCTGTTCCACTTCCCCATGGAGATAAGAGGAAATAAACAAGAAGAAGAACTAGAAGTAGTAGCAATAATGTTGAAGGATAAGCTATGGCAGGAAAAGAGGGACTACAAATGTATAAATTCAAGGATTATGTGGAGTAAAATAAAGATTGGATGTGAAAAGTGGGTTATAATAAGCGTGTATGCACCTGGAGAAGAGAGAAGTGTAGAGGAGAGAGAGAGATTCTGGGAAATGTTGAGTGAATGCGTGGGGAGTTTTGAATCAAGTGTGAGAGTAATGGTGGTTGGGGATTTCAATGCTAAAGTGGGTAAAAATGTTATGGAGGGAGTAGTAGGTAAATTTGGGGTGCCAGGGGTAAATGTAAATGGGGAGCCTTTAATTGAGCTATGTGTAGAAAGAAATTTGGTAATAAGTAATACATATTTTATGAAAAAGAGGATAAATAAATATACAAGGTATGATGTAGCATGTAATGAAAGTAGTTTGTTAGATTATGTATTGGTGGATAAAAGGTTGATGGGTAGGCTCCAGGATGTACATGTTTATAGAGGGGCAACTGATATATCAGATCATTATTTAGTTGTAGCTACAGTTAGAGTAAGAGGTAGATGGGAAAAGAGGAAGGTGGCAACAACAAGTAAGAGGGAGGTGAAAGTGTATAAACTAAGGGAGGAGGAAGTTCGGGCGAGATATAAGCAACTATTGGCAGAAAGGTGGGCTAGTGCAAAGATGAGTAGTGGGGGGGTTGAAGAGGGTTGGAATAGTTTTAAAAATGCAGTATTAGAATGTGGGGCAGAAGTTTGTGGTCATAGGAAGGTGGGGGCAGGAGGAAAGAGGAGTGATTGGTGGAATGATGAAGTAATGGGTGTGATAAAAGAGAAAAAGGTAGCTTACGAGAGGTTTTTACAAAGCAGAAGTGTTATAAGAAGAGCAGAGTATATGGAGAGTAAAAGAAAGGTGAAGAGAGTGGTGAGAGAGTGCAAAAGGAGAGCAGATGAAAGAGTGGGAGAGGCACTGTCAAGAAATTTTAATGAAAATAAGAAAAAAATTTGGAGTGAGTTAAACAAGTTAAGAAAGCCTAGAGAAAGTATGGATTTGTCAGTTAAAAACAGAGTAGGGGAGTTAGTAGATGGGGAGAGGGAGGTATTAGGTAGATGGCGAGAATATTTTGAGAAACTTTTAAATGTTGAGGAAGAAAGGGAGGCGGTAATTTCATGCACTGGCCAGGGAGGTATACCATCTTTTAGGAGTGAAGAAGAGCAGAATGTAAGTGTGGGGGAGGTACGTGAGGCATTACGTAGAATGAAAGGGGGTAAAGCAGCTGGAACTGATGGGATCATGACAGAAATGTTAAAAGCAGGGGGGGATATAGTGTTGGAGTGGTTGGTACTTTTGTTTAATAAATGTATGAAAGAGGGGAAGGTACCTAGGGATTGGCAGAGAGCATGTATAGTCCCTTTATATAAAGGGAAAGGGGACAAAAGAGATTGTAAAAATTATAGAGGAATAAGTTTACTGAGTATACCAGGAAAAGTATACGGTAGGGTTATAATTGAAAGAATTAGAGGTAAGACAGAATGTAGAATTGTGGATGAGCAAGGAGGCTTCAGAGTGGGTAGGGGATCAAGTGTTTACATTGAAGCATATATGTGAACAGTATTTAGATAAAGGTAGGGAAGTTTTTATTGCATTTATGGATTTAGAAAAGGCATATGATAGAGTGAATAGAGGAGCAATGTGGCAGATGTTGCAAGTATATGGAATAGGTGGTAAGTTACTAAATGCTGTAAAGAGCTTTTATGAGGATAGTGAGGCTCAGGTTAGGGTATGTAGAAGAGAGGGAGAATACTTCCCGGTAAAAGTAGGTCTTAGACAGGGATGTGTAATGTCACCATGGTTGTTTAATATATTTATAGATGGGTTTGTAAAAGAAGTAAATGCTAGGGTGTTCGGGAGAGGGGTGAGATTAAATTATGAGGAATCAAATGCAAAATGGGAATTGACACAGTTGCTTTTTGCTGATGATACTGTGCTCATGGGAGATTCTAAAGAAAAATTGCAAAGGTTACTGGATGAGTTTGGGAGTGTGTGTAAAGGTAGAAAGTTGAAAGTGAAGATAGGAAAGAGTAAGGTGATGAGGGTATCAAATGATTTAGGTAAAGAAAAATTGGATATCAAATTGGGGAGGAGGAGTATGGAAGAAGTGAATGTTTTCAGATACTTGGGAGTTGACGTGTCGGCGGATGGATTTATGAAGGATGAGGTTAATCATAGAATTGATGAGGGAGAAAAGGTGAGTGGTGTGTTGAGGTATATGTGGAGACAAAAAACGTTATCTATGGAGGCAAAGAAGGGAATGTATGAAAGTATAGTAGTACCAACACTCTTATATGGGTGTGAAGCTTGGGTTGTGAATGCAGCAGCGAGGAGGCGGTTGGAGGCAGTGGAGATGTCCTGTCTAAGAGCAATGTGTGGTGTAAATATTATGCAGAAAATTCGGAGTGTGGAAATTAGGAGAAGGTGTGGAGTTAAAAGTATTAGTCAGAGGGCTGATGAGGGTTTTGTTGAGGTGGTTTGGTCATTTAGAGAGAATGGATCAAAGAATGACATGGAGAGCGTATAAATCTGTAGGGGAAGGAAGGCGGGGTAGGTGTCGTCCTCGAGAAGGTTAGAGGGAGGGGGTAAAGGAGGTTTCGTGGGCGAGGGGCTTGGACTTCCAGCAAGCGTGCGTGAGCGTGTTAGATAGGAGTGAATGGAGACGAATGGTATTTGGGACCTTATGATCTGTTGGAGTGTGAGCAGGGTAATATTTAGTGAAGGGATTCAAGGAAACCGGTTATTTTTATATAGCCGGACTTGAGTCCTGGAAATGGGAAGTACAATGCCTGCACTCTAAATGAGGGGTTTGGGATATTGGCAGTTTGGAGGGATATGCTGTGTATCTTTATAGGTATATGCTTCTAGGCTGTTGCGTTCTGAGCACCTCTGCAAAAACAGTGATAATGTGTGAGTGAGGTGAAAGTGTTGAATGATGATGAAAGTATTTTCTTTTTGCGGATTTTCTTTCTTTTTGGGTCACCCTGCCTCGGTGGGAGACGGCCGACTTGTTAAAAACACAAACACACACACACACACACACACACACACACACACACACACACACACACACACACACACACACACACACACACACACACACACACACACACACACACACACACACACACACACACACACACACACACACACACACACACACACACACACACACACACACACACACACACATACATACATACATATACATACATATACATACATATACATACATATATATCTTCAGGAGCAAGTGGCTTCTAACCCTTTCTCCTGTGTATATTATTAAATTTTAAAGGAGAAACTTAGGTTTTTCCTTTTGGGTCACCCTGCTTTGGTTAGACATGGCCGGTTTGTTGAAAGAAGATACATATCTCTTGGCATTATTAATTGTAGAATGTAAACACCACTGCCGCTTTTAAGTCGCTGTTGCTCATTAGTGATCAGTTTTTCAGCAACTTCATCACACCATAAAATTTTAAAGTGTTTATCAGATTTCACTCCTTTTAGTCTTATTTGATTCAGAAAAACAAGCTCTGTCAATTTGAAAGAGGCTTCCTTGATGAAGGTGAAGAGCTCTTAATCTGAGAAACTGGAGCTGATTGTGTCCTTCCCTTTCCTTGGATCAAATATGAATTCCAGTAACCACACCTTCCTTAGCCCATTTCTCCAGGAAATATAAGTGATTATAGGTTTTTTTATCAACCTAATTTTTTTAATTAAGGTTTCTGAAAGTACTTCGTGAACTTTGTGTAGTGAATTATTAGCTAAGCAATCTCTTCAGCAACCTGAGTTTTGAGAGATTACATTTTGTCTGACTGCTTATTTTGTCAGATGACTGCTGTGTGGCAGATGTTTCTCTTTTTATTAAATGACAGGTTTTATTTTAGAGTTTACCAGTGTAACACACTGGATCCTCCAGTGACACTTGTCAGTAATAACTCTAGATCTCTCTCTCTGACTCTTTGGAGGCCAGGTCATCACCTGATAAAGGCAAGGGCCAGGTGAACCTACAGCAACAACAGTCTGACTCTTTTAATATTCTATACAGTCATATGACCTGTTATTGCATACTTTCATTTCCACTGTATGATGCTCATTTCAGTCTGCCTTCATTTCCTTGTGTGACATTGGTGCACAGTGTTTAACCCTTTGACTGTCGCGGCCGTATATATACGTTTTACGAGGTACCGTGTTTGACGTATGTATACTCATAAATTCTAGCGGCTTCAAATCAAGCAGGAGAAAGCTGGTAGGCCCACATGTGAGAGAATGGGTCTGTGTGGTCAGTGTGCACCATATAAAAAAAATCCTGGAGCACGCAGTGCATAATGAGAAAAAAAAAACTCCGACCATTTTTTTAATTAAAATGCCGACTTTGTGGTCTATTTTCGTATAGTATTTATGGTTGTATTCTCATTTTCTTGGTCTCATTTGATAGAATGGAAAACATATTATAGAAATAGAGGTGATTTTGATTGATTTTACTATAAAAAGAACCTGGAAATGGAGCTCAAAGTAGGGAAAATGTTTGATTTTTGCCAATGTTCATAAGTAAATAAATGATGTCATTGTCCAATAAATGTCCAACTAGCCATTCTAACATGCAGTCATGAATGGGTTGATGTTATTTATACAATTATTACAGTATTGCAGTAGTCTGCATAATAGTAAGTCTTCTGTTTTTTGTTTGAATAAAAATTCAAAATAGAAAGCAAGAATAATATCAGAGGGGCCTGGAGACATGACTGATAACAAAGAAAATGTTATTTTAAAGCCAGGAATGTCTGCATTGTTCATTCTGGACCTTATTTTGAAATTGTCATATTTTTTAATTTTCGTGAAATTGGCCAAATTGCAAATTTCTGACCATGTTATTGGGTAGTTGAAATTGGTAAATGGGCAGTTTCTTGTACTCAATCGATAGAAAAAATGGAGTTCTAAAGAAATAGCTATGAGCTTGGTCGACTGGAACAATGGAATTAGCCGAAAATAGGGCTCAAAATGGGCGAAATCGCCGATTTGTAAACATCGCCGAGGTCGCTAACTTCGCGAGAGCATAACTCCATCAGTTTTCCATCAAATTTCGTTTTTTTTGGTGTCGTTACAATCGGGAAAAGATTTTCTATCATTTCATAAGAAAAAATAATTTTTTTTTTTTTAAATTTTGCGACACCAGGAGACACCTCAGGATTGGGGGTTGCGACAGTCAAAGGGTTAGCAGGTAGTTAGAGTATTATATGGTTTCACCATAAAAAAGTTATGATTCAACATTTCTCATATTTCTTTTCTTAGTTACATTAAGTATCTGATTCTGGACAATTCTGCAAGAAAGCATGTATCTGCATTTTTTAAGTGGCATGGTTTAACCCTTAAACGGTCCAAACTTATATATACTTTCACTCGCGCAGCACCCCTAATATTTTGAAAAAATAAATAAATTTTTTTATAGAAAAAAAGAGAACATTTTTATAAGTGTTTTAACATAAAAAAAAATTAATGTCAGTACTTACCGAGATATGAGGCCGCAAAGTTGGCACTTGGCGATCACCTGACAGCAACGTGGAGCGCTGCCGCTTGGAGAAATTCTACATATTTACCGTTTTCTTCCATTTTTTTTATTTTGTTGGTTTTCATGATATGATAATTATGTTTTATAGTAACTGTTTTGATATCAATGCCAATTTTTGTCTATACACCAATATTATATACAAAATTATTATCATATTGTCATAAACACACATGTACACACTGACAGGTGATTTTGCACACCTGGCTGAATCACTTTCTATTATCTACAACTATATACAAGTATTTACATGTCCCACTTATGTTTCTAGTACTCCACAATTGTATGACACTCCATGAAGCATGGATTCATACAGAGTGCCACCCCACACTGGTGACAAATGAATCATGTGTCCTTCCGCTGTTGGGGTCGTTTTTTGGTGGTAGCACATACAATACACTTTTTCTGGGCATTCTTCTTCTTTTGGGTAGGTGGTATTGGTACCAGATAGTGACAGTTAGGAGTGTTTCGGTCTGGCACTTTTCCCTCTGGCTGTGGTTGGGGGACAGGTTGTGGTGTGAGAGGTTGCTGTTGAGGGGCAGGTACAGGTGTGGTACCATACTTTCTTGCTATCTGTTTGACAAGATTCAGAGAGAAATCTGGAAAACATTGTCGTTTTCCAGTCTTTATTTCAAACACATTGAATGCATTGAGCACTGCAATGTCTACAAGGTGAAAAAACAGTTTTATATACCACTTGCGACTCCTACGCACACAGTCAACAAACCCTATCATCATGTCACACTTGTCAACTATTCGCAATATATATTGTTCGTATAGTCCACGACAGAAGCTGTCTTTACAATAGGTTCTTCGTTGAACTTGCTCAGTCTGTCTGTACCATCTCATTTCTGTGGATGGTTGACAGCAATGTCACGTCCCGTTTGTCATGCCACGTCAGTGCCATGATGTCATTAGCATGAAACACTTGCACTTCACCTTCAACACTGCCTCCAGTGAACCTTGGCATATGTTTCCTATTCCTTCTCACTGTTCCAAATATATCAGTATTGTTCACATGTAGGAAATCAGCGAGCATAGGGCTTGTATACCAGTTGTCTGTGTGCAATGTATGGCCCTTGCCAAGGTATGGTTCCATCATCCTGCGAACAACATCACCGGAAATGCCCAACATCCGTCTGTCATCATCGAGTGTGTTTTTCCCTGTGTATACAATTGCATCCAACACAAGACCACTCTCACTGTGACGCATAACAAAAAGTTTTATACCAAAGCAATTACGTTTGCTCGGTATATATTGCTTGAATGAGAGGCATCCCTTGAACAGAATCAAGGACTCATCAACAACAATGTTCTTGAAGGGATAAAAGTATACATTGAATTTCTGCTTCAAATACATAAACAGTTCCCTGAGTTTGTATAGAAGGTCATTTCTGTTTGGCGTGTTTCTGTCTGAGAAGTGCAACATTCGTAGCAACAGAGTGAATCTGTTGCAGGGAAGGAGGTCACGGAAAACTGGAGTACTGATGAAGTGGTCTGTAGACCAGTAATTACTTATATTGTTCTTATAGATATGTGGCATAAGCATGACAGTGCCAAGGAATAAATACATTTCAGCCACTGTTGTGTCTTTCCACCTGTGCAGCCGTGATGATTCTCCAACCTCTGCTGTGTTGTTCATGACATACTGGTAATAATTGTTCGTCTAGGTCACTATCAAGTTCATTATAGGCTCGTCAAAGTACAACTGGAAATAGTCTAACTCTGTAGACTCATTCGTTATGAGACATTCTGGCAGGATACCACTTCCACTAGTATCAAAATCACAAGGCTGTGGCACGAATATACTTTGTGTCCAGTTCCACTCACGATCACATGGTGCAGGGTGGACCTGTGGCATGGGGCAAGGGGGGGCAGGAGGAGGGACAGGAGTGGAGGCAGCACAGGGTTGTGGGGATGCTGGGCGGTCCTTTGTCTGTCCACCCACTGCGCCATGTGGTCCAGGCACCATGCCACCCACCACTACTTCCTCCATCCCCGCATACTCCCCTTCATGATCACTTTCACTATCAGTGGCCGGGGTTTTGGATCGTGACCTGTCACGACCCTTGGGGATTGCATATGGCACACTGCCTGAACGTAGATAATGATGTCTAAAAGTACGCTTCACTGGTGAATAATGAACTTCACTATCACTAGACGAATCCTCGATTGGCATAAAATCAATCTCATCATCACTTACATCACTTTCACTATCACTAAAGCACCGGGAAAATGATAGTTTCCTCTTGCGAAGTTGCCTATGGGTAACACTTGCCACTCCAGAGGTGCTTGGCCCAGGGTCTTGTGTGGCCGGCCATACTGGCCACCCCGGAAGTGCTTTGCCTAGGGTCTGCTGTGGCTACATTGGCTACCCCAGAGTTGCTTGGTCCTAGGACTGGTGTCGCTACCCCAGAGGTGATGGGCTGAGGGTCATCTGGGTTATCGTCGGTATTTTCACTAATTCCTTGAATATTACTGGCCCCATTGGTGTCAAATCCACTAAACTCACGATCTACTATTCACTTTCCTTGAATAGTAGAGTGTTAATACGACGAGGCGTGAGTGAATCACAAGGATGTGCCATGATGTTGACCCAGGATGGAGCTGAATGTAACTGGTCCTACCATGTGGTACTCAGGCGTCCCAGATTTTTTGTATACTGCACACACTGAGTGTGCACACCCATTCTCTCATGTCCAGGCGACTCAGGCCTATAGGCCCAATTTTGAACGAATGAAAAATAAAACGTATATATACGTTTGGGGCACTACGCGTGTGAACGTATATGTACGTTCGGACCATTTAAGGGTTAAGGGTTAACATGAGGATTTTTTTTTTTTTAACGCATCAACCATCTCCCGCCGAAGCATGGTGAGGATATTACTTACGTTCTCATAATTGCAAAGTCAAGTTTACTTGTTGGATATAAAGTCTTACTGTAACACATGAGAATGAGGACAGGGTGACTCCCTAATTAAATTCTATCATTCATATATCATTTTGTATGTTCACTTTATTCTATTGTCTTGCAAAGATTTGGTTATTTTTATTACTTGTTTTCCACAGGATCTTTAAATAGTCTGCAAACGTAGAGTATGTGTGTTGTTCTCTGACAAATCATATACTGTATATAGATTGAGAACCTTCTTTTAGTGTAAATAAATGAACTATTTCAAGAAAACTTTAGTTAGCGTGTAAGAATTGCTAATGAAAGACTAATGTACAAATCAGGAAGAATATAAGAGAAACTATTACAGGGAATGATTGATTTTTTCTCTCAAAGGAGAAAGTAAACAGTGATAAGAGGGAAAATGTTCTTAGGTTGAAATGCCACCATAGACATGCTACTGTATAAGGATCAGTGCTTGTCCCAATAAAATTTTGAATTTATATAAATGGCTGGCAAGAAGGAGTATAAACTGTATGAATGTGTTTTTGATGCAAAAAGCCTCTGCAAAATAACTTTTGTAATAAAAATTATTGTAAAGTCTTGCAGGCAGGAGAGATACATGATTATATACACCTGGAAAATCCTAGAGGGACTAGTACTGAACTTGCACACGAAAATCACTCACTACGAAAGCAAAAGACTCAGCAGATGATGCAGCATCCCCTCAGTGAAAAGCAGGGGTGTCACTAGCACGTTAAGAGACAACACAATAAGTGTCAGGGGCCCAAGACTGTCCAACTGCCTCCCAGCATACATAAGGGGGATTACCAATAGACCCCTGGCTGTCTTCAAGCAGGCACTGGACAAGCACCTAAAGTCGGTACCTGACCAGCCGGGCTGTGGCTCGTATGTTGGATTGCGTGTAGCCAGCAGTAATATAACCAGATTGTTTGGCGTTCTGGTAGCGGGGAGTAAATGATACGTCTTCGGAGGCTTCTTACTTTATTGTTAAGTCGTGGTGGGTACACAGGCTTGTGTGTTGTGGCCATGGCCCGGGCAGGGCCATCCTACGAGAGAGAGCTAGGAGTAGGCCTTGTGTCTTCCTGCTAGGCCGCTGTGAGAGTGAGAGCGAGGCAAGGGCAGGCAGGCTGCCGTGCCCACCGAGAGGCCTAGCTACAGAGGGCAGCACCTTAGTGCCGCAAAATATGAACTAAGCTGGCAGACAGCATGGGCTGTCTGTGCAGACAGTACAGGCTGTCTACAGTAACAGCCTGATTGATCAGGCTTTGATCCACCATGAGGCCTGGTCACAGACTGGGCTGCAGGGGCATTGACCCCCAGAACTCTCTCCAGGTAAACTCCAGGTAAACACTTGGAAGTAGATAAAGATAGTAACCTCAGGGCATAAGAGACAGAGTACTAATATGTACAGTGGAACCTTGCTGTTTGAACGTACTGGACCTCAAACAAACCAGAGTCCAAACAATTTTGTTCAGAAAAAATTTACCTGTTTTTTTTTTGAAAATTTTTCTGGAGTCCGAACTTGCCGACTTGTTTAAAGTTCAGTTATATGAAAACTTTTCATGAAAGCCCTGTTTCAGAAGTGCTCTGACACTGACATAACTTGTAGAGACTTTTGGAAGAGTCATTTCAACATCCTGCAGTATATGAGGCTGATAATTAGTCTGGGAAATACTGTTTCAGACATTGAACTCTTTGCATTTTGAACACTAACTAGGAGCCAATTAAGTTCAAACGCCGAGGTTCCACTGTATGTAAGTTTATACTGTTGTAGTAGGAAAGTTGGTTGCTGGCTGTCATAAATACATAATTTGTTACAGGAATTATGATAGTGACAGTCAGATGGATGAGGAAGAGATGCGTAACAATGCTGCTGCTCTTGAGTCTGCTGTTCAGGAAGAGCAGCGTCTAAAACAGCAAATAGAAGAAACAGAGAAGACAGAGATAAAGGTAATGAAAAAAAATTAATTTTATGTCTGTTCTGTCATGTTTTTAATTTAAAGAGTGTACCATGCATGCTTGCTTCTGCATACATATCTGGCAATATAAAGATTTACTCTTAAGGACTCAGTGTTACAGTGCTGAAAACAAACTTTGCTAAGGTAAATGTTTAAGAGTGGTTTAGGAAACATGTATGTACTGTAGGTTATTGAACAGTCTTCATAATTACTACACCTTTTGTTCCATTTTCCCAAGCAGTTAAACTGCTGGTAAATTTCTATTATTTAGTAGTTGTAAAGTAAAAGGACACAAGTGCAACTAATGTGACATTTTATTGTGGCAACGTTTCGCTCTCCAGGAGCTTTATCAAGCCATTACAAACAATACATGGACACAGAGGGTATATAAAGGCTCAGAGTGAGGTGCAATACTAGTGAGGTACCATTTCGATGTTCACTAGTGGTGGTAGTAGTAGTAGTAGTAGCAGTGACAAAAGTAATACAATATGGCAGAGCAATTAATTCGTACATGAGTAAAAGCTATTACTTGGGTAACATAAAAATAGGTTGGACAAATATAGACTGGAAAGAGGCAGCTTGTTTCAGTGTTCACTCTCTGTAATGTGCTTTGTGTAGTATAACAGGAGAGACTATGTGATGGCAGGGTTTGCTGTTTTCAGGAGGATTCTTGCTAAGACTTCGGAGATGGTGAAAGTGCCGTTGTTTTGTTTAACTGTATTCGAAACAGTGATCAGTGCTGATTCGAGGCACTTGCGTCTGCGGAAATTAGTTTCTTTGATCACTAATTGGGCGTCTCTGAATTTCATGAGATGATTGGTGGAATTTCGGTGTTGTACACAGGCGTTGTTCAAGTTATCGTTCCTACATGCGTTAATGTGTTCATTGAGGCGGGTGTCGAGGTTTCTTGCTGTTTCACCTACGTAAATCTTGTCACAGCCTCCACAGGGTATAGTGTAAACTCCTGCATTGACTGGTTCGTGGTGCTTGGATTTTGTCCTGGTTAGATCCTTTATTGAAGTGCTAGAAGCGATGGCGACTCCGGTGTTAGCTTGTGAAAGTACTTTTGAGACGTTCAGTGCAACCTGGCTGTTGGGTAGAATTATAACTTTGTTGGGAGTGGTGTTGGTGCGTGGAGAATTAATGATCTGAAGAGCTCTTTTCTTGCAGTCTTTGATGAAAAAAGAAGGAAAATGTAACTCAGTGAATGTTTGGTGAATGTATGTACATTCCTCGTCAAGAAACTCAGGACTACAAATTCGGTATGCTCTTAGGAAAAACCCGATGATGATGCCTCTTTTGGTCTTGGTATCTTGACTGGAATAGAAGTGTGTGAGATCATTTTTATTGGTGGGTTTCCGATAAACTTGAAATCTTAGGTTGTTGTCTACTTTGTGAATGAGGACGTCGAGGAAAGGTAGCTTGTCATTGGACTCTTCTTCTAGTGTAAACTGGATCGCCGGTTCAACTGCGTTGAGCCTTGCCTGAAGATTCCGTACATCAAAACGTTTGGGAGTTATTACGAGGACGTCGTCCACGTAACGTAACCAAGTGACGCTTGAAGGGATGATGTTGGCGAAGTGTTCGGACTCTAGGTGTTCCATGTATAAGTTGGCTAGGACGGCACTGATGGGGGACCCCATTCCCATGCCGTAGGTTTGTTTGTAGAGCTTGTTATTGAAAGAAAAACAGTTGAAATTAACACAGAGTTCAGTCAAGTCAACAAAATCTCCGGGAGGTAGAGGAAGATTAAGGTCCTGGTTGACTTTACGTCATAGAACCTCGATGGCTTTTTTGGTAGCTACTTTTGTGAAGAGGGAAGTCACGTCCAAACTGCTTAGTTTCTTGTTATGGATGGAGAGGTTTCGGATGCGGTTGAGAAGGTTGAGTGTTTAAGATGAGCGGAGCTGATGGTCCCCAGAAGGCAGGAAAGATGTTTGGCAAGAACTCCGGCTAGTTTGTGTGGAGCACTGCCTATTCCTGACGTGATTGGTCTGAGAGGAATATTGTGTTTATGGGTCTTGGGTAAACCATACATGTGTGCTGGTTTAGGGTTGCTTGGTAACAAGTGCAGAAGTTTCTTCCCTTCTCTAGTGCGTTTGAGTATTTGTCTGGTTTTGTATAGAAAATCTTTGGTGAGCGTCTCCCACTGTTGAGTGCTGATGGGTTCGTATGTAGATTGATCATTCAAAAGGTCCATCATTTTAGTGTTGTAGTCACTGGTGTTGAGTATGACGACTCCACCTCCTTTGTCGGCGGTGGTGACGGTAATGTTGGGGTCGTTGGCGAGGTTCTTAACCCTTTCAGGGTCCAAGGCCCAAATCTGGAGTCAAGCACCAGTGTCCAAGAATTTTCAAAAAAAAAATTTGTTATTTTTTCTTATGAAATCGTAGAGAATCTTTTTGTGAAGGTAATAAAACAAAAAGTACGAAATTTGGTGGAAAATTGACGAAATTATGCTCTCGCGAATTTTGATGTGTCAGCGATATTTACGAATTGGCGATTTTGCCGACTTTGACTCCCATTTTAGGCCAATTACATTATTCCAATCAACCAAATTCTTAGCTATTTCACTAGTATTACTTCTATTCTATCGATTGAACACAAGAAATCACCAAGTCAACTGTTTCAACTACAAAATAAAGTGATCGGAAATTGTTAATTTGGCCAATTTAACACAAAGTTCAAAATATTCCAATTTCAAAATAGGGTCCAGAATGAACAATGTAGGCATTCCTGGCACTAAACTAACATTTCCTCTGTTCATTAGTTATGTTTTGAGGCTTTACAAATAAATTCCATTTTGATTTTTTATTCACATAATGAATTTTTATTCACACCAAAAAATAGAAGATTTACTGTTATGCAATACTGTAATAATTGTATAAATATCATCACCATATTTGTGAATGTATATTAGACCCACCAGCTGACGTGTATTAGACGTGTGAGGTCGTTTGTTTACTCTTGAATATCGGCAAAAATTTAACATTTCTGCTATTTTGAGCTCAGTTTCAAGCCATTTCCAGTGCTAAAACCAATCAAAATCATCTCTATTTCTGTAATATGTCTTCCATTCTATCAAATGAGACCAAGAAATCGCAAATACAACTATAAAAAAACATACGAAAAAACACTGCAAAGTTGCTGTTTTAATCGAAAAATCATGATTTCATTTTTTTTCTCTCATTATACACAGTGTGCTGCAGGATCTGTTTTATGTGGTGCACACATACCACATAGATGTATTCTCTCATATCTAGGCCCAAATGTACCACTCACAGTTTATCAGAGTGAGCTGAGCTCATGGCGTAGATCTACGGTTTGGACCCTGAACGTAAAGCCGTAGATCTACGGGACGGACCCTGAAAGGGTTAAGGGCAGTGATGTATCGTCTAGGAAGATTAGAAGAAGAAGGTTCACATAAAGCTGCAGTGAGAAGGCCCTGTATATAACCCTTCTGGAAGTTGCTGTCACTGTGTCTATGGTTCCTGGTAACTAGATTGAATTGATAGTTAGGTTTGCGTATGTTGGTGGTAAATTTGAGTCCCAGACTCAGTGCTTGTTTCTCGTAGTCGGTTAAGGTGCGTGACGATAAGTTGTTTATCAGGGATTCGCGTCCCATTTCCTTCCATCGACTGTTAGTGCAGAGGTACTGAAGTTTGCGATTGAGTTTGATCTTCTGTTGGAGGTTAGCTGTGGTGACTGTGCTGAGAATATGCTCAGCAGTGTGTTGGTCAATCTGAAGATTGGCCCTCATATTCCTTGCAGTTTCAAAGGTTTCCTTAGCGATGCTAGAAAGTTCTTCGGCACATTCAGTTAAGTAAGCTTGGGTAGCTGGAGAGAAGGGGTGCTTGGAGTTGGAGAGTTGTGCAGGAGTAGACTTAGGGATCACCTTCTCTGCCAGGCAATCTTGTAGGAAGTTGTGTCTGTTGCGATAGCTGTGAGCACGAAGAAGGGTGTCCAAATAACGTCTGCATGAAATGTCCATTATGTTGCGGTGTCCGACAGATTGTAATAAAGTTGGTAGAATTACCGACAATATGTAAAGTATAGGTAGTAGGTTGGTAGTAGGTAGTAGGTTGGTAGACAGCAACCACCCAGGGAAGTACTACCGTCCTGCCAGATGACTGTGAAACAAAAACCTGTAACTGTTTTGCATGATGGTAGGATTGCTGGTTTCTTTTTCTGTCTCATAAACACGCTAGATAACAGGGATATCTTGCTACTCCTACTTACACTTTGGTCACACTTCACAGACACGCACATGCATATATATATATACATACATCTAGGTTTTTCTCCTTTTTCTAAATAACTCTTGTCCCTTTTTATTTCTTCTATTGTCCATGGGGAAGTGGAAAAGAATCTTTCCTCCGTAAGCCATGCGTGTCGTATGAGGCGACTAAAATGCCGGGAGCAATGGGCTAGTAACCCCTTCTCCTGTATACATTTACTAAAAAAGAGAAGAAGAAAAACTTTATAAAACTGGGTTGCTTAAATGTGCGTGGATGTAGTGCGGATGACAAGAAACAGATGATTGCTGATGTTATGAATGAAAAGAAGTTGGATGTCCTGGCTCTAAGCGAAACAAAACTGAAGGGGGTAGGAGAGTTTCAGTGGGGGGAAATAAATGGGATTAAATCTGGAGTATCTGAGAGAGTTAGAGCAAAGGAAGGGGTAGCAGTAATGTTAAATGATCAGTTATGGAAGGAGAAAAGAGAATATGAATGTGTAAATTCAAGAATTATGTGGATTAAAGTAAAGGTTGGATGCGAGAAGTGGGTCATAATAAGCGTGTATGCACCTGGAGAAGAGAGGAATGCAGAGGAGAGAGAGAGATTTTGGGAGATGTTAAGTGAATATATAGGAGCCTTTGAACCAAGTGAGAGAGTAATTGT
Source organism: Cherax quadricarinatus (assembly GCF_038502225.1). Taxonomy (NCBI): domain Eukaryota; kingdom Metazoa; phylum Arthropoda; class Malacostraca; order Decapoda; family Parastacidae; genus Cherax; species Cherax quadricarinatus. Next base: position 23,682,016 of record NC_091332.1, read on the forward strand.
GGTAGGGGACCTGAATGCTAAAGTAGGAGGAACTTAGAGAGGGTGTTGTAGGTAAGTTTGGGGTGCCAGGTGTAAATGATAATGGGAGCCCTTTGATTGAACTTTGTATAGAAAGGGGTTTAGTTATAGGTAATACATATTTTAAGAAAAAGAGGATAAATAAGTATACAAGATATGATGTAGGGCGATATGACAGTAGCTTGTTGGATTATGTATTGGTAGATAAAAGACTGTTGAGTAGACTTCAGGATGTACATGTTTATAGAGGGGCCACAGATATATCAGATCACTTTCTAGTTGTAGCTACACTGAGAGTAAAAGGTAGATGGGATACAAGGAGAATAGAAGCATCAGGGAAGAGAGAGGTGAAGGTTTATAAACTAAAGGAGGAGGTAGTTAGGGTAAGATATAAACAGCTATTGGAGGATAGATGGGCTAATGAGAGCATAGGCAATGGGGTCGAAGAGGTATGGGGTAGGTTTAAAAATGTAGTGTTAGAGTGTTCAGCAGAAGTTTGTAGTTACAGGAAAGTGGGTGCAGGAGGGAAGAGGAGCGATTGGTGGAATGATGATGTAAAGAGAGTAGTAAGGGAGAAAAAGTTAGCATATGAGAAGTTTTTACAAAGTAGAAGTGATGAAAGGAGGGAAGAGTATATGGAGAAAAAGAGAGAGGTTAAGAGAGTGGTGAAGCAATGTAAAAAGAGAGCAAATGAGAAAGTGGGTGAGATGTTATCACCAAATTTTGTTGAAAATAAGAAAAAGTTTTGGAGTGAGATTAACAAGTTAAGGAAGCCTAGAGAACAAATGGATTTGTCAGTTAAAAATAGGAGAGGAGAGTTATTAAATGGAGAGTTAGAGGTATTGGGAAGATGGAGGGAATATTTTGAGGAATTGTTAAATGTTGATGAAGATAGGGAAGCTGTGATTTCGTGTATAGGGCAAGGAGGAATAACATCTTGTAGAAATGAGGAAGAGCCAGTTGTGAGTGTGGGGGAAGTTTGTGAGGCAGTAGGTAAAATGAAAGGGGGTAAGGCAGCCGGGATTGATGGGATAAAGATAGAAATGTTAAAAGCAGGTGGGGATATAGTTTTGGAGTGGTTGGTGTAATTATTTAATAAATGTATGGAAGAGGGTAAGGTACCTAGGGATTGGCAGAGAGCATGCATAGTTCCTTTGTATAAAGGCAAAGGGGACAAAAGAGAGTGCAAAAATTATAGGGGGATAAGTCTGTTGAGTGTACCTGGTAAAGTGTATGGTAGAGTTATAATTGAAAGAATTAAGAGTAAGACGGAGAATAGGATAGCAGATGAACAAGGAGGCTTTAGGAAAGGTAGGGGGTGTGTGGACCAGGTGTTTACAGTGAAACATATAAGTGAACAGTATTTAGATAAGGCTAAAGAGGTTTTTGTGGCATTTATGGATTTGGAAAAGGCGTATGACAGGGTGGATAGGGGGGCAATGTGGCAGATGTTGCAGGTGTATGGTGTAGGAGGTAGGTTACTGAAAGCAGTGAAGAGTTTTTATGAGGATAGTGAGGCTCAAGTTAGAGTATGTAGGAAAGAGGGAGATTATTTCCCAGTAAAAGTAGGCCTTAGACAAGGATGTGTGATGTCACCGTGGTTGTTTAATATATTTATAGATGGAGTTGTAAGAGAAGTAAATGCGAGGGTCTTGGCAAGAGGTGTGGAGTTAAAAGATAAAGAATCACACATAAAGTGGGAGTTGTCACAGTTGCTCTTTGCTGATGACACTGTGCTCTTGGGAGATTCTGAAGAGATGTTGCAGAGGTTGGTGGATGAATTTGGTAGGGTATGCAAAAGAAGAAAATTAAAAGTGAATACTGGAAAGAGTAAGGTTATGAGGATAACAAAAAGATTAGGTGATGAAAGATTGGAAAGGCACTACAACAAATTCCATTCAACCATCTGTATTATCTTGCTGAACAGAAAGGCAATCAAGGAAGCTGTTGTTGCGAAAGGTGCAAGTATGTTTTCAAAACGGAGATCGCAAATAATTGAAGAGGTAGAGAGACTGTTACTGATATGGATGAATGAAAAACAATTATCAATATTGTTTGAATAGAGAAATTCCAACGCTTTCGTGACTACTCACATTATCCTTGATAATGTGAGTAGTTACGAAAGCACTTGGAATTTCTCTATTCTTTCAAAGTGGTTGTTTTGCATATTTTGAAATCACCTGTTTACTGTGATCTTATTGCATGCATATAATATATATATATATATATATATATATATATATATATATATATATATATATATATATATATATATATATATATATATATATATATATATATATATATATATATATATACACATACATACATACATACATACATACATACATACATACATACATACATACATACACACACACACACACACACACACACACACACACATACACAGAGGAGGGCCCCACTTTTACGGCTGGTTAGGTTCCAGGCTACCGCCGTAAAGTGGAACACCCTTTTTTTCCACTTACAAATGCATACAAACACTAGATAACAAGTTTACACTAACATATATTATGTTAGCAATAGAACCAGGCATCAAAAAACAATAAAAAAGTACAATACACACACAGTGCACTCATTACTTACCTTAAAATATTTATAGTCTTAATCTAGAGTGAGACAAGTAGTATTTATTGTAAGAAATCAAGTGTGGTATGTATGGTAGTCAGCCAGGCTACCATACCAGGCCACCCCACCCACACAAACTTATTATTTATTATTTTATTATTTATTATCACACTGGCCGATTCCCACCAAGGCAGGGTGGCCCGAAAAAGAAAAACTTTCACCATCATTCACTCCATCACTGTCTTGCCAGAAGGGTGCTTTACACTACAGTTTTTAAACTGCAACATTAACACCCCTCCTTCAGAGTGCAGGCACTGTACTTCCCATCTCCAGGACTCAAGTCCGGCCTGCCGGTTTCCCTGAATCCCTTCATAAATGTTACTTTGCTCACACTCCAACAGCACGTCAAGTATTAAAAACCATTTGTCTCCATTCACTCCTATCAAACACGCTCATGCATGCCTCCTGGAAGTCCAAGCCCCTCGCACACAAAACCTCCTTTACCCCCTCCCTCCAACCTTTCCTAGGCCGACCCCTACCCCGCCTTCCTTCCACTACAGACTGATACACTCTTGAAGTCATTCTGTTTTGCTCCATTCTCTCTACATGTCCGAACCACCTCAACAACCCTTCCTCAGCCCTCTGGACAACAGTTTTGGTAATCCCGCACCTCCTCCTAACTTCCAAACTACGAATTCTCTGCATTATATTCACACCACACATTGCCCTCAGACATGACATCTCCACTGCCTCCAGCCTTCTCCTCGCTGCAACATTCATCACCCACGCTTCAAACCCATATAAGAGCGTTGGTAAAACTATTCTCTCATACATTCCCCTCTTTGCCTCCAAGGACAAAGTTCTTTGTCTCCACAGACTCCTAAGTGCACCACTCACTCTTTTTCCCTCATCAATTCTATGATTCACCTCATCTTTCATAGACCCATCCGCTGACACGTCCACTCCCAAATATCTGAATACGTTCACCTCCTCCATACTCTCTCCCTCCAATCTGATATTCAATCTTTCATCACCTAATCTTTTTGTTATCCTCATAACCTTACTCTTTCCACACATACTATTCTATGATATTTAAGCATCCCAGAGCGATAAAATGTATATACAGTTCACTCATTACTTACCTTAAAATATAGGGTGAGATGAGTAGTATTTATTGTAAAATATCAAGTGTGGTATGTATGGTAGTCAGCCAGGCTACCATACCAGGCCAACCCACCCACACATACTATTCTATGATATTTAAGCATCCCAGAGCGATAAAATGTATATACAGTTCACTCATTACTTACCTTAAAATATAGGGTGAGATGAGTAGTATTTATTGTAAAAAATCAAGTGTGGTATGTATGGTAGTTAGCCAGGCTACCATACCAGAGAGAAAGAATGAGTGCATGAGAGAGGACAGGCGCAGAGTTATGTAAACAAACCAGGCGAAGGTAAGTTTTGTAAACAGTGTACACGTCTGGTTTGTGTACAAGTTACATTGTGTACAGGTTGTCTCTACATTGATACGGTAGAATAAATAAAGAAGAACACTCCCATTCTCATGTAACATCATTTTGAGAAGAAATGATGCTCTGAGTGAAGGCAATGGAAGTAAGTCACTCTGACTTTTTTGGGTTATCCTAGGTTCTCTACACATATGTTGTTATGTATTTATGTTATGTATCGTGTTTATTATATAATTTTGAAAAAAATATCACGGATTAATGAAAATGTGTATATTAACGTAATATACAACATTTAATGATACACCGAGCTCAGACAGCGTAAACAAACAAACTGAACAGGTTGTGGACGATCACTCGGTCAGGCGAAATAGACGGTATTAATACGTGTCCAGTTTTAGTTCATTCATGTACATTTGTAAGAGTTTGTGAAACTTTTACCTTATAATATTTTTATTATTATTATAATAATTAAATCACGAAACAAATACTCTTACACTGTGTACAAGTTAGTACAGAATTATAGCTATAAAGTGAAGGCATACGAAAGGAATATTTTTCTACAGTTATCCCTAGTAACAGGTGACGGGCTAGAGAAAACGTAATTCTTCCGACACTTCTACAAACCGTTTGGTAAACATCTCGTATATATTTGTATAAATTTTTATACTGTGGGTGCATGTATCATGTTTGTGTGTTACATAATGTGTTTCTTATATAATTTTGAAAAAAATATCATAGATAGATTAAGGGAAATGTCTATATTAACGTAATATGCGACATTAATGCGCCCAAGAGATTATTATTATTACTATTATTATTATTATTATTATTATTATTATTATTATTATTATTATTATTATTATTGCATCAAGAGTAGAGAGACTCTTAGTGATTTTAATGTGTACCTACATGCCAGCACAGTGTATAAGTTTATTTAGGTACAGGTGTACACAAGTTTAATTATCAAGTACAATACATATAAAATATACAATAACTTTAAAACACTTGAAATTTTGGAAAGTTTCCAGACATAATAAGGAGATGTGCTCAGGGAGAATGTAAACAAACTCGGTGGGCCGCTGTGACCGTATTAGAAAGACAGGTGGGGGAGCCGTATAGCGAGTTTTGGTCATAATTTGAAATGTCCGTATTAGCGGAACGCCGTAAAGCGGGGCCCTGCTGTATATATATATATATATATATATATATATATATATATATATATATATATATATATATTATTTTTTTTTTTTATTATCACACCGGCCGATTCCCACCAAGGCAGGGTGGCCCGAAAAAGAAAAACTTTCACCATCATTCACTCCATCACTGTCTTGCCAGAAGGGTGCTTTACACTACAGTTTTTAAACTGCAACATTAACACCCCTCCTTCAGAGTGCAGGCACTGTACTTCCCATCTCCAGGACTCAAGTCCGGCCTGCCGGTTTCCCTGAATCCCTTCATAAATGTTACTTTGCTCACACTCCAACAGCACGTCAAGTATTAAAAACCATTTGTCTCCATTCACTCCTATCAAACACGCTCACGCATGCCTGCTGGAAGTCCAAGCCCCTCGCACACAAAACCTCCTTTACCCCCTCCCTCCAACCCTTCCTAGGCCGACCCCTACCCCGCCTTCCTTCCACTACAGACTGATACACTCTTGAAGTCATTCTGTTTCGCTCCATTCTCTCTACATGTCCGAACCACCTCAACAACCCTTCCTCAGCCCTCTGGACAACAGTTTTGGTAATCCCGCACCTCCTCCTAACTTCCAAACTACGAATTCTCTGCATTATATTCACACCACACATTGCCCTCAGACATGACATCTCCACTGCCTCCAGCCTTCTCCTCGCTGCAACATTCATCACCCACGCTTCACACCCATATAAGAGCGTTGGTAAAACTATACTCTCATACATTCCCCTCTTTGCCTCCAAGGACAAAGTTCTTTGTCTCCACAGACTCCTAAGTGCACCACTCACTCTTTTTCCCTCATCAATTCTATGATTCACCTCATCTTTCATAGACCCATCCGCTGACACGTCCACTCCCAAATATCTGAATACGTTCACCTCCTCCATACTCTCTCCCTCCAATCTGATATTCATTCTTTCATCACCTAATCTTTTTGTTATCCTCATAACCTTACTCTTTCCTGTATTCACCTTTAATTTTCTTCTTTTGCACACCCTACCAAATTCATCCACCAATCTCTGCAACTTCTCTTCAGAATCTCCCAAGAGCACAGTGTCATCAGCAAAGAGCAGCTGTGACAACTCCCACTTTGTGTGTGATTCTTTATCTTTTAACTCCACGCCTCTTGCCAAGACCCTCGCATTTACTTCTCTTACAACCCCATCTATAAATATATTAAACAACCACGGTGACATCACACATCCTTGTCTAAGGCCTACTTTTACTGGGAAAAAATTTCCCTCTTTCCTACATACTCTAACTTGAGCCTCACTATCCTCGTAAAAACTCTTCACTGCTTTCAGTAACCTACCTCCTACACCATACACTTGCAACATCTGCCACATTGCCCCCCTATCCACCCTGTCATATGCCTTTTCCAAATCCATAAATGCCACAAAGACCTCTTTAGCCTTATCTAAATACTGTTCACTTATATGTTTCACTGTAAACACCTGGTCCACACACCCCCTACCTTTCCTAAAGCCTCCTTGTTCATCTGCTATCCTATTCTCCGTCTTACTCTTAATTCTTTCAATTATAACTCTACCATACACTTTACCAGGTACACTCAACAGACTTATCCCCCTATAATTTTTGCACTCTCTTTTATCCCCTTTGCCTTTATACAAAGGAACTATGCATGCTCTCTGCCAATCCCTAGGTACCTTACCCTCTTCCATACATTTATTAAATAATTGCACCAACCACTCCAAAACTATATCCCCACCTGCTTTTAACATTTCTATCTTTATCCCATCAATCCCGGCTGCCTTACCCCCTTTCATTTTACCTACTGCCTCACGAACTTCCCCCACACTCACAACTGGCTCTTCCTCACTCCTACAAGATGTTATTCCTCCTTGCCCTATACACGAAATCACAGCTTCCCTATCTTCATCAACATTTAACAATTCCTCAAAATATTCCTTCCATCTTCCCAATACCTCTAACTCTCCATTTAATAACTCTCCTCTCCTATTTTTAACTGACAAATCCATTTGTTCTCTAGGCTTTCTTAACTTGTTAATCTCACTCCAAAACTTTTTCTTATTTTCAACAAAATTTGTTGATAACATCTCACCCACTCTCTCATTTGCTCTCTTTTTACATTGCTTCACCACTCTCTTAACTTCTCTCTTTTTCTCCATATACTCTTCCCTCCTTGCATCACTTCTACTTTGTAAAAACTTCTCATATGCTAACTTTTTCTCCCTTACTACTCTCTTTACATCATCATTCCACCAATCGCTCCTCTTCCCTCCTGCACCCACTTTCCTGTAACCACAAACTTCTGCTGAACACTCTAACACTACATTTTTAAACCTACCCCATACCTCTTCGACCCCATTGCCTATGCTCTCATTAGCCCATCTATCCTCCAATAGCTGTTTATATCTTACCCTAACTGCCTCCTCTTTTAGTTTATAAACCTTCACCTCTCTCTTCCCTGATGCTTCTATTCTCCTTGTATCCCATCTACCTTTTACTCTCAGTGTAGCTACAACTAGAAAGTGATCTGATATATCTGTGGCCCCTCTATAAACATGTACATCCTGAAGTCTACTCAACAGTCTTTTATCTACCAATACATAATCCAACAAACTACTGTCATTTCGCCCTACATCATATCGTGTATACTTATTTATCCTCTTTTTCTTAAAATATGTATTACCTATAACTAAACCCCTTTCTATACAAAGTTCAATCAAAGGGCTCCCATTATCATTCACACCTGGCACCCCAAACTTACCTACCACACCCTCTCTAAAAGTTTCTCCTACTTTAGCATTCAAGTCCCCTACCACAATTACTCTCTCACTTGGTTCAAAGGCTCCTATACATTCACTTAACATCTCCCAAAATCTCTCTCTCTCCTCTGCATTCCTCTCTTCTCCAGGTGCATACACGCTTATTATGACCCACTTCTCGCATCCAACCTTTACTTTAATCCACATAATTCTTGAATTTACACATTCATATTCTCTTTTCTCCTTCCATAACTGATCATTTAACATTACTGCTACCCCTTCCTTTGCTCTAACTCTCTCAGATACTCCAGATTTAATCCCATTTATTTCCCCCCACTGAAACTCTCCTACCCCCTTCAGCTTTGTTTCGCTTAGGGCCAGGACATCCAACTTCTTTTCATTCATAACATCAGCAATCATCTGTTTCTTGTCATCCGCACTACATCCACGCACATTTAAGCAACCCAGTTTTATAAAGTTTTTCTTCTTCTCTTTTTTAGTAATTGTATACAGGAGAAGGGGTTACTAGCCCATTGCTCCCGGCATTTTAGTCGCCTCATACGACACGCATGGCTTACGGAGGAAAGATTCTTTTCCACTTCCCCATGGACAATAGAAGAAATAAAAAAGAACAAGAGCTATTTAGAAAAAGGAGAAAAACCTAGATGTATGTATATATATATATGCATGTGCGTGTCTGTGAAGTGTGACCAAAGTGTAAGTAGGAGTAGCAAGATATCCCTGTTATCTTAGTGTGTTTATGAGACAGAAAAAGAAACCAGCAATCCTACCATCATGCAAAACAGTTACAGGTTTTTGTTTCACAGTCATCTGGCAGGACGGTAGTACTTCCCTGGGTGGTTGCTGTCTACCAACCTACACATATATACACATATATACACACACATATACATGTATATATATATATATACACACACACACACACACACACACACACACACACACACACACACACACACACACACACACACACACACACATCCCTTGAAACTGGGCAACTACCTGAGAAATGGAAGACAGCTAATGTAGTCCCCATATTTAAGAAAGGAAACAGAAACGATGCACTAAACTACAGACCTTTCTCTCTGACATGTATTGTGTGCAAAGTCATGGAGAAGATTATCAGGAGGAGAGTGGTCGAACACCTGGAAAGGAACAAGATTATGAATGAAAACCAGCATGGGTTCATGGAAGGCAAATCTTGTATCACAAACCTCCTGGAGTTTTATGACAAGGTAACAGAAGTAAGACACGAGAGAGAGGGGTGGGTAGATTGCGTTTTCCTAGACTGCAGGAAGGCCTTTGACACAGTTCTCCACAAGAGATTAGTGCAGAAGCTGGAGGATCAGGCACATGTAAAAGGGAGGGCACTGCAATGGATAAGGGAATACCTGACAGGGAGGCAGCAACGAGTCATGGTACGTGAAGAGGTATCACAGTGGGCGCCTGTTACGAGCGGGGTCCCACAGGGGTCAGTTCTAGGACCAGTGCTATTTTTGATATATGTGAATGACATGATGGAAGGAATAGACTCTGAAGTGTCCCTGTTTGCAGATGACGTGAAGTTGATGAGAAGAATTAAATCGGACGAGGATGAGGCAGGACTGCAAAGAGACCTGGACAGGCTGGACATGTGGTCCAGTAACTGGCTTCTCGAATTCAATCCAGCCAAATGCAAAGTCATAAAGATTGGGGAGGGGCAAAGAAGACCGCAGACAGAGTATAGGCTAGGTGGACAAAGACTACAGACCTCACTCAGGGAGAAAGACCTTAGGGTGACCATAACACCGAGCGCATCACCGGAGGCACACATCAACCAAATAACCGCTGCAGCATACGGGCGCCTGGCAAACCTGAGAATAGCGTTCCGATACCTTAATAAGGAATCGTTCAAGACACTGTACACTGTGTATGTTAGGCCCATACTGGAGTATGCAGCACCAGTCTGGAACCCACACCTGGTCAAGCATGTCAGGAAGTTAGAGAAAGTACAAAGGTTTGCAACAAGGCTTGTCCCAGAGCTCAAGGGAATGTCGTACGAGGAAAGGTTAAGGGAAATCGGACTGACGACACTGGAGGACAGAAGGGTCAGGGGAGACATGATAACGACATACAAGATACTGTGGGGAATAGACAAGGTGAACAGAGATAGGATGTTCCAGAGAGGGGACACAGGGACAAGGGGTCACAACTGGAAGCTGAAGACTCGGACGAGTCACAGGGACGTTAGGAAGTATTTCTTCAGTCATAGAGTTATCAACAAGTGGAATAGCCTAGCAAGTGAAGTAGTGGAGGCAGGAACCATACATAGTTTTAAGAAGAGGTATGACAAAGCTCATGGAGCAGAGAGAGAGAGAGGACCCAGTAGCGATCAGTGAAGAGGTGGGGCCAGGAACTGAGTCTCGACCCCTGCAACCACAATTAGGTGAGTACACACACACACACACACACACACACACACACACACACACACACACACACACACACACACACACACACACACACGCGCGCACGCACGCACGCATGCACGCACACACACACACACACATACATACATCAACACCTACACACATCACAACACACAAACATCACAACATCTACACACAAACATCACAACACCCACACCATCACACCCACACACATCACAACACCTACACACACAACACCTACATATCACAACACCTACATGCACAACACCCACATAAACATCACAACACCCACACACACACATCACACCCACACATCACACCCACACACACATCACACCCACACTCACCTGCACATCACAACACCCACACATCACATAACCCACACATCACATAACCCACACACACTTCACAACACCCACACACACTTCACAACACCCACACACGCTTCACAACACCCACATACACCCAAACACACTTCACAACACCCAAACACACTTCACAACACCCACACACACTTCACAACACCCACACACACTTCACAACACCCACACACACTTCACAACACTCACACTTCACAACACCCACACACACACACACACACACACACACACACACACACACACACACACACACACACACACACACACACACACACACACACACACACACACACACACCACAACACCCACACACACTTCACAACACTCACACTTCACAACACCCACACCCACATCACAACACACACACACACACACACACACACACACACACACACACACACACACACACACACACACACACACACACACACACACACACACACAAGGTATGATACAGCTCAGGAAGCAGAGAGAGAGAGGACCTAGAAGCGATCAGTGAAGAGGTGGGGCCAGGAGCTGAGTCTCGACCCGTGCAACCACAATTAGGTGAGTACAATTAGGTAAGTACACACACGCACACATGCACACACGCACACACACACGCACACACGCACACGCACACGCACACACACGCGCACACACACACGCACACACACGCACACACACACGCACACGCACACACACACACGCACACACACGCACACACACGCACACACACGCACACACATCAGAGGATGCAATGGGAGTCACAGTGGGAGGTGGAAAGGGAGAGATCCGTGTTTGTCTATGGGCTAGACGAAGCTAAAGGGGAAACTTATGATGAAAGAAAGCAGGAGGAGAAAAAAGCGATTGAAGACATCATGAAGGTGATAGGCGAGGGGGACATGACCCAGGTGGCAAATTTTCGGAGAATTGGGTGGTTCACAAAGAAAAGGAATCGGCCTCTCAAAGTAATTTTCAAGGCAGAATCAACCCGAACCATGATCCTGCAGGAGAAAGCACGGCTGAGAGGCAAGCAGGAGTTCCGGAGTGTGTACCTCGACCGAGACAGAACACAGGACGAAAGGAAGACAATGAAAGAGAGAGTTCAAAAACGAAAGGAGAAATGGGAGGAAACGAAAAAGGAGAGCAGAATAACCCAGGATCAAATGGAAGGACAAGCGCACCCCCCAGAAACACCTGCAGAAGGACTCCAGCCACGACACCCCCAAGGCAACTGAACAATCCAAACCAACCATCACACACCGATCCCTCTGTTTCCACCCCCCGCACCACAGTTACAGTATTAGAACAGAAGTTGAAGGTTTGGTACACAAATGCAGATGGATTAACGAATAAACATGAGGAATGGCAAGAAAGAATCAATGAGAAGTCCCCAGACATCATAGCAGTTACAGAAACAAAACTCACGGAGACAATAACAGATGCAATCTTCCCACCAGGATACCAGATCATGAGGAAAGATAGAAGGGGCAGGGGGGGAGGTGGGGTTGCTCTGCTCGTAAAAAACAGATGGAAATTCGAGAAAATGGAAGGAATAGATGAGACGGGAGAAAGAGACTACATAGCAGGTACACTTCAGTCGGGGGAACACAAAGTGGTCATTGCAGTGATGTATAATCCACCACAGAACTGCAGGAGGCCAAGAGAGGAATATGAAGAGAGCAACAGAGCAATGGTGGACACACTTGCTGAGGTGGCAAGAAGAGCTCACTCCAGCAGAGCAAAGTTGCTGGTTATGGGGGATTTCAACCACAGGGAGATTGACTGGGAAAACCTGGAGCCACATGGGGGTCCCGAAACATGGAGAGCCAGGATGTTGGACGTGGTGCTGGAAAACCTCATGCACCAACATGTTAAGGACACTACCAGAGTGAGAGGGGAGGATGAACCAGCAAGATTGGACCTTGTGTTCACCCTGGGCAGCTCAGACATTGAGGACATCAAGTATGAGAGTCCCCTAGGAGCTAGCGACCATGTGGTTCTGTGCTTTGAATACATAGTAGAGCTGCAAGTGGAGAGAATAACAGGAGTAGAATGGGAAAAACCTGACTATAAAAGAGGGGACTACATAGGGTTGAAGAACTTCCTGCGGGAGGTCCAGTGGGACAGAGAACTGGCAGGAAAGCCAGTAAATGAAATGATGGAATATGTAGCAACAAAATGCAAGGAGGCAGTGGAAAGGTTCATTCCCAAGGGCAACAGTAACAACGGGAAGACCAGAACAAGCCCCTGGTTCACCCGACGGTGTAAGGAGGCAAAAACAAAGTGCAATAGAGAATGGAAAAAGTACAGAAGGCAGAGAACACTCGAAAATAGGGAGATCAGTCGCAGAGCCAGGAATGAGTACGCACAGGTAAGGAGGGAGGTCCAGCGACAGTATGAAAATGACATAGCATCGAGAATCAAGACTGACCCGAAACTGTTGTATAGCCACATCAGGAGGAAGACAACAGTCAAAGACCAGGTGATCAGATTAAGGACAGAAGGTGGAGAACTCACAAGAAATGATCAGGAGCTATGTGAGGAGCTGAACAGGAGATTTAAGGAAGTTTTTACAGTAGAGACAGGAAGGGCTGTGGGAAGACAGAACAGAAGGGAACATCAAGAGGGAATATACCAACAAGTGTTGGATGACATACGAACAACTGAGGAGGAGGTGAAGAAGCTCTTAAGTGACCTTGACACCTCAAAGGCGATGGGACCGGACAACATCTCCCCATGGGTCCTTAGAGAAGGAGCAGAGATGCTGTGTGTGCCTCTAACCACAATCTTCAACACATCCCTTGAAACTGGGCAACTACCTGAGAAATGGAAGACAGCTAATGTAGTCCCCATATTTAAGAAAGGAAACAGAAACGAGGCACTAAACTACAGACCTGTGTCTCTGACATGTATCGTGTGCAAGGTCATGGAGAAGATTATCAGGAGGAGAGTGGTCGAACACCTGGAAAGGAACAAGATTATAAATGAAAACCAGCATGGGTTCATGGAAGGCAAATCTTGTATCACAAACCTCCTGGAGTTTTATGACAAGGTAACAGAAGTAAGACACGAGAGAGAGGGTTGGGTAGATTGCGTTTTCCTAGACTGCAGGAAGGCCTTTGACACAGTTCCCCACAAGAGATTAGTGCAGAAGCTGGAGGATCAGGCACACGTAAAAGGAAGGGCACTGCAATGGATAAGGGAATACCTGACAGGGAGGCAGCAACGAGTCATGGTACGTGAAGAGGTATCACAGTGGGCGCCTGTTACGAGCGGGGTCCCACAGGGGTCAGTTCTAGGACCAGTGCTATTTTTGATATATGTGAACGACATGATGGAAGGAATAGACTCTGAAGTGTCCCTGTTCGCAGATGACGTGAAGCTGATGAGAAGAATTAAATCGGACGAGGATGAGGCAGGACTGCAAAGAGACCTGGAGAGGCTGGACATGTGGTCCAGTAACTGGCTTCTCGAATTCAATCCAGCCAAATGCAAAGTCATGAAGATTGGGGAGGGGCAAAGAAGACCGCAGACAGAGTATAGGCTAGGTGGACAAAGACTACAGACCTCACTCAGGGAGAAAGACCTTGGGGTGACCATAACACCGAGCACATCACCGGAGGCACACATCAACCAAATAACCACTGCAGCATACGGGCGCCTGGCAAACCTGAGACTAGCGTTCCGATACCTTAATAAGGAATCGTTCAAGACACTGTACACTGTGTATGTTAGGCCCATACTGGAGTATGCAGCACCAGTCTGGAACCCACACCTGGTCAAGCACGTCAAGAAGTTAGAGAAAATACAAAGGTTTGCAACAAGGCTAGTCCCAGAGCTCAAGGGAATGTCGTACAAGGAAAGGTTAAGGGAAATCGGACTGACGACACTGGAGGACAGAAGGGTCAGGGGAGACATGATAACGACATACAAGATACTGCGGGGAATAGACAAGGTGGACAGAGATAGGATGTTCCAGAGAGGGGACACAGGGACAAGGGGTCACAACTGGAAGCTGAAGACTCAGACGAGTCACAGGGACGTTAGGAAGTATTTCTTCAGTCATAGAGTAGTCAGCAAGTGGAATAGCCTAGCAAGTGAAGTAGTGGAGGCAGGAAGCTCAGGAAGCAGAGATAGAGAGGATCCAGTAGCGATCAGTGAAGAGGCGGGGCCAGGAGCTGAGTCTCGACCCCTGCAACCACAATTAGGTGAGTACACACATGCACACACACACGCACACACACATGCACACACACACGCACACATGCACACACACACGCACACACACACGCACACACACACGCACACACACACGCACACACACACGCACACACACATGCACACACACACGCACACACACGCACACACACGTGCACACACACGTGCACACACACATGCACACACATGCACACACATGCACACACGCACACACACACGCACACACACACGCACACACACTTGCACACACACATGCACACACACACACACACACACACACACACACACACACACACACACCACACACACACACAACACACACACCACACACACACACACACACACACACACACACACACACACACACACACACACACACACACACACACACACACACACACACACACACACACTGAGAGAGAGAGAGTAGACCGTTATATTACAGGGGGTTATTTCCAACGTTTTGGCTGTTAAACTTTTGAAAAATTGTGGCATAATTTTATACACTTCATAAAATTAACTTAACATGGTTCAATTTGTGGGCAGGGAAAACACCCACCCCTTCTCCCAGACCTCTGTGTATATGTGTCTCGTATGACTTTTCTCAGAGCTAGCTGCGTTTGTGAATTGTGTTGTGATCTTTTCATCTTCTGAAAGAAATGACACGTAGATTACAACTACAGTGTACCCTCAGTTATCACCTACATCAGATGACACCAAAAGCCAAAATCGGATAACGCCTCACTCTGGCATAAAAAAATTGGCTCAGATAACACCTAAAAGCTCGGTTAGGAGCTTTCGTTCTGAACGTGTCGGCACTGCGCCCTTAGCAGGCCCGGCCTCTCACTTTATGTACCAGCCAGTGTGCCATTGTTTACAAAACCAGTACATGTGATATATTTTGTATTATTCCATTGTTTTTGGTGCTTGTAACTGCTAAATAAGCCACCATGGGCCCCAAGAAAGCTTTTAGTGCCAGCCCTATGGTAAAGAATGTGAGAAACACATATAATTTAAGAAAAAGTTTGTAGAAAAATACGAAAGTAGTGGTGGTAGAGGGTGGTAGTGATGGTGGTAAGGGTTGTAGTGGTGGTGGTAGAGGGTGGTAGCAATTGTGATGGTGGTAGAGGGTGGTAATGGTTGCGATGGTGGTAGAGGGTGGTACTGATGGTGGTAGAGGGTTGCAGTGGTTGTGGTAGAGGGTGGTACTGATGGTGGTAGAGGGTTGCAGTGGTGGTTGTAGAGGGGTGGTAGTGATTGTGATTGTGGTAGAGGGTGGTAGTGGTTGTGGTGGTGGTAGAGGGTGGTAGTGATGGTGGTAGAGGGTTGTAGTGGTTGTGATGGTGGTATGGTATGATAAGGCATGGTGAGGCTGCCAGTTCTGACAAAAAAGTGGCTGAAAAATATGTGCAGGGCTTTAAGGCATATATAGAGGCTGAAAAATTAAAACCCCAACAAGTGTTCAGTTGTGACGAAAGAAGCCTGTTGAGGAAGAAAATGCCAAACAGGACCTATATTACTCAGAAGGAAAAGGCACTCCCAGTGGGCTGCAGAAAACAATATGAAGTTCAACGATGAGAAATTTCAATTACTCAGATATGGTAAACATGAGGAAATTAAATCTTCATCAGAGTACAAAACAAATTCTGGCCACAAAATAGAGCGAAACACCAACGTCAAAGACCTGGGAGTGATCATGTCGGAGGATCTCACCTTCAAGGACCATAACATTGTATCAATCGCATCTGCTAGAAAAATGACAGGATGGATAATGAGAACCTTCAAAACTAGGGAGGCCAAGCCCATGATGACACTCTTCAGGTCACTTGTTCTATCTAGGCTGGAATATTGCTGCACACTAACAGCACCTTTCAAGGCAGGTGAAATTGCTGACCTAGAAAATGTACAGAGAACCTTCACGGCGCGCATAACGGAGATAAAACACCTCAATTACTGGGAGCGCTTGAGGTTCCTAAACCTGTATTCCCTGGAACGCAGGCGGGAGAGATACATGATTATATACACCTGGAAAATCCTAGAGGGACTAGTACCGAACTTGCACACGAAAATCACTCGCTACGAAAGCAAAAGACTTGGCAGACGATGCAACATCCCCCCAATGAAAAGCAGGGGTGTCACTAGCACGTTAAGAGACCATACAATAAGTGTCAGGGGCCTGAGACTGTTCAACTGCCTCCCAGCATACATAAGGGGGATTACCAACAGACCCCTGGCAGTCTTCAAGCTGGCACTGGACAAGCAACTAAAGTCGGTTCCTGACCAGCCGGGCTGTGGCTCGTACGTTGGTTTGCGTGCAGCCAGCAGCAACAGCCTGGTTGATCAGGCTCTGATCCACCAGGAGGCCTGGTCACAGACCGGGCCACGGGGGCGTTGACCCCCCGGAACTCTCTCCAGGTAAACTCCAGGTAAACACAAACCAGAAAAGGACTTGTTACCTGAAGTCTTTATGGAAGGGGATTCCGCTTCCAAACAATAGAACTCCTTCATCCTCTGCCCTCCTCCCGTCTCATAACTCATCAACAAGTCCATAGTAAAGGTAAGTGTGATGTTATTATTGTTTTATTCTTCATGTATCGTTGTTTTTTGTGTAGAGAAATGTATATTTCATGTAAAAAATTATTTTGTTTAATACTTTTGAGTGTCTGGAATGGATTAATTGGATTTCCATTACAGTGAACCCCCGACTTAGGATGTTAATCCGTTCCAGAGAGCTCATCGTTAGACGAAATCGTAAGTCGAATTAATTTTCCCCATGAAAAATAATGGAAATCCAATTAATCTGTTCCAGACACCCAAAGTATGAACAAATTTTTTTTAACACGTGAAATATACATTTTCCTACACACAAAAAGAAGGATACATGCACAATATACTGTACCAAATGAAGAATAAATGACACTTACCTTATTGAAGCTGTAGTGATGTGTGATGAGATGGGAGGAGGGGAGATGGAAGTGTATTAATTTTTGGAAGGGGAATCCCCTTCCATAAGGACTTTAGGTAGCAGGTCCTTTTCTGGGGTTACTTCCCTTCTTCTTTTAATGCCACTGGGAACAACTTGAGAGTCACTGGACCTCTGTTGCACCAAAAATCTGTCCATAGAGCTCTGTACCTCACGTTCCTGTAAGATTTTCCTAAAATGGTTCACAGCATTGTCATTGCAAAAGTCACTAGCATGGTTTGCAATAGCTGTGTCAGGGTGATTTTCTTCCATGAAGGTTTGCATGTCAACCCACTTTGCATAAATTTCCTTAATCTTTGAAGAAGGCAACTTCCTCCATTTCTCTCTCCCTCCTCTGAAGCAATTTCCTCAGTTGTGGCCTCTTGCTGTTGCAGATGCTCTTGCAGCTCATCAGTGGTTGGTTCTTCATCGTTGTCCGCCACCAACTCTTCCACATGCTCCCCACTAACCTCCAACCCCATGGACTTCCCCAGTGCCACAATAGATTCCACAACTGGCATAGGCTCCTCAGGGTTAGCCTCAAACCCTTGAAAATCCCTCTCTTCTACACATTCTGGCCACAATTTCCTCCAAGCAGAGTTCAAGGTCCTCATAGTCACTCCCTCCCAAGCCTTACCTATAAGGTTTATGCAATTGAAGATACTAAAGTGATCTTTCCAAAAGTTTCTTAGGGTCAACCGAGCATCTGAGGTCACTTCAAAGCACTTTTGAAACGTTACTTTGGTGTATAGTTTCTTGAAATTTGAAATGACCTGCTGGTCCATGGGCTGGAGGAGAGGAGTGGTATTAGAGGGCAAAAACTTCACTTTTATGAAACTTAACTCCCCCGAAATTCGCTCTGCCAAGTCTGAAGGATGACCAGGAGCATTGTCTAATACTAGGAGGCACTTAAGTTCCAATTTATTTTCCAGGAGATAATGTTTCACAGTGGGGCCAAACACATGGTAAAACCAGTCATAGAAAAAGTCCCTAGTGACCCATGGCTTACTGTTTGCCCTCCACATCACACACAAATTAGCCTTGATGACATTGTTTTTTCTGAACACTCTGGGAGTTTCAGAGTGAAACATGAGTAGGGGCTTCACTCTGCAATCCCCACTAGCATTACTACACAACATTAAGGTTAGCCTGTCTTTCATTGGCTTGTGTCCTGGCAGTGCTTTTTCCTCCTGTGTAATGTAGGTCCTGTTTGGCATTTTCTTCCAAAACAGGCGTGTTTCGTCACAATTAAACACTTGTTGGAGTTTCAATCCTTCAGCCTTTATGTACCCCTTGAATTCCTGCACATATTTTTCAGCCGCTTTTTGATCTGGACTGGCAGCCTCACCATGCCTTATCACACTATGTATGCCTCAAACCAACCTTTGCTGGCCTTAAATTCACTCACATCACCACTAGTTGCAGGCATTTTTTTAATTAAATAGTCATGCAGCTGCCTTGCCTTTTCACATATGATCGCTTGAGAGATGCTATCTCCTGATATCTGTTTTTCATTTATCCACACCAATAACAGTCTCTCAACATCTTTGAGTACTTGCGAGCTGTGTTTCGAAAAGATACTTGCACCTTTCGCAACAACAGCTTCCTTGATTGCCTTTTTGTTGGCCAGGATAGTAGCGATGGTTGACTGGGGTTTGTTGTACAACCTGGCCAGCTCAGAGGCACGCATTCCACTTTCATACTCATTAATTATCTCCTCCTTCATTTTTATAGTAATTTTCACCCTCTTTGCCACAGGGTTGGCACTAGAAACTTTCTTTGGGCCCTTGGTGGCTTATTTAGCAGTTACAAGCACTAAAATCACTAGAATAATACAAAATGTACCGAATGTATGCGTGGAACCGACCGCACTGGCTTGTAAACATTGGCACACCAACTGAAGGCAGGCCAGCTGAGACGTGCTCAGGCCAGATGGACGTGTATGAGACGAATGATGTAAGTCGAGTTTTTCATTGTAGGTCGGGGTAAAATTTTTACGCCCAAAAGCTTCGTAAGTCGATTTTATCGTAAGATGAGCCTTCGTAAGTCAAGGGTCCACTGTATTTCTTATGGGGAAAATTAATTCGGCTAAAGGCTAAATCGGTTAAAGCCTAGCTCTCTGGAATGGATTAAAGGCGTTAACAGAGGGTCCACTGTACCTGAATAAATTGAGTGACTGACTGACTGACTTGTTTGACTTACTGACTGAATAACTTACTGAATGAATGACTTACTGACTGAATGACTTACTGACTGAATGACTTACTGACTGTCTTAATGACTGACTTACTAGTAGACTGACTTACTGACTTGACTTTACTGCTTACTGACATAAAGTTAGGCTTTTCACTGAAAAAGGACCCTGACAAATCTAGTAGCAGTGCTCTGAAACGGGGTCTGGAGCAGTTGATGATGCCTTACCGTTAACTGTATAATGTATTGCAGGGTAAAATAGCCCAGAGATCCATTACACAATTTATGCACGCTCCAGTACAACTATCACTTTAGTACAAGAACCTCAGTAATCCATCTCAGCCCCGTAGGACCACAGCATAACTCTCCACTCTCTTCACAATCATCGACAAACACCAGCACCCACAATTTAAGGTAAGAAATACTATTATTTCTGTTTCATTAGTCTTAAGCAATAAAACAACGTAATACATTATGACAATGAATAACAATTACATATTCATTTTTATTTTTGTAAGATTTGGAGGTCTAAAAAAGTTGTTTGGCTTTTTCTGGGTCTCCCAGGAACATAACCCTATCTTTACCATAAGTTCTTCAGTTTATCTAACACAGATAACACAGCATTTTCAGGAACGTAACCATCATGTAATATTACGGTCTACTGTATAACGTTTCGGCTGTTTCCCATTGAGTTAGGGTGATCTGACAGAGAAGAAAATACTTTCACTGTCATTCATATCACAGTTCTGATGATCCTCCAAATGGTAACATCCCCTCCCCTCTTTCAGAGTGCAGGCACTGTACTTCCTATCTCCAGGACTCAAGTCTGGCTAACTAGTTTCCTGAATCCCTTCATAAAAGTTACTTTGCTCTCACCAACAGTACATCAAATCATAAAAGCCACTTACCCCCACACCTATCTAACATGTTCACACAAGCCTGTTGAATGTCCAACAGGCTTGTGTGAACATGTTAGATAGCTGTGGAGGCAAGTGGCTTTTATGATTTTTCCTCTCTCTCCAATCTTTCCTAGGATGACCCCTCCACCCCTGATTTATAAGCCCTTCATGTCATCCTAATATTCTCCATTTCTCAGTCCTCTGAATAATACTTTTGGTAACTTAACACTCCCTTCTAATCTCTTGTGCTACATTCTCCTGTATTTGACTGAGAAACATCTTGTGCACTCAATAACTGTCTTGCATAAAGCATGCAAATATCAAAGTTTAAGAGACTCCAAATATATTTGAGAGTGAGTACTCTGTACTTACTATCTCCAAGTACTGTACTGTACTGATCTCCTTTCAGCATAAACCACTTAATTTTCTTTTGATATAACATTTTTGTGTTGGCACTAGATTACCAGCCATGTGAATCATTAATAAGAGCATTGTTTTTGTTTAACATTACTGCAATGATTGAGTTAGGTATTTTTACTGCTTTATGTGGTATTAAGAAAACAAATGGACAGTATTGATAACATCTTTAATTGTGTTGCAAACACAGCCAAGCATGTGCTTGATGCACACTTGTCTTAATCATTTTGAGAAAAATATAAGTATTTGTATATTGTAGTCAAATAAATATGTACCACAATTGGAACACACTTGCAGTCACATAATTTGTACTCAGTCAAGATTAACCAGACGGACATAAACTGTGTAATGAATATAACTGACAGTGCACACATTGTGTGCTCTCTACTCTGTAGTTTTTGCCGTGTGTGACTTTTTCCACTGGTGTAGGGCATTTGAAAGGAGATGCATTTATCTTTTATTCAGTGAGTGTAGGATATAGTATAGTATAAAAGTGATAAACAGTGAAATCTTTATATGCACCGAGATTTATAATCATTTAAAATTTATGGAGCTCTGGGTAGTATATATCACTAGGTTACTTTCTCCTGGCAGCTGTAACAAAGCGGCAGATTGCTAAGACTGTGAGAAGTGTACATAGTACAGCTGCAGCTGTGATTATTCCCACTACTGAGTTGGACAACTTTCTCGTTGGTGTAAATTCCTCTACATCCCCTTGGTTCGGGTCATACGAGATGTGGTATTCTTGTTTAGCCCTGGAATGACTTCCTATAACTTGATAACGTGTTTGATATACTTTACTTAGTTTACCAATATTATAAACTGAACAGATAATGTTCCTTGTATTCTTTGAGCGCCTTATTGACATGGTTGGTCTCATTTCTGGAGTAAGGGAACTTACTGATGGAAAAACTTCACTATCCTCATGCCACACATGAACTAGAGGGTTCCTGGATGATGGCATCTCATGAGGCAAAGGGCAACTTAATGAAATTTCTTTCTGTGGATCCTGAATTTCTAGCTCCTTTGGAGCTTCGTCAACACTTGCATCAACCACAGCAAATGATATAGTCTCGATTATAGTTTGTTTTCCACGGTTTAAAGTGCATGTTATTGTACCATCTTTTTCAATCGGGGCTGTAATCATATATGTCATCAAGCACTCAAGGTAGCCCACATGATACTTTGTTTTTCTGTTGTTGTTGTAAGTTTTTGGAACACTGCGGTACTCATGGCCAGTCACACTCACAGTAAGATTGGCTGAAATGTGTGATCTTGCAAAGCATGCACCGCACACAGTGGAAAATGGGACACCCCGTGGTAGCTGCAGGTATCGAAGGGCTTCTTCTTCCTTTGTGATGGGATGTCTTGTTCGCCATGATGGATTGTAGAATTTATTCATGAATGTTAAGTACGGGGACTTGAGGCGAAGTGGTGCCCAGTTTAATATGCGTGTTGAATCATCAGTAGTCATTGTTCTTGTTCTTGCAGTATAGAGGATAACTATGAAGATAGTAGATGCAGGTATACACAAGCCTCTCATTGTTTAGATATTTGTGTAATGCTGCTGTATTTCCTCTGTGACCTCTTGAGACCACAGTAATTTATGTTGTTGATAATCCACTGAGAAGTTGCCTAGTAGCAGTTGAAGTAAGCACAACAGTTGCTCAGTCTGTCTCTACTATAAAAGTAAATAACAAGAGCACTTGTTTATGTATTGTACCTTCAGAGCATGACGCTTTTCCTGTATGTACGGGATTTCAGAAAGGTGTTGCGTCACTTAAGGGAGTAGTATGTACGTAACACACTTATCACCATTTCCTCCCTGACAGTGGCAGATGACTCGGCTTCATGTGTACCTTCAAGCACTGTCTTGCTCCTCACATTTTCTGTCTGAAATTATAGAGAAGCATCATGTTAATAAAGTTCCCTGAATGATTCAACTACGTACACTGTTATATGCTGGGCAGGAAACGAACATTTTATTTACATGTATGTACTGAAATATTGTTAAGCACACAGTAAAGCCACTAGCATGCATGTTCATTTTGGGCACAATTATTGTCAGTAATTTCTTCTTTTCCTGTGTCTCTGTGTGTCTGATTTTTGTCTGTATTTGTTTCATTGTGTGTGTGTGTTTCTATTTGTCTCTGTGTGTCTATCTCACAGTGTAGCCTTGGTAAGGACTGCAGGGTCTTCTATCACCTTTTACCAAGTACAGTGGTACCCTGAGTTTTGGCCATAATTCTTTTCAGAAGGCTGTTTGAGTGCCGTTACCGAACGAATTTGTTCCCATAAGGAATACTGTAATGTAAATTAGATTAGTCCATTTCAGAACTCCAAAAATACACTTACAAAAGCACTTACAATAATACCCTTATATAATTGTTTGAGTTGGGAGCTGTACGAAACTCGGGGTACCACTGTACTGCATTCATGCATGCACATACACATGCACATAGACACATGCACTTTGCCAAATGCAAAGTCATGAAGATTGGGGAAGGGCAAAGAAGACTGCAGACAGAGTATAGTCTAGGCGACCAAAGACTGCAAACCTCACTCAAGAAAAAAGATCTTGGGGTGAGTATACGTAATACTGAGCACATATCCTGAGGCACATATCAACCAGATAACTGCTGCAGCACATGGGTGCCTGGCAAACCTGAGAATAGCATTCCGATACCTCAGTAAGGAATTGTTCAAGACTTTGTACACCATGTACATCAGGCCCATAATGGAGTTTGCAGCACCAGTTTGGAATCCACACCTGGTCAAGCATGTCAAGAAATTAGAGAATGTGTAAAGGTTTGCAACAAGACTAGTCCCAGAGGTAAAGGGATTGTCTTGTGAGGAAAGCTTAAAGGAAACCGGCCTGATGACACAGGAGGATAGGAGGGATAGAGGCACATGATAATGACGTATAAAATACTGAGAGGAATTGACAAGGGGGACATGGCTCGAATGTTTCAGAGATGGGATACAGGAACAAGGGGCCACAGTTGGAAGCTGAAAATCCAGATGAGTCATAGGGATGTTAGGAAGTATTTCTTTAGCCTTAGAGTTGTCTGGAAGTGGAATAATATGGAGAGAGTAGTAGTGGAAGCAAGTTCCATACATAGCTTTAAGAAGAGGTATGATAAGGCTCATGGAGCAGGGAAAGAGTAACTTAGTATCGACCATAGAAGAGGAGGGGCCAGGAGCTATGACTCGACCACATATAGGTGAGTATGCGCACACATGTGCACGCATGCGCACACACGCGCACGCATGCACGCACGCACACGCGCACACACACACAGTACCTACCTACGTACCTACCTACGTACCTACCTACGTACCTACCTACGTACCTGCCTACGTACCTGCCTACGTACCTGCCTACGTACCTGCCTACGTACCTGCCTACGTACCTGCCTACGTACCTGCCTACGTACCTGCCTACGTACCTGCCTACGTACCTGCCTACGTACCTGCCTACGTACCTGCCTACGTGCCTGCCTACGTGCCTGCCTACGTGCCTGCCTACGTGCCTGCCTACGTGCCTGCCTACGTGCCTGCCTGCGTGCCTGCCTGCGTGACTGCCTGCGTGCCTGCCTGCGTGCCTGCCTGCGTGCCTGCCTGCGTGCCTGCCTGCGTGCCTGCCTGCGTGCCTGCCTGCGTGCCTGCCTGCGTGCCTGCCTGCGTGCCTGCCTGCGTGCCTGCCTGCGTGCCTGCCTGCGTGCCTGCCTGCGTGCCTGCCTGCCTGCCTGCCTGCCTGCCTGCCTGCCTGCCTGCCTGCCTGCCTGCCTGCCTGCCTCTTCTTCCCCTCTCCCCTCTCCTTCCTCCCCTTCCCTCCACTCCCTTCCCTCAGAGAAGGATGCAGATATCACATTGTAATGATGACTCAATGAGCCACAACATCCTCACTTGACTTTAGAGTACAGTGCAGTCACTGTATATCCTTCATCCACAAGTTATTTCTTTCTGGCTAGTTCTTCAAGCTCTTAACATAAACTCTTACTGTATACTCAAGCAACATGACAAACTCACAAATATCATGTGTGACACAAATTTTCCCAGTTGTCAGTGAATGAGTGCAAGTTCCCTGTAGTTCCTGTCCTCAGCAATTTTTGCAAATTGCCCTGGACAACCATTCACAGCCCACTGCTAGGAAAAATGCTATATATGATTTCCTGTCAATGTATCATGCTGGTGTATTCTTGCTGGATACTCTTCCTCTTGCCTTGTAAGCAATCTAATGAGGGAGGGGAGGAGAAGGGGGGGTTATATTGATTGTGGCAAGGTGCTCTTGGTCTGAGGAACTGGAGCTATCTTCCCTTTCCTTGGATGAAACCTGATTATCTCCCATTCAGTAGGAGCTATTATTTTCTAAACATAAATGCTTCTTGGGATGCTCGCTACATTGGCAAACTTTCCTTTCATGGGGTAGGAATTTTAGCTGTTGGAAAGGGGCTGTTCATCAGAGGAATTGGGCCTTTCTCTCCTTCCTTAGATTAAATATAAATATTCTCATCCCTCTCTCTTCTTTTGGTCTCATTATTTCAGATACTTTCCCTTTTGTCAAATGCAACTTCTAGGCAGAGGGGAAATGAATCACTGTCAGCTGTGTTGTAATATAACCTTAGGACGTGTCAAGTTGCCCTCCACTGAAACATTGGGTAGCCAGATGGTGGTGGAACCTTTGATGAAAGAAATATTACCGGAGGGTGACTATAGATAAGGAAGTGCTTACTGTTGGTTTATGACTCCTGATCTTTTGCCATTTTGCTCACCACCTTTATTAGCTGAATTACGATTGCATAGTTTGTGCTCCTGTCTGAACAGGCAGTTTTGCTAAGCCTTGCTCATTCATTTATGGAGGTGCCATTCTAGTTATGCATCTGGTAGAGTGAGAGGTGGGTTCCAAGGAATAACTGTACTCCTGTTGCAGTGAGAGTAAGGTGCTTGTCTCCCCCCCCCCATCCTTCTTATTTTTCTGTTTTAGAATATCTGACACACAGTTTCACTCTCCTGGATCTCTAAGATGGCATCACATTTAACCAACCCAAATATGGTTGGAATTGCTTTTGGGCACTCATTGCCCAAACATGGTACCGGCATTCTCCCTGCCACCTCTGGTACCACTGACCCCTTATGACCTTGATTATGGAGCCAGCTTACGCACAACAACGATGATTCACCAAGAGGTGACGACAGACAAGTGACAATGCTGACATAACTAACTGCATACTTAAAACTCACAACCTAGAAACTTGTCTCACTCAGAAATCTTGCAGACACCAATAATTAATTTTTTTCAGTGCATACTGCAAACCCTAATGTATACCTGAATGACTATATACTGTCACAAAAATTAATGTCCCGTGTCGATCAAGACAGCTACTATACTTCCACCCTCTAAAAAGTGGAATGTGCATTGTTGGTCAGTGGTGCTGACCAACCAATTACGTAATGTGTTTTCACACCATTGGTAGGATCCCAGTGGCTGTTCACTGAGACCCTACATACAATTTATGACAAAGAACTGTTGTACCAACACTTTTTTTGTGAGTATGAGGCATAGACTTTAAAAGGCGCTGCATGGAGGAGACTTTAGGCAGTGTGGATTTCATGTTTGAGGGTAATGTGTGGTGTAAATATTATAAAGAAAATAAGGGTTGTAGTAATTAGAAAATGGTGCTTGGTCATCATAGGTATAATTCAGAGAGTTGTGGAAGGGTTGCTGAGGTGGTAGGGGCTCTTATTGAAGGTGGAGTGCTGTATAACCCTTATGAGTTTAGTGCTTAATTTGATTATCATAATAATAATATTAGCGCAGTTGAGAATCCCTCATTCGAAATGCTTGGGACTGGAAGTGTTTCGGATTTCAAAATTTTTATGGATTTTGGAATACATATTTGTATATTTGCATCTATAAAATGGGACATCTTGGGGATGGAACCCAAGTCTAAACATAGTACTGTACTGTACAGGCACTGTACCCAAAAAAACATGATCGCTTCTTTCAAAAAGAAGATAAATGCAGGCAGATTTTTATCAGCAACAGTCTTGGCAAACACATCAGTGACTTTATCTGCAGCTTTGTAATCAGCACATGCTTTATCACCACTAATCTCTAAATATTTAATGCTGTGTCTGTTCTTAAATTTTTGTAACCAGCCAGCTGAATATTCACAGTTACCTTTGATATTTAGTTCGCCTCGACAGATTTTTGCTTGTTTCATAATCAGCATTCCATTAAGTGGCATATGCTCGTTCCAACGCTGATAAATCCACTCCATCAATACACGATCGACATCTTCATTTTTCCCTCTATGCAATGTTTTTTCTATTTTTCATTAACTTATGTTCATTACTTTCAGCATAGAGCTTCAACAATTTGTCTCTCTGTTTCTTTAGGTCATTGATAGTGGTTGTTCCAGTGCCAAACTCCTCAGTCAGATGCTTCATACTAACACCATTCAATTTTTTCCAACAACTTGACTCTCTGTGATACGGATAAACACAAATGCTTCTTCTTTTTCTTTTCACTATTACCCACAGAGCACAAAACACGGGGTAATCAAACTGGCACTAGTACATATATAAAGTTCATCTGTCTCACCTCAACAGATGGAGGATCAAGCCTCCACTATGTCTTTTTTTTTTTTTTTTTTTTACACAGGGTTTGATAAGGTTAAGGATCCCTAGCTTTATTGACAAGCTATTTACAGGTTAAGGATTCCTAACTTTATTGACAAGCTAAGAGCTGTTACCTACATCAGCTCATTTGAAAGCATTTTTATTGTTATGAGACATACAAGTAGGGAACAGGATGAAGTTGGAGCCATCTGTGGGCCAGCATTTTCATTTGATCAACTGACTTTATCTCGTTGACATCATTATGCTGTACAAATGTGTTCCATACATGTCTTGTGCTGAATGATCCATTTGTGGCGCATCATGTCATGGAATTTCAGATAAAGGATTCTGTACTAAAATAATAATAATAATAGAGAGGATGGAGCAGAATATGATGACTAAGAAGGTGCACAAATTGAGAGTGGAAGGGAGGAAGAGTAGGAGTTACCCCAGAAGTGTTGGAAAGAGGGGATGGGGGGTGAAGGTTTTGAGGGCTTAGGGTTTGAGCATCCAGCAGGCTTTTGTGAGATGTTGGAATGTTAATAAAGTTAACATTTATGAAGGAGTTCAAGAAAACTGGTTTGCCAAACCTGAGTCCTGTAAGTGGAAAGTATAGTGCCTGTACTCTGAAGGAGGGATGGGGAGTCGGCAGTTGGGAGGGTCATATGAATTGTGATGTCTGCATTTCTGGCAAGACAGCTATTGAACAGATTATGATGAATGTGTTACTTGCTTTTTGAGGCACCTTACCTGTGTGGGAGAAAGCCTTTGTTAAAAACTGTCATCCCCTTTCACACATGGATGGTATACAGTACTGACAAGATTTTGCACATGTGTCTAATTTTCATCTTTCACACAAACATAAAACCTTCTTGGACTGTGCTTTGGACTTACTTCCCCCCCCCCCCCAAAAAAAAAAAAAAAAAAAGATAGAATTACATCTCGCAATCAACAGAGTTGAAACTTTTGTCTGCCCCGCATAAGGATGGAAACAATATTAAAGTATTACAGTGAATCTGACATGCCATGGCCATACACTTCCTCTTTGTTGCTGTTGCTTGTAGTGCTGCTCCTAATGTATCTGTTGCTGCTACTGCTTCATCTGTTGCTACTGCTGCAACACTCACTACATTTCGAACCCCTAACCTCAGAACACTTCTAGTGCTGCTGTAGCTCTGTTCCAGAGGGTACAGTACTCACTCTCATCCTTTTCCTCATCTTCATAACTGGCGTAGACAGAGATGTAAGCCACAGAACCATGTCCTCTTTTGCTGATACCAGAATTTGCATGACAGTGTCATTTATTAAGGACCTTGCAAATCTCTAAGTGGACATTAACCAAGTCTTTAATGGGCCTCAGAAAACAATATGAAGTTCAATGAAGATAAATTTCAATTACATACTTCGCTATGGAAAACTTAAGGAAATAAAAACTGGA
This sequence comes from Cherax quadricarinatus, assembly GCF_038502225.1. Lineage (NCBI taxonomy): Eukaryota > Metazoa > Arthropoda > Malacostraca > Decapoda > Parastacidae > Cherax > Cherax quadricarinatus. The sequence continues at coordinate 23,711,611 of NC_091332.1, forward strand.
TCAGAGAATAAAATAAATTCCAGCCACACAGTAGAGTGAAAAACTAATATGAAGGCTCTGGGAGTGATAATGTCAGAGAATCTCACTGTCAAAGATCACAACAATGTTTCTACCACATCTGCTAGGAAAATGATAGGATGAATAATGAGAACCTTCAAAACTGGAATATTGCTGTACACTAATGGCCCCTTTCAAGAACGGTTGAAGTCCCTTGACCTTAAGAGGGACTAGTCCTAAATCTGCACACAGATATCAGTCCCTGTGAAATCAAAAGACTCAGCAGGCAATGCAGTGTCCCCCCATTGAAAAGTAGGGGTGCCATGAGTATACTAAGAGACAACACAGTAAGTGTCAGGGGGGCCCAAGACTGTTCAACTGCCTCCCAACATACATAAGGGGGATTACCGATAAAGCCTAGCTGTCTTCGAAAGGGAGTTGGACAGGCACCTAAAGTCAGTACCTGACCAACCTGGCTGTGATTTGTACATTGGTATGCGTGCTGCCAGCAGTAACAGCCTGGTTGATCAGGTCCTGATCCACCATGAGGCCTGGTCATGGACCGGGCTGTGGGGACATTGACCCCCAGAACACCTTCCAGGAATACTCCAGATAGGTACTATGACTGCTGTTGCTGTATCTGGCACTGCTATTTCTGCTTCTGGTACTGCTGTTGCTTATGGTGCTGCTTTTGGCACTGCTGCTGATGCTGCCGCTGATGTTGCTTCTGTAGCTGCTTCTCCTGCTGCTGCTGCTGCTGCTGCTGCTGCTGCTGCTGCTGCTGCTGCTGCTGCTTCTGATGCTACATCTGCTGGTGGTGGTGGTGTTGCTGGTACTACTGCTGCTGCTGCTTCTAGTGCTGCTGCTGCTTCCGGTGCTGTTGCTGCTGCATCTGCTGAATCTGTTGCTGCTGCATCTGCTGAATCTGTTGCTGCTGCATCTGTTGCTACTGCTTCTTGCTGCTTAGGTTACGACTGCTACATCTGTTGCTACGTCTGTTGCTACTGTTGCATCTGTTGTTGCTGCTGCTGCTGCTGCATATGTTGCTGCTGCTTCTGCATCTGTTGCTGCTGCATCTGTTGTTGTTACTGCTTTTGCTTCTGTTGCTGTTGCTTCATCTATTTCTGATGTATTTGTTGCTGCTGTTGTATCTGTTGCTGCTCCTGCTATATCTCCTGTTGCTGCTGCATCTGTTGTTGCTCTTGTATCTGTTGCTGCTGCTTCTACATCTGCTGTCGCTGCTGCATCTGTTGTCGCTGCTGCATCTGTTGTTGCTGCTGCTGCTGCATCTGTTGTTGTTGCAGCTGCATCTGTTGTTGCAGCTGCATCTGTTGTTGCAGCTGCATCTGTTGTTGCAGCTGCATCTGTTGTTGCAGCTGCATCTGTTGTTGCAGCTGCATCTATAGTTGATACTGCTGCCTCTGCTGTTGATACTGCTGCATCTGTTACTGATACTGCTGCATCTATTACTGATACTGCTGACTCTGCTGTTGATACTGCTGCATCTATTACTGATACTGCTGCGTCTATTACTGATACTGCTGCGTCTATTACTGATACTGCTGCCTCTGCTGTTGATACTGCTGCCTCTGCTGTTGATACTGCTGCCTCTGCTGTTGATACTGCTGACTCTGCTGTTGATACTGCTGCATCTATTACTGATACTGCTGCGTCTATTACTGATACTGCTGCGTCTATTACTGATACTGCTGCCTCTGCTGTTGATACTGCTGCCTCTGCTGTTGATACTGCTGCATCTATTACTGATACTGCTGCATCTATTACTGATACTGCTGCATCTATTACTGATACTGCTGCATCTATTACTGATACTGCTGCATCTATTACTGATACTGCTTCCTCTGCTGTTGATACTGCTTCATCTATTACTGATACTGCTGCCTCTGCTGTTGATACTGCTGCATCTATTACTGATACTGCTGCCTCTGCTGTTGATACTGCTGCATCTATTACTGATACTGCTGCCTCTGCTGTTGATACTGCTTCATCTATTACTGATACTGCTGCCTCTGCTGTTGATACTGCTGCATCTATTACTGATACTGCTGCCTCTGCTGTTGATACTGCTTCATCTATTACTGATACTGCTGCCTCTGCTGTTGATACTGCTGCATCTATTACTGATACTGCTGCCTCTGCTGTTGATACTGCTTCATCTATTACTGATACTGCTGCCTCTGCTGTTGATACTGCTGCATCTATTACTGATACTGCTGCCTCTGCTGTTGATACTGCTGCATCTATTACTGATACTGCTGCCTCTGCTGTTGATACTGCTGCATCTATTACTGATACTGCTGCCTCTGCTGTTGATACTGCTGCATCTATTACTGATACTGCTGCCTCTGCTGTTGATACTGCTTCATCTATTACTGATACTGCTGCCTCTGCTGTTGATACTGCTGCATCTATTACTGATACTGCTGCCTCTGCTGTTGATACTGCTTCATCTATTACTGATACTGCTGCCTCTGCTGTTGATACTGCTGCATCTATTACTGATACTGCTGCCTCTGCTGTTGATACTGCTTCATCTATTACTGATACTGCTGCCTCTGCTGTTGATACTGCTGCATCTATTACTGATACTGCTGCCTCTGCTGTTGATACTGCTGCATCTATTACTGATACTGCTGCCTCTGCTGTTGATACTGCTGCATCTATTACTGATACTGCTGCCTCTGCTGTTGATACTGCTGCATCTATTACTGATACTGTTGTGTCTGTTGCTGATACTGCTTCATCTATTGATAGTGCTGCGTCTGTTGCTGATACTGCTGCATCTATTACTGATACTGTTGTTGCTGCTGTTGATACTGCTGCATCTATTACTGATACTGCTGCCTCTGCTGTTGATACTGCTTCATGTATTACTGATACTGTTGTGTCTGTTGCTGATACTGCTGCATCTATTACTGATACTACTCCTGCTGTTGATACCGCTGCATCTATTGCTGATACTGTTGTTGCTGCTTCTGACATTACGACTGCTGTTAGTGCTTGTGGTGCTGCTACTGCTGCTGTTATTGAAAGCAGTAGTACAGTGGGCATAATGGAGCACTATATCAATGTCCGTCGCCCCAGACTATTTAACATCTTGCCAGAAAATACCAGAAACATTGCTGGAACAAGTGTAAAATTCTTTAAGGGGAAACTGGAAAAGCATCCTCACCAGGTGTCAGATCAACCAGACTGTGAGGGATATGTGGGTCAGCGGGCCACCAGCAGCAAGAGTCTGGTTGACCAATCAAGCACCAGATACGCCTGGCATGAGGCCGGGCTCTGGGAGTAGAAAAACTCAGGGTATTTGCTGGTGCTTCTCTGAGTGAGGTGTCACCTCAGCGTTTAACATATATAACATGCTTCTCTTGCCTCTTCTTCCCATTCCTCTGAAGATGTGTGTGTAAGCACATGAAAGCGCTCAGTTTTTTTCCTATTTCCACTGTGGTAATATTTATATATTTGCAATCACACATTATATTGTGATTTCTTTCACACACACACACACACACACACACACACACACACACACACACACACACACACACACACACACACACACACAAGAGAATACCTTACAGGGAGGCAACAACGAGTCATGGTACGTGATGAGGTGTCAAAGTGGGCGCCTGTGACAAGCGGGGTTCCACAGGGGTCAGTCCTAGGACCTGTGCTGTTCTTGGTATATGTGAATGACATAACGGAAGGGATAGACTCAGAAGTGTCCTTGTTTGCGGACGATGTGAAGTTAATGAGAAGAATCAAATCGGATGAGGATCAGGCAGGACTACAAAGAGACCTGGACAGGCTACAAGCCTGGTCCAGCAACTGGCTCCTTGAGTTTAACCCTGCCAAATGCAAAGTCATGAAGATTGGGGAAGAGCAAAGAAGACCGCAGACACAATATAGTTTAGATGGCCAAAGTCTGCAAACCTCACTCAAGGAAAAAGATCTGGGGGTGAGTATAACACCGAGCATATCTCCTGAGGCGCACATCAATCAGATAACTGCTGCAGCATACGGGCGCCTGGCAAACCTACGGATAGCGTTCCGATACCTCAGTAAGGAGTCGTTCAAGACTCTGTACACCATCTACGTCAGGCCCATACTGGAGTATGCAGCACCAGTTTGGAATCCACACCTAGTCAAGCACGTCAAGAAATTAGAGAAAGTGCAAAGGTTTGCAACAAGACTAGTCCCAGAGCTACGGGGATTGTCCTACGAAGAAAGGTTGAGGGAAATCGGCCTGACGACACTGGAGGCCAGGAGGGTCAGGGGAGACATGATAACGACATATAAAATACTGCGCGGAATAGACGAGGTGGACAAAGACGGGATGTTCCAGAGAGGGGACACAGACACAAGAGGTCACAATTGGAAGTTGAAGACTCAGATGAATCAAAGGGATGTTAGGAAGTATTTCTTCAGTCATAGAGTAGTCAAGCCGTGGAATAGCCTAGAAAGTGAAGTAGTGGAGGCGGGAACCATACATAGTTTTAAGGCGAGGTATGATAAAGCTCATGGAGCAGGGAGAGAGAGGACCTAGTAGCAATCAGTGAAGAGGCGGGGCCAGGAGCTATGACTCGACCCCTGCAACCACAAATAGGTGAGTACACACACACACACACACACACACACACACACACACACACACACACACACACACACACACACACACACACACACGTGCAGAAGCTGGAGGATCAGGCGCATATAACAGGGAAGGCACTACAATGGATTAGGGAATACCTGACAGGGAGGCAACAACGAGTCATGCTACGTGAAGAGGTATCACAGTGGGCGCCTGTGACGAGCGGGGTCCCACAGGGGTCAGTTCTAGGACCAGTGCTATTTTTGGTATATGCGAACGACATGATGGAAGGAATAGATTCTGAAGTGTCCCTATTCGCAGATTATGTGAAGTTGATGAGAAGAATTAAATCGGATGAGGATGAGGCAGGACTGCAAAGAGACCTGGACATGTGGTCCAGAAACTGGCTTCTCGAATTCAACCCTGCCAAATGCAAAGTCATGAAGATTGGGGAGGGGCAAAGAAGACCGCAGACAGAGTATAGGCTAGGTGGACAAAGACTACAGACCTCACTCAGGGAGAAAGACCTTGGGGTGACCATAACACCGAGCACGTCACCGGAGGCACACATCAACCAAATAACTGCTGCAGCATACGGGCGCCTGGCAAACCTGAGAATAGCGTTCCGATACCTTAATAAGGAATCGTTCAAGACACTGTACACTGTGTATGTTAGGCCCATACTGGAGTATGCAGCACCAGTCTGGAACCCACACCTGGTCAAGCACGTCAAGAAGTTAGAGAAAGTACAAAGGTTTGCAACAAGGCTAGTCCCAGAGCTCAGGGAAATGTACGAGGAAAGGTTGAGGGAAATCGGACTGACGACACTGGAGAACAGAAGGGTCAGGGGAGACATGATAACGACATACAAGATACTGCGGGGAATAGACAAGGTGGACAGAGATATGATGTTCCAGAGAGGGGACACAGAAACAAGGGGTCACAACTGGAAGCTGAAGACTCAGACGAATAACAGGGGCGTTAGGAAGTATTTCTTCAGTCATAGAGTCGTCAGGAAGTGGAATAGCCTAGCAAGTGTAGTAGTGGAGGCAGGAACCATACATAGTTTTAAGAAGAGGTATGACAAAGCTCAGGAAGGAGAGAGGGAGAGGACCTAGTAGCGATCAGAGAAGAGGCGGGGCCAGGAGCTGAGTATCGACCCCTGCAACCACAATTAGGTGAGTACAGTTAGGTGAGTACACACACACACACACACACACACACACACACACACACACACACACACACACACACACACACACACACACACACACACACACACAGGAGCTTGGACTCGACCCCTGCAACCTCAACTAGGTGAGTACACAAACACACACACACACACACACATATACACACACATATACACACATATACACACACACACACACACACACACACATACACACACATACACACATACACATATACACACACACACACATATATACACACACACATACACACACACACATACACAAACACACATACAAACACACACACATACACAAACACACACACAAACACACACACACACAAACACACACACAAACACACACACACACAGATCATGAGGAAAGATAGAAGGGGCAGGGGGGGAGGTGGGGTTGCTCTGCTCGTAAAAAACAGATGGAAATTCGAGAAAATGGAAGGAATAGATGAGACGGGAGAAAGAGACTACATAGCAGGTACACTTCAGTCTGGGGAACACAAAGTGGTCATTGCAGTGATGTATAATCCACCACAGAACTGCAGGAGGCCAAGAGAGGAATATGAAGAGAGCAACAGAGCAATGGTGGACACACTTGCTGAGGTGGCAAGAAGAGCTCACTCCAGCAGAGCAAAGTTGCTGGTTATGGGGGATTTCAACCACAGGGAGATTGACTGGGAAAACCTGGAGCCACATGGGGGTCCCGAAACATGGAGAGCCAGGATGTTGGACGTGGTGCTGGAAAACCTCATGCACCAACATGTTAAGGACACTACCAGAGTGAGAGGGGAGGATGAACCAGCAAGATTGGACCTTGTGTTCACCCTGGGCAGCTCAGATATTGAGGACATCAAGTATGAGAGTCCCCTAGGAGCTAGCGACCATGTGGTTCTGTGCTTTGAATACATAGTAGAGCTGCAAGTGGAGAGAATAACAGGAGTTGAATGGGAAAAGCCTGACTATAAAAGAGGGGACTACATAGGGTTGAAGAACTTCCTGCGGGAGGTCCAGTGGGACAGTGAACTGGCAGGAAAGCCAGTAAATGAAATGATGGAATATGTAACAACAAAATGCAAGGAGGCAGTGGAAAGGTTTATTCCTAAGGGCAACAGTAACAATGGGAAGACCAGAACGAGCCCCTGGTTTACCCGACGGTGTAAGGAGGCAAAAACAAAATGCAATAGAGAATGGAAAAAGTACAGAAGGCAGAGAACACACGAAAATAGGGAGATCAGTCGCAGAGCCAGGAATGAGTATGCACAGGTAAGGAGGGAGGCCCAGCGACAGTATGAAAATGACATAGCATCGAGAATCAAGACTGACCCGAAACTGTTGTATAGCCACATCAGGAGGAAGACAACAGTCAAAGACCAGGTGGTCAGATTAAGGACAGAAGGTGGAGAACTCACAAGAAATGATCAGGAGATTTAAGGAAGTTTTTACAGTAGAGACAGGAAGGGCTGTGTGAAGACAGCACAGAAGGGAACATCAAGAGGGAATATACCAACAAGTGTTGGATGACATACGAACAACTGAGGAGGAGGTGAAGAAGCTCTTAAGTGACCTTGACACCTCAAAGGCGATGGGACCGGACAACAACTCCCCATGGGTCCTTAGAGAAGGAGCAGAGATGCTGTGCATGCCCCTAACCACAATCTTCAACACATCCCTTGAAACTGGGCAACTACCTGAGAAATGGAAGACAGCTAATGTAGTCCCCATATTTAAGAAAGGAAACAGAAACGAGGCACTAAACTACAGACCTGTGTCTCTGACATGTATTGTGTGCAAAGTCACGGAGAAGATTATCAGGAGGAGAGTGGTCGAACACCTGGAAAGGAACAAGATTATAAATGAAAACCAGCATGGGTTCATGGAAGGCAAATCTTGTATCACAAACCTCCTGGAGTTTTATGACAAGGTAACATAAGTAAGACACGAGAGAGAGGGGTGGGTAGATTGCGTTTTCCTAGACTGCAGGAAGGCCTTTGACACAGTTCCCCACAAGAGATTAGTGCAGAAGCTGGAGGATCAGGCGCACGTAAAAGGGAGGGCACTGCAATGGATAAGGGAGTACCTGACAGGGAGGCAGCAACGAGTCATGGTACGTGAAGAGGTATCACAGTGGGCGCCTGTTACGAGCGGGGTCCCACAGGGGTCAGTTCTAGGACCAGTGCTATTTTTGATATATGTGAACGACATGATGGAAGGAATAGACTCTGAAGTGTCCCTGTTCGCAGATGACGTGAAGTTGATGAGAAGAATTAAATCGGACGAGGATGAGGCAGGACTGCAAAGAGACCTGGACAGGCTGGACATGTGGTCCAGCAACTGGCTTCTCGAATTCAATCCAGCCAAATGCAAAGTCATGAAGATTGGGGAGGGGCAAAGAAGACCGCAGACAGAGTATAGGCTAGGTGGACAAAGACTACAGACCTCACTCAGGGAGAAAGACCTTGGGGTGACCATAACACCGAGCACATCACCGGAGGCACACATCAACCAAATAACCGCTGCAGCATACGGGCGCCTGGCAAACCTGAGAATAGCGTTCCGATACCTTAATAAGGAATCGTTCAAGACACTGTACACTGTGTATGTTAGGCCCATACTGGAGTATGCAGCACCAGTCTGGAACCCACACCTGGTCAAGCACGTCAAGAAGTTAGAGAAAGTACAAAGGTTTGCAACAAGGCTAGTCCCAGAGCTCAAGGGAATGTCGTACGAGGAAAGGTTAAGGGAAATCGGACTGACGACACTGGAGGACAGAAGGGTCAGGGGAGACATGATAACGACATACAAGATACTGCGGGGAATAGACAAGGTGGACAGAGATAGGATGTTCCAGAGAGGGGACACAGGGACAAGGGGTCACAACTGGAAGCTGAAGACTCAGACGAGTCACAGGGACGTTAGGAAGTATTTCTTCAGTCATAGAGTTGTCAGCAAGTGGAATAGCCTAGCAAGTGAAGTAGTGGAGGCAGGAACCATACATAGTTTTAAGAAGAGGTATGACAAAGCTCAGGAAGCAGAGAGAGAGAGGATCCAGTAGCGATCAGTGAAGAGGCGGGGCCAGGAGCTGAGTCTCGACCCCTGCAACCACAATTAGGTGAGCACAATTAGGTGAGTACACACACACACACACACACACACACACACACACACACACACACACACACACACACACACACACACGCACACACAGTGCTTGGAATCCACCCCTGCAACCTCAACTAGGTGAGTATACACACACACACACACACACACACGCACACACACACACACGCACACACACACACACACACACGCACACACAGTGCTTGGAATCCACCCCTGCAACCTCAACTAGGTGAGTACACACACACACACACACACACACACACACACACACACACACACACACACACACACACACATGCACACGCTGAAGCACACATGCACACGCTGACGCACACATGCACACGCTCACGCACACATGCACACGCCCATGCACATGCACACGCTCACGCACACCTGCAAACGCTCACGCACACATGCACACGCTCACGCACACAAGCACACGCTGAAACACACATGCACACGCTCACGCACACATGCACACGCTCACGCACACATGCACACGCTCACGCACACACGCTCACGCACACATACTCACGCACACATGCACACGCTCACGCACACATGTACACGCTCACGCACACATGTACACGCTCACGCACACATGCACGCGCCCACGCACACATGCACACTCTCAGGTACATCTGCACACGCTCACGCACACATGCACGCGCCCACGCACACGCTCAAGTACATCTGCACACGCTCATGCACACATGCACGCGCCCACGCACACATCCACACGCTCAAGTACATCTGCACACGCTCACGCACACATGCACACGCTCATGCACACATGCACACGCTCACGCACACATGCACGCGCCCACGCACACATCCACACGCTCAAGTACATCTGCACACGCTCACGCACACATGCACACGCTCACGCACACATGCACACGCTCACGCACACATCCACACGCTCAAGTACATCTGCACACGCTCACGCACACCTGCACACGCTCATGCACACCTGCACACGCTCACGCACACATGCACACGCTCACGCACACATCCACACGCTCAAGTACATCTGCACACGCTCACGCACACCTGCACACGCTCACGCACACATGCACACGCTGAAGCACACGCTCACGCACACATGCACACGCTCATGCCCACATGTACACGCTCACGCACACATGCACACGCTCACGCACACATGCACACGCTCATGCAATAAGATCAGAGAAAATAGGTAATATCTTAATATGCTACATAACTACAGTGAAAATAAATATTAATATTCCTAGCGCGTTGTTGATTTCTCACATTGTTAAGGAACAGTGATATTAGTAGTGTTACTGTTACTTGATAATGTTAAGGAACAGTGATAGTGTTACTGTTACTTGATAATGTTAAGGAACAGTGATATTAGTAGTGTTACTGTTACTTGATAATGTTAAGGAACAGTGATAGTGTTACTGTTACTTGATAATGTTAAGGAACAGTGATATTAGTAGTGTTACTGTTACTTGATAATGTTAAGGAACAGTGATATTAGTAGTGTTACTGTTACTTGATAATGTTAAGGAACAGTGATAGTAGTGTGACTGTTACTTGATAATGTTAAGGAACAGTGATAGTAGTGTTACTGTTACTTGATAATGTTAAGGAACAGTGATATTAGTAGTGTTACTGTTACTTGATAATGTTAAGGAACAGTGATAGTAGTGTTACTGTTACTTGATAATGTTAAGGAACAGTGATATTAGTAGTGTGACTGTTACTTGATTATGTTAAGGAACAGTGATATTAGTAGTGTGACTGTTACTTGATAATGTTAAGGAACAGTGATAGTAGTGTTACTGTTACTTGATAATGTTAAGGAACAGTGATATTAGTAGTGTTACTGTTACTTGATAATGTTAAGGAACAGTGATATTAGTAGTGTGACTGTTACTTGATAATGTTAAGGAACAGTGATATTAGTAGTGTGACTGTTACTTGATAATGTTAAGGAACAGTGATATTAGTAGTGTGACTGTTACTTGATAATGTTAAGGAACAGTGATAGTAGTGTTACTGTTACTTGATAATGTTAAGGAACAGTGATATTAGTAGTGTTACTGTTACTTGATAATGTTAAGGAACAGTGATATTAGTAGTGTGACTGTTACTTGATAATGTTAAGGAACAGTGATATTAGTAGTGTGACTGTTACTTGATAATGTTAAGGAACAGTGATAGTAGTGTGACTGTTACTTGATAATGTTAAGGAACAGTGATATTAGTAGTGTGACTGTTACTTGATAATGTTAAGGAACAGTGATAGTAGTGTTACTGTTACTTGATAATGTTAAGGAACAGTGATAGTAGTGTTACTGTTACTTGATAATGTTAAGGAACAGTGATATTAGTAGTGTGACTGTTACTTGATAATGTTAAGGAACAGTGATAGTAGTGTTACTGTTACTTGATAATGTTAAGGAACAGTGATAGTAGTGTTACTGTTACTTGATAATGTTAAGGAACAGTGATATTAGTAGTGTTACTGTTACTTGATAATGTTAAGGAACAGTGATATTAGTAGTGTGACTGTTACTTGATAATGTTAAGGAACAGTGATAGTAGTGTTACTGTTACTTGATAATGTTAAGGAACAGTGATATTAGTAGTGTGACTGTTACTTGATAATGTTAAGGAACAGTGATAGTAGTGTTACTGTTACTTGATAATGTTAAGGAACAGTGATATTAGTAGTGTGACTGTTACTTGATAATGTTAAGGAACAGTGATATTAGTAGTGTGACTGTTACTTGATAATGTTAAGGAACAGTGATATTAGTAGTGTGACTGTTACTTGATAATGTTAAGGAACAGTGATAGTAGTGTGACTGTTACTTGATAATGTTAAGGAACAGTGATATTAGTAGTGTGACTGTTACTTGATAATGTTAAGGAACAGTGATAGTGTTACTGTTACTTGATAATGTTAAGGAACAGTGATATTAGTAGTGTTACTGTTACTTGATAATGTTAAGGAACAGTGATAGTAGTGTTACTGTTACTTGATAATGTTAAGGAACAGTGATATTAGTAGTGTGACTGTTACTTGATAATGTTAAGGAACAGTGATATTAGTAGTGTGACTGTTACTTGATAATGTTAAGGAACAGTGATATTAGTAGTGTGACTGTTACTTGATAATGTTAAGGAACAGTGATATTAGTAGTGTGACTGTTACTTGATAATGTTAAGGAACAGTGATATTAGTAGTGTGACTGTTACTTGATAATGTTAAGGAACAGTGATATTAGTAGTGTGACTGTTACTTGATAATGTTAAGGAACAGTGATAGTAGTGTTACTGTTACTTGATAATGTTAAGGAACAGTGATATTAGTAGTGTTACTGTTACTTGATAATGTTAAGGAACAGTGATATTAGTAGTGTGACTGTTACTTGATAATGTTAAGGAACAGTGATATTAGTAGTGTGACTGTTACTTGATAATGTTAAGGAACAGTGATATTAGTAGTGTGACTGTTACTTGATAATGTTAAGGAACAGTGATATTAGTAGTGTGACTGTTACTTGATAATGTTAAGGAACAGTGATAGTAGTGTTACTGTTACTTGATAATGTTAAGGAACAGTGATAGTAGTGTTACTGTTACTTGATAATGTTAAGGAACAGTGATAGTAGTGTTACTGTTACTTGATAATGTTAAGGAACAGTGATATTATTAGTGTTACTGTTACTTGATAATGTTAAGGAACAGTGATAGTAGTGTTACTGTTACTTGATAATGTTAAGGAACAGTGATAGTAGTGTTACTGTTACTTGATAATGTTAAGGAACAGTGATAGTAGTGTTACTGTTACTTGATAATGTTAAGGAACAGTGATAGTAGTGTTACTGTTACTTGATAATGTTAAGGAACAGTGATATTAGTAGTGTTACTGTTACTTGATAATGTTAAGGAACAGTGATATTAGTAGTGTTACTGTTACTTGATAATGTTAAGGAACAGTGATATTAGTAGTGTTACTGTTACTTGATAATGTTAAGGAACAGTGATATTAGTAGTGTTACTGTTACTTGATAATGTTAAGGAACAGTGATATTAGTAGTGTTACTGCTACTTGATAATGTTAAGGAACAGTGATAGTAGTGTTACTGTTACTTGATAATGTTAAGGAACAGTGATAGTAGTGTTACTGTTACTTGATAATGTTAAGGAACAGTGATAGTAGTGTTACTGTTACTTGATAATGTTAAGGAACAGTGATAGTAGTGTTACTGTTACTTGATAATGTTAAGGAACAGTGATATTAGTAGTGTTACTGTTACTTGATAATGTTAAGGAACAGTGATATTAGTAGTGTTACTGTTACTTGATAATGTTAAGGAACAGTGATATTAGTAGTGTTACTGCTACTTGATAATGTTAAGGAACAGTGATAGTAGTGTTACTGTTACTTGATAATGTTAAGGAACAGTGATAGTAGTGTTACTGTTACTTGATAATGTTAAGGAACAGTGATATTAGTAGTGTGACTGTTACTTGATAATGCGAGAAATTACAAAAGCACTTGCAATATTACTATTTTTCACTGTAGTTATATAGCATGTTATGATACAACTATGAGAGCTGAGTCACCTACACCGTCAAGATGTTTCCTTAAATGTATCTTATACTGCTACTTAATAATAATATAATTATATCTACAAGTACGTGTACAGGGTATACAGTCCTAGCTGACATCAGTGACATACTACTGTATAGAAAGCCACATGTTATGCTGAGCATTTCCAGCAAATTAGGTCAGTTTTGTCCCCAGAATGCGACCTACACCAGTTAACTAACACCCAAGTACCTACTTGTTGCTAGGTGAAAAGGGGCAGCAGGTGTCTTAAGGAAACACGCCCAATATTTCCACCCGTAATGGGGATCGAATCACGGATCTCAGTGCATGTACTGAGTGCGCTTCCAACTGAGCTACAGGATACCATAATTCATGAACCTCGGCTTCAAGGAGGGTTTCCTTATACTGCTGAAGGGCTCTTCATCCAGAGCATTGGAGCTACCCTCTTGCATCATGTTGGTTTCCTCTCATAACCCAGGCGCTGTGTAAGCCCTACGATTTTTCTGCTTTCTGTCGGTATATTGTACAAATGTTAGATGTATGTATGGACTTTTCAAGTTGAGGTGTAGCACACAAGACAGGATCTTATCCCAACACTTGAAACACTTGTAACGTGTCCCTGCGCAGCAGCAGCTTCCTTTATTCGAGTATACGCGATTATAACATAGACTAAAAGTGGCGAGGTAATATTGAGATGATCAGTCCCTCAGGACTAAGTTTCTTACTACCTTATCCTAACTAAAAAGATTTTGTTTTATTTTACACTTTAACCGGGGAGGTTTTGCCCATTGGACTTTTGTTTGTATGCCGTTCCCCCACAGCCGTCCCCTTTATTGTTGAGTCAGATCATTAACAATACATAATGATTCACTGACACGCCACGTGACACAACCAACCAGTCGTAGGGTCATTGTTGCTTGTTACTTACTGTTATCACCAAGCTGATTGCCAGGATATTGTGTTATAAGTACAATAGTTAACAATGATAGTTATATATTGTGTTTTAAGTGCATTAGTAAACAAAATTGATGTCATATTCAGTAGGACCTGTCTAGTGTGTATCAGTAGGCTTACTGCACTGCTATATTAAAATTGGTGCTATATGCAGTAAGACCTGCGGAGCATGGGTCGGGCCTAATGCACTGGTGTTATATTTAGTAGGACCTGCTGAGCTGTGGTTAGAAGGCCTACTGGCCTGTGCTAGCAGTAATATAGTGATGTAGAAGCCACGTGAGGTGCAGTAGTTGAAGGCATCTTCATCTGTGGGCGGGACTCATTAGTGGATGCAGGACGTGACCTACTTCCATTAGTGGGTCCCACTCACCTGTGACGATGCCTTCAACTGCTGCACCTCGTCTGACTCCATTTTCATTAATTTGCTTGACATTCGTCAGTACTAGGGTACTGAACACCGACTTCCAGGTGGAGGGAGTAATTACCTCGGGCGTGGAGTAAAACCTACACGTTAAAATGGTATAAAATACCGACAGGTTGTTAGGTAAGACACATGTGCAACAGTTAGGTATCTTTATTTCGAAACGTTTCGCCTACACAGTAGGCTTCTTCAGTCGAGTACAGAAAAGTTGATAGAAGCAGAAGATACTTGAAGACGATGTAATCAGTCCATCACCCTTAAAGTTTTGAGGTGGTCAGTCCCTCAGTCTGGAGAAGAGCATTGTTCCATAGTATGAAACAATATGGAGATGAAGTGACAGGATGGAGCCTTATATAGCGCTATATAAGGCTCCATCCTGTCACTTCATCTCCATATTGTTTCATACTATGGAACAATGCTCTTCTCCAGACTGAGGGACTGACCACCTCAAAACTTTAAGGGTGATGGACTGATTACATCGTCTTCAAGTATCTTCTGCTTCTATCAACTTTTCTGTACTCGACTGAAGAAGCCTACTGTGTAGGCGAAACGTTTCGAAATAAAGATACCTAACTGTTGCATGTGTGTCTTACCTAACAAAACCTACACGAATGAAACCATCTCAGGACAAAACCCACCAAAGATACAAGCCCTCGCTAGGGGAAAAGCTTATCTAAGGCTTGTTTATATTCTAATTCTAACATAATCTAACTGTTTAATCTAATATAACCTAACCTAACATAATCTGACTTAACCTAACCTACTCAAATTTAACCCTTCGTAATATTACCTGACTTAACCTAATCTATCCTTACATATTCTGTCCTAACCTAATATATTCTAACATAATCTATCCTAACTTAATCTATCCTGACATAATTTTAACAAATGAATGGACTTTATCCCAATTTTGCACTATTACTAAGTGTTTTGTGCTGGTGAGTTTTGTCTGTGCCTCGATTACCTCATCTTCCAGTCTTCCCTACATAATATCTCTAATTGAAAAAGCTACTGGATAATTTATCACTAATGTATTCATTAGGGACACCTGTATTGATGTTTCGCTCTTTGGAGCTTGATCACTTAGTCCAAGGACCAAAAAGTCTTCAGTAAGGATGATGTTTTTCCCAAGTTGCCGGAAATCATTGTGGTCTCACTACGTAAGTGGCAGTAGAAGTGACTTGTCAGGTGACGGCGGTGTTAATACTCATGAGGAGATTTCCTGCTATGTTTCAGGGGTGACGAATTTAAGAACAAAAGAAGGAACACTGCAGCAGGCGTACTGGCCCATGCTAGGCAAGTCCAAATCACCTACTGGCCTAAGCTACTGGCAAATTCAGTCAGGTCCAAGTCACATCCGCTTAAGGAGCACGTCAGTTCCCTTGTTTTCTGATATTTTATTTTCCCCTATAATCTACCTTGTCTATAATTACTATCGCATTTGTTTTGTCTGCTTTCGTAAGGTGAAGTCGAGGGTCTTTCCGTAATTCGTGCTATACCTTAACAAATCTTTGAGGACTGAGCGAAGCTCACACTATTGTCCTCAAAGATTTGTTAAGTTATACCATGAATTAAGGAAAGATCCTGGTCTTCGCTTTAGGAAAGCAGACAAAACAAATGCGATAGTAATTATGGACAAGATAAATTATAGGGGGAAAATAAACATGATACTGGGAGACAGGAAAACTCACGCGCCTCTTGCGAAGGATGGAGCGCTGCTTTGTGTCCTTATAAATTGTCTGAACTTGACTATAGTTCACGTCATTAGATATTAGTAAAAATGTTATGCGATACAAACAAATAGTTGGGAACAGACAAAATGATGATGTTCCTGGGACCCTGGTCACTCCAAATGTGTTTGCATTTTGCCAACAGACTAAGATATTTTTGTGAGGGGGGGGTTGTGGTGGAGAATGTGTCAAGAGTAAGTTAACGTGTTGAGGGTCTCTTACCTCTTATTTATCGTGTACGAATGGTATATAATACCGACAAGATGAGAGTAAGACACGTGCAACATCTGGGTATCTTTATTGTAGACGTTTCGCCATCCAGTGGCTTTATCAATACAAATTCTAGGACATAACTTGAAGACAGTAGACTATGGTGCTGTTCGCACCTACTCCTAGGTTGAGGGACTGATTACCTCATCTTCTGTACATAGTTCTACTGTCTTCAAGTTATGTCCTAGAATTTGTATTGATAAAGCCACTGGATGGCGAAACGTCTACAATAAAGATACCCAGATGTTGCACATGTGTCTTACTCTCCTCTTATTTATCCTTCACTCATCTGGCACTTCACTACTTTTAATATTCATGGCGGTGTTCCATCTGCTTCTGATGCTCTTAATATATCAACTTCATTATGTACGTTGTACAAGAATTGTATACACTACTGACAAGATGAAGATTAGACACGTGTCTGATGATAATTACAAACTGCATTATGTACGCTTCTTACAAGACAGTTATTGTAATAAAGTTGGTAGAATTACCGACAATATGTAAAGTAAAAGGACACAAGTGCAACTAATGTGACATTTTATTGTGGCAACGTTTCGCTCTCCAGGAGCTTTATCAAGCCGTTACAAACAGTACATGGACACAGAGGGTATATATAGGCTCAGAGTGAGGTGCAATACCCTCTGAGCCTATATATACCCTCTGTGTCCATGTACTGTTTGTACCGGCTTAACAAAGCTCCTGGAGAGCGAAACGTTGCCACAATAAAATGTCACATTAGTTGCACTTGTGTCCTTTTACTTTACAAGACAGTTATTGAATGAATGATGATAGGTGTTTAATTTTTTGAGTCACCCTACAGTAGTAGTAGTAGTAGTAGTTAGTAGTAGTTAGTAGTAGTAGTAGTAGTTAGTAGTAGTAGTTAGTAGTAGTAGTAGTAGTAGTAGTTAGTAGTAGTAGTAGTTAGTAGTAGTAGCAGTGGTAGTAGTGGTGGTAGTAGTAGTAGTGGTAGTGGTGGTGGTGGTGGTAGTGGTGTGGTAGGTGGTGGTAGTGGTAGGTGGCGGTGGTGGTGGTGGTGGTGGTGGTGGTGGTAGTGGTAATGGTGGTGGCGGTGGTGGTGGTGGTGGTGGTGGTGGTGGTAGGTGGTGGTAGGTGGTGGTGGGGTGGAGTGGTGGTGGAGTGGTGGTGGTGGTGGTGGTAGTGGTAGGTGGTGGTGGCGGTGGTGGTGGTGGTGGTGGTGGTGGTGGAGTAGTAGTGGTGGTGGTGGTGGTGGTGGTGTAGGTGGTGGTGGTGGTGGTGGTGGTGGTGGTGGTAGGTGGGTGGTGGTGGTGGTGGTGGTGGTGGTGGTGGTGGTGGTGGTAGTGGTGGTAGGTGGTGGTGGTGGTGGTGGTAGGTGGTGGAGTGGTGGTAGTGGTGGTGGATGGTGGTGGTGGTGGTGGTGGTAGGTGGAGGTGGATGGTGGTAGGTGGTGGTGGTGGAGGTGGTGGTGGTGGTAGGTGGTGGTGGTGGTGGTAGTAGTAGTGGTAGTAGTGGTAGTAGTGGTAGTAGTAGTGGTAGTGGTAGTAGTGGTAGTAGTGGTAGTAGTAGTGGTAGTGGTAGTAGTGGTAGTAGTAGTAGTAGTAGTAGTAGTAGTAGCAGTGGTAGTAGTAGTAGTAGTAGTAGTAGAAGTAGTAGTAGTAGAAGAGCGCGAATGAATGAATGAGTTGCCTTCGTCCATCACACTACGAAAATAACGTGACTTTTCAGAATAAGTAAAGACGAAGTCTCGAGTTAGAATGAAAATATTCTCATTACTTTATACTGTTGAATGTTGATTATATTGTAAATAATTCCCTGAATTATTTACAATAATGCTATTTACGATTTTCACCTGACATAGACAACATATTTGAAGAGACCAACTAAATCAGTAGTGTTGTGTGTTTGATCTTCTTACAATGGTACCCATGTTAGCCTCTCTAGTACACAATATATCAATAAATGTTCATAAGTGGATGACTATTACGCATCAGTGAATCATTAGCGAGAACAATGAAAACTAGTGTTAGCACTAATAAGCTAGTTTTAGCACTGACAACCTACTTCTAGCACTGACATGCTAGCTCTAGCACTAACATGCTACCCCTAGCACTAACATACTAGCTCTAGCATGCTAGTTTAACACTGGCAAGCTGTAGCTTTCAACTCTGCTCGGTCCTGATTGACAGTCGTGGTAGTGTGTTAAAATTTTCGCGAGGCTTTTGTGTGTGTACTCACATATTTGTTATTGCATGGGTCGAGGCATAGCTCCTGGCCCCGCCTCTTCACTGATTGCTACTAGGTCCTCTCTCTCCGTGCTCCATGAGCTTTGTCATACCTCGTCTTAATTAAAACTATGTTTAGTTTCTGCCTCCACTACGTCACTTGCCAGATTATTCCACTTCCTGACAACTCCATGACTAAAGAAATACTTCCTAACATCTATTTGACTCATCTGAGTCTTCAACTTCCAATTGTGACCCCTTGTTTCTGTGTCTCATCTCCCCTCAAGGAAGGTTCCTTGATGTTGGTGAGGGGCTCTTGATTTAGGGAATTGGATCTGTGCTCCAGTTCCCCGAATTAAGCCTGAATGCCTTCCACATCCCCCCCCCCCCAGGCGCTGTATAATCCTCCGGGTTTAGCGCTTCCCCCTTGATTATTATTATTATTATTATCTGTGTCTCATCTATGGAACATCCTGTCTGTCCACCTCAATTCCTTGCAGTATTTTGTATGTCATTATCATGTCTCCCCTAGCCCTCTTGTCCTCCAGTATCGTCAGGCCAATTTTCCTTAATCTTTCTTCGTAGGACAATCCCCTTAACTCTAGAACTAGACTTGTTGCAAATCTTTGCACTTTCTCTAATAATGACTCGTTGTTGCCTCCCTGTCAGATATTCTCTGATCCATTGCAGTGCCCTTCCTGTTATACGTGCCTGATCCTCTAGCTTTTGCACTAATCTCTTGTGAGGAACTGTATCAAAGGCCTTGCAGTCCAAGAAAATGCATTCTACCTACCTCTCTCGTGTCTTACTTTTGTTACCATGTCACAAAACTCCAGTAGGTTTATGACACAGGATTTGCCTCCCATGAATCGGTGCAGGTTGTCGTTTATAAGCTTTTTCCGTTTTAGGTGCTCCAGCACTCTCCTCATGATAATCTTCTCCATGACTTTGCATGCTATACACTTCAGTGACACTGTTCTATAGTTTAGTGCCTCTTGTCTGTTTCCTTTCTTAAAAATGGGGACTACATTTGCCGTCTTTCGTACCTCAGGTAGTTTGCCAGTTTCAATAGATGTGTTGAAAATTGTTGTTAGTTGCACACACAGCATCTCTGCTTCCTCTCTAAGGACTCACTGAGAGGTGCCCGGTCCCACCGCCTTTGAAGTATCAAGGTCACTTAGCAGCTTTTTCACCTCCTCCTTGGTTGTGTGCATTTCATCCAACACTTGTTGGTATATCCCTTGTTAAGTAAAAGGACACAGGTGCAACTAATGTGACATTTTATTGTGGCAACGTTTCGCTCTCCAGGAGCTTTGTCAAGCCGGTATATCCCTTGTTGGTGTACCCCCTGTTCTAACTTCCCGGAAACCTTTCTGTCTCCACTGTAAATACTCATGTTGAGCTCCTCACTTCTTGGTCGTTTCTTGTGAGCTCCCCATCTTCTTTCTTCAGCGTGTGTGTACTCACCTAATTGTGGTTGCAGGGGTCGAGTCATAGCTCCTTGCCCCGCCTCTACACTGGTTATTACTAGGTTAATCTTCCTGCTCCATGAGCTTTATCATACCTCTGTGTGTATGGATCCTGCCTTCACTACATCACTTCCCAGACTGTTCCACTTCCTGACAACTCTGTGACCGAAGAAATACTTCTTAACATCCCTTTGATTCATCTGAGTCTTCCACTTCCAACTGTGATCCCTTGTTGCTGTGTCCCATCTCTGGAACATCCTGTCTCTGTCCACCTTGTCGATTCCTTTCAGCATTTTATATGTCGTTATCATATCCCTATCTCTCCTGTCCTCCAGTGTCGTCAGGTCGATTTCCTTTAACCTCTCGTAGGACATGCCCCTTAGCTCTGGGACTAGTCTTGTTGCAAACCTTTGCACTTTCTCTAGTTTCCTTGCGTGCTTGGCTAGGTGTGAGTTCCAAATTGGTGCTGCATGCTCCAGTATAGGCCTAATGTACACAGTGTACAGTGTCCTGAATGATTCCTTATTAAGATGTCAGAATGCTGTTCTTAGGTTTGCTAGGTGCCTGTATGCTGCAACAGTTATTTGGTTGGTGTGCTCCTCAGGAGATGTGCCCGGTGTTATACTCACCCCAAGATCCTTTTCTGTGAGTGAAGTTTGTAGTCTCTGGCCTCTTAAACTGTACTTCGTCTGCTGTCTTCTTTGCCCTTCCCCAATCTTCATGACTTTGCACTTGGTGGGGTTGAACTCCAGGAGCCAGTTTCTGGACCAGGCCTGCAGCCTGTCCAGATGTCTTTGTAGTTATACCTGGTATTCATCCAATTGATTTCTTATCAACTTCATATCATCTGCAAACAGGGACACCTCTAAATCTATTCCTTCTGTCATGTCATTCACAAATACCAGGAAAAGCACCGGTCCTAGGATTGACCCCTATGGAACCCTGCTCGTCACCGGCTCCCACTTTGACACCTCGCCATGTACCATGACTCGCTGTTGTCTTCCTGACAGGTATTCCCTGATCCATTGTGGTGCCTTCCCTGTTTTCCCTGCTTGGTCCTCCAGCTTTTGCATTAATCTCTTGTGTGGGACTGTGTCAGACGACTTCATACAGTCCAAGAAAATTCAGTCTACCCACCCCTCTCTTGTCTTACTGCTGTCACCCTGTCATAGAACTCCAGTATGTTTCTGACACGGGATTTACCATCCCTGACACCGTGCTGGCTGTCGTTGATAAGGTCGTTCCTTTCTATGTGCTCCATGACTCTCCTCCTGATAATTTTTCCATGACTTTGCATACTGTACATGTCAGTGACACTGGTCTGTAGTGTAATGCTTCGTGTCTGTCTCCCTTTTTAAAAATTGGGACTACATTTGCTGTCTTCCATACCTCAGGTAGTTGCCACGTTTCAATAGATGTGTTGAAGATTGTTGTTAGTGGTACACATAGTGCCTCTGCTCCCTCTCTCAGGACCTATGAAGAGATGTTATCCAGCCCCATCGCCTTTGAGGTATCTAGCTTGCTTAGCAGCCTCTTCAGCTCTTCCTCAATTGTATTTATTGTGTCCAACACTTGATTGTGTACCCCACCTCTCCATCTTTCTGGAGTCCATTCTGTCTCCTCTGTGAACACTTCCTTGAATCTCATGTTGAGCTCCCCACATACTTCACGGTCGTTTCTTGTGATCTGCCCTCCTTCCTTCCTCAGCCTGATTACCTGGCCCTTGACTGTTCTCCTGATGTGGCTGTACAACAGCTTTGGGTCAGATTTGGCTTTCGCTGCTGTGTCATTTTCATATTGTCGTTTGGCCTCCCTTCTTACCTGTGCATATTCATTCCTGGCTCTACGGCTGCTCTCCTTATTCTCCTGGGTCCTTTGCCTTCTTTACTTCTTCCATTCTCCAGCACACTTGGTTTTGGCCTCTCTACATCTTTGGGTGAACTACGGGCTCATCCTGGCTATCTCGTTATTTCTGTTACCCTTGGGCACAAACCTCTCCTCAGTTTCTTTGCATATCTTTTCACATATTCCATCAGCTCGTTTGCTGACTTCCCTGCCAGTTCTCTGTCCCACTGAACCCCATGCAGGAAATTCCTCATCCCTATGTAGTCTCTCTCTTGTAGTTTGGCTTCATTCGTCCTCCCTGCTTCCCTCTCCACTTGTAACTGTTCTATTTATTCGAAGCTCAGAACCATATGATCATATGTGATGTCCTCATTGTCTGCACTACTCAAGGTGAATACTAGGTCTAGTCTTGCTGGCTCATCCTCTTCACTCTGGTAGTGCTCCTTACGTGTTGGTACATGAAGTTTTCCAGTACCACCTCCATCATCTTAGCCCTACACGTTTCTGTGTGTGTGTGTGTGTGTGTGTGTGTGTGTGTGTGTGTGTGTGTGTGTGTGTGTGTGTGTACAATATTCTTTTATATGTATGACATGTGCAACACTAGGAATTTTTATTGAGGGAACGTTTCACCCGTTACAGACTTTAGTTGAATACAGAGATGAATCATACTGCTGAATACTTCAGCCTTGGGTGCTCCAAGTCTGATGTCCTGATTACATCAAACTACGTTCCTACTTCGTTTACTTTGTCTTCAGTTAAGGCTGATGTCTCAGGAGTGTGATTCATCCACATTCGTCTGATGAACCCTTCAGGGTAAGCGAAAAGTTTGGTCAGTAAAGATTCCCAGTGTTGCACATGTCTTACTGCATCTAGACAGTCCGCGGGATGGATATAGGGTGCACAATAAACTAAACGCTTCGACGGCAAAATCTAATCTTACTCATCTGCTTGTCGGTATTGTATACCATTTATAATGTGATGTGTGTGTATGCATGTGTATTAACTATCGGCCTTCTTCCACTGAGATTGGGTGAATCCTCCCCCCCCCCCCAAAAAAAAAGAGCGTTTACAATCATTCCTTAAACCATGCCACGGGTGGGGTTTGAACCCGCGGTCAGAGTCTCAAAACTCCAGACCGTCGCGTTAGCCTATGGTACCTATGCTAACCTTCCTATGGTGTAGAAATATACCTAGTTGGATTAATCTTATTGAAGCTAGCTGGCCCAGTGGCTAACGCGACGGTCTGGAGTTTTGAGACTCTGACCACAGATTCAAAACCCACCCGTGGTATGGTTTGTTTTGCAATCGTGTCATTACGATTTCGTGAGTCAACCATTCGTTCATTAACTGTCTTGCCAGAGGTGTACTGACTTCTTAGTTCAGATGGTCCTCGGAACTGGAAGATCCTCACCTCCTCATTGAGAGTGCACTGTGTTTCTCGCCTCCACGATTAGATGCCAGCAAATCTGTTTCCCCGAATCCTTTCATTGACATTATCTTGCTCACACTCCAGCAGCACAAGCCCAAAAATCCTATTGTCTCTCCCGTTTAACACACTCACCCCTGCAGGATACTCAACCCCCTAGTGTTAAAAACCTTTACCCTCTTCCTCCAACCCTTCCTAGGATGACCCCCCCCCAGCCCTCTTTCCTTCTACCACTGATTTAAATACCCTTTTGATCATCCTGTTCTACACCATCCTTTGTAAATGCCAAACCACCTCAACAATCCCTCCTCGTCTCTCGGAATAATACGTTTGATAACCTCATAGTCTTGTGATTTCTAAGCTCCAGATTCTGTACATAATATTCACACTTTACATTGCTCTCAGATATGACAACTTCCTTCTCGATGTAATGTTTAAAACTCATGTTTCACATTCACTTACAACTCTCCCACTGTACTCTTGCTACATTGCTCATTTTGCCTACAAAGTTACGTTTTCCATAGATAGTTTATCAACCGCCTTCCCTATTTTTCCGTCGTCTGTTCTGTAGTTCACCTCGTCTTATACCCATGAGACATGTCCGCTCCGTAATATCTGAAAACGAACATACGCACGCACGTGCTTCCACTTGTTTGCTCACTTGTATAGCTAACATTAATACAAGAAATGCTTAACTGTTGTAGAAAGTTTGAGAGAGGTGAGGTGTGTGCACGTGGTGGTGACACTAGTCGTGCTACAGTACTGTTGTGAAGCAGCAGCCAGTGCACACTGATATGGTGCTCTCATAACCCTTGCTTCCCTCCCTCCCTCCCTTCCCTCTCTCCCTTTCTCTCGCAACTCGTATCCACCCTCCTTCACCAACACTTCTTGCTCACGTATTCCAGGTAGACCATTTGATTTCATAGAATATCATTTGCATGTTGATAGAGTGTGTGACACAGGTGAGAATTACAGTTTCATCACAACTTGGTTGTTACCCTGCGAAAGAGCAGGAAATACCAACAACTAGAGTCCTCTCCGCTTTATGTACCTCTATTGTTACGCACCATAATTATAATATACTGTGTCACTAGAGGCTGCAATGCAGCTAGAGAAAGTGTCACTTTTATAATGATTTCAGTTCTCCAGAAAAAAATATATATGGTGAGATGGTGAAGGCAGTGAGCGTGAGTCTCAGGCAGTGATAAACACGCACCACACCATCATTATCATCTTAATACGACATGCAGTCATCAGTATTATGTCGTGACACATTAACAAATTATCTGAAGTCCGGCCGTCTTTCACACGTGTTCTATCATGTCATGCATTAATTATATCCAATAATTTAAAAATATTTTTCTCTCTTGATTAGTGCATAATTCGTACATTAGTGCATAATTCGTACAAAGAGCATACATACTGTTGGAGTATTTTATAGAGTTCGTGGGCGGAGTATTTGTGGAGTTATAAGAGCGACACTCACGTGTACATAAGGTCACAGCTCACACCAGACTGCTGCTGCTCACTTCAAGCTGTCAGTTAGTCACTTGTTTAACACTACCACCCTAGTAGAGCGTTTGCTCAGCTTTCGTAAGCTCTACTAAAAATGAAATTTTAGTGTAAGCTTTTGCTGAGCTGGCTACTGCCTGCCTCACTGGGGGAATTTATTGAGGTATACCACATTACATGTATTTGCAGAATGTTATGGAAGAAATTCTATTAAGTTTTGCCAAAGTGATTTTGCATATATTTAAAGGATTAATATGTATTTTATGCCGAGTCAGAAGAGGTTTGTAAGGCTTGAGATGATTGACAACCTTTCAAGGAAGAAGATAGTGCTAGTTCATCGTATCTTAAATTCACTATATTACTGTTGCTAAGTCGTTCAAATGGGAGACTGTTTACGAGTCTTTAATAACGGTGATTTATTTATATATTATAGTGCGCTTGTTGGGGCCCTGTTTTCTGTTTGGGCGTCAAAACTTTTTATCCCCATTATTTAATGTTTCATTTATTGGCATTGTAGTATATTATAATAATTTAATTTTTACTAAGTAATGTAACCTAGCACTTTATAAATAACATAATCGAGAAATTTGCAGAAAATCAAGGACGGGTTGGGTAACCGGGGAGGTGTGTGAACAGCTCTGAGACAGGCGTAAGTGAGAGCTTTATATGGATTTAAGTTACTCTGAAGAAACAAACACTACTCGTGGAACTGAGATTACTGGGTGAAGGTTGGACGTTTTTTATGGTGTCCAGCATCCCGGGTCGGTTCTCAGCGTTGTGAAATGACATTTTATGTACTAGTCAGTCACTGTATTCGTAGGAAGATACTCCACTGTGAGGTGACAACCGCATCTGTGTTTGGGAAGTTTGTGTAATAGTGGAAGAACACTGCAGTAGGCCTACTGGCCCATACTGAGCAGTTCTTACTCAGATTCAACCATTATCACCTACATATTTGTCGTCTCTACCCATAGCTACCCAAGAAGTTTGCTTTATTACCTCGGATCCTCATCAAACCCAACTCTTCTCACCCATATTTATCTAACCTATTTTTAAAGCTTCCTACTTGCCAGATTGTTCCACTCATCGACAACTTGCTTTGAAAACCACTGCTTTCTTATTGACCATTCTAAATCTAAACTTACCTAATTTAAAACATATTCTCCAAACCCATTTTCATTTCTGCCCACGGAATAAGCTTTGATAACCCTGTTAACTCAAGTGTCAGTCCCACTCAAATCCAATTCCCCCTCTTACTTATGTATTTATCTAACCTATATTTGAAGCTACTCAAGGTTTTAGCATGAATGACCCTACTAGGCAGACTGTTCTACACATCGACCACCATTTATTTCCAAACCAGTATTTTCCTGTTTTCTAAATCTAAACTTATCCAATTTCAATTCATTATTTCGAGTTCTTTCTTGAAGGGATATCCTCAGACCCTTATTTATATCTCCCTTATTTATGCCCGTCTTCTACTTATAAACTTCAGTCATGTCTCCCCTCATTCTACGTCTTACAAGAGAATTAAGGAATTTCAATCTTTGTAGATGAATGGTTCAGAGAACCGACATGTTGATAAATTAGACACATGTGCAACTCTTGGGTATCTTTATTGAGGAAACGTTTCGCCACACAGTGGCTTCATCAGTCCATACGAAGGAGAATCTTGAACAGGAGGAGAACGAGGTAATCAGTCCCTCAAACTTGAGTCGATGTGGTCAGTCCATCAATCTTGAAAAGAATACAGCATATGTGCGGAGAAGTAGCTTATATACCGTAGGCAGGAGAGGTGCAGCAGTCGTAGGTGGTGTCACATTTGTCTAATGTGGAAGTAGGTCGTGCCCAAGGGTTAGCCCAAGGTCGTGCCCAAGGTTAGCCTATACCAATGATGTGTAGAGCTGTAGTATAACCTTACTAATGATGTGTAGAGTTGTAGTATAACCTTACCAATGATGTGTAGAGTTGTAGTATAACCTTACTAATGATGTGTAGAGCTGTAGTATAACCTTACTAATGATGTGTAGAGCTGTAGTATAACCTTACTAATGATGTGTAGAGCTGTAGTATAACCTTACTAATGATGTGTAGAGTTGTAGTATAACCTTACTAATGATGTGTAGAGCTGTAGTATAACCTTACTAATGATGTGTAGAGCTGTAGTATAACCTTACTAATGATGTGTAGAGTTGTAGTATAACCTTACTAATGATGTGTAGAGCTGTAGTATAACCTTACTAATGATGTGTAGAGTTGTAGTATAACCTTACTAATGATGTGTAGAGTTGTAGTATAACCTTACTAATGATGTGTAGAGCTTGATTCGATGTTCTCAGTACTTTATTTATATCGCTTTTGTTTATACCTGTCTTCCATTTATATACCTAAATGATATTTACCTCATTCTACGTCTCTCAAGAGACTGAATGTTCAAGGTTCTCAGTCTATCCTCGTATGAGATTCCTTGTATAGTGGATTAGTTTCGTCATATTTCTCTGTATGTTCTAGAGTGCATTTATATCCACTCTGAAGTATGGCAACCAAAACTGAGGTGCATTATTATTATTATTATTATTATTATTATTATTATTATAGGGAAGCGCTAAACCCGTAGGATTATACAGCGCCTGTGGGGGATGGAAGGTATTCAGGCTTAATTGAAGGGATTGGCGCACAGATCCAATTCCCTAGATCAAGAGCCCCTCACCAGCGTCAAGGAACCTCCCTTGAGGGGAACTGAGGTGCATAATTTAAGTGAGGCCTTACTATGATTTTAAAAGACAGGTCAGCAAACACTAGGACATACTAGCAAACGTTTCGGTCCTGGGACCTGGGAAGGGTTTTCAGATAAATTTGTCCTAGTGTTTGTTCACGTGTCTTTTTAAACTAATTATTTTTACCACACTAGCCGTCTCCCACCGAGGTAAGGTGACCCGGAAAGAATTTATCATTTCATCAGTGTCTTGCCAGAGGCGTGCCGATACTACAATTCAAAACTGCAGATATCCCCACCCTATCTATATGATGACGAGTGTGTTAATTGAAATCCTGTTAAGATCTGCTGTTAAACAGAAAGAGTTATTACTTAATTATAGCTGTACTATAAATAGTGGTTTAAGAGTAGTGTTAGAGAAGGCTTCTTGCATATAACATAGCATCCATTTGTAGTGATGATGACACCATTGTGTCAACATGTGAGAATGAGAGCAGCACACCATCCTGGTGTCACCCACACTCCACCATGGTGTCACCCACACCCCACACTGGTGTCACCAGCATCCCCTAGCCTGGTGTCACCAGAGACACTACCATAAAAACACAAGTTCAAGTGTAAGCCGAGCACCAGCACTCATTGTGGCATAAACAACTTAACCCTCCACTTCTAGCACGCTTATTTAACCTTTCCTCAAGAGGGTCGCTAGAGTCATATTAGGGTGCTCTTCGTTATTCGTCATTACTGTTATTTAGTTTACTTGATGCTAAGACAGCTTCTGTTTGTTAATATTAAGCGAATTGCATATTTTATCTAACGTTTGAATAGTACGTTTTTCCTGTTCGCAGTAGTTGTAAAATATAACTTAATAATAATAATAATAATAATAATAATAATAATAATAATAATAATAATAATAATAATAATAATAACTTTATTTACCACAAGTACATGTACAAGGTATACAGGTCTAGCTGACATCAGTGACATACTACTATATAGAAAGCCGCTTGTTATGCTGAGCATTTCGGGTAAATTAGGGCAGTTTTGTCCCAGGATGCGACCCACACCAGTCGACTAACACCCAGGTGCACATTTTACTGATGGGTGGACATAGGCAACCGGTGTAAGGAAACGTCCAATGTTTCCACCCCCTCGTC
Source organism: Cherax quadricarinatus (assembly GCF_038502225.1). Classification (NCBI taxonomy): domain Eukaryota; kingdom Metazoa; phylum Arthropoda; class Malacostraca; order Decapoda; family Parastacidae; genus Cherax; species Cherax quadricarinatus. Next base: position 23,740,851 of record NC_091332.1, read on the forward strand.
GGGAATTGAACCCGGACCCTCACCGTGTGAAGCGAGAGCTAGAGTCTACCTGGAGGGCATTCCGGGGATCAACGCCACCGCGGCCCGGTCCACGACCAGGCCTTCCGGTGGATCAGGGGCTGATCAACGAGGCTGTTACTGCTGGCCGCACGCAATCCAACGTAGGTGTTCCAATACGCGCGCGCGATCGGACATGCACGCACGCGCGCACACAAAGACAGGATGTACCATAGATGGGACACAGAAACAAGGGGTCACAATTGGAAGTTCAAGACTCCTATGAGTCAGAGGGATGTTAGAAAGTATTTCTTCAGTCATAGAGCTTTCAGGAAGTGGAGTAGCCTAGAAAGTGACGTAGTGGAGGCAGGAACCATATTAGTTTTAAGACGAGGTTTGATAAAGCTCACGGAGCAGGGAGAGAGGACCTAGTAGCGATCAGTGAAGAGGCAGGGCCAGGAGCTATGAATTGACCCCTGCAACCATATATAGACGAGTACACACACACACACACACACACACACACACACACACACACACACACACACACACAGAGGTATGATAAAGCTCAATGTTCAGGTAGAGTGACCTAGTAGCGACCAGTGAAGAGGCGGGTCCAGGAGCTTGGACTCGACCCCTGCAACCTCAACTAGGTGAGTACACACACACACACACCTCTACCCCTATGTTACCACACTGACACACTTGATCCGTTATAAGTTGCTCTCACAAACACACACACTCGCCACTATTATTATAATCAAGGAGAAACTTTTAAACCCGTTAGGTTGATGCACCTCCTGCGAGTTAATAAGCTTTTATCTAGGTAAGGAGAGGTTCACTTTGTATTAAGACACGACCTTCACCACCA
>NC_091332.1:23744218-23964218 GCF_038502225.1 Cherax quadricarinatus
AGGGGGTAAAGGAGGTGTTGTGGGCGAGGGGTTTTGACTTCCAGCAAGTGTGCGTGAGCTTGTTAGATAGGAGTGAATGGAGACAAATGGTATTTGGGACCTGACGAGCTGTTGAAGTGTGAGCAGGGTAATAGTTAGTGAAGGGATTCAGGGAAACCGGTTATTTTATATAACCGGACTTGAGTCCTGGAAATGGGAAGTACAATGCCTGCACTATAAAGGAGGGGGTTGGGATATTGGCAGTTTGGAGGGATATATTGTGTATTTTTATATGTATATCCTAAACTGTTGTATTTCTGGGCACCTCTGCAAAAACAGTGATTGTGTGAGTGAGGTGAAAGTGTTGAATGATGAAAGTATTTTTCTTTTTGGGGATTTTCTTTCTTTTTGGGTCACAGTTTACAGTTTGTAACACTGTAATGATGATGAATACAGTGTATAACACAGTAGTGATGATGGATACAGTGTATAACACTGTAGTGATGAATACAGTGTATAACACTGTAGTGATGAATACAGTATATAACACTAGTGATGATGGATACAGTATATAACACTGTAGTGATGAATACAGTGCATAACACTGTAGTGATGAATACAGTGCATAACACTGTAGTGATGAATACAGTGTATAACACTGTAGTGATGGTGGATACAGTATATAACACTGTAGTGATGAATACAGTGTATAACACTAGTGATGGTGAATACAGTGTATAACACTAGTGATGGTGAATACAGTGTATAACACTGTAGTGATGGTGAATACAGTGTATAACACTGTAGTGACGGTGAATACAGTGTATAACACTGTAGTGACGGTGAATACAGTGTATAACACTGTAGTGACGGTGAATACAGTGTATAACACTAGTGACGGTGAATACAGTGTATAACACTGTAGTGACGGTGAATACAGTGTATAACACTGTAGTGACGGTGAATACAGTGTATAACACTGTAGTGACGGTGAATACAGTGTATAACACTGTAGTGACGGTGAATACAGTGTATAACACTGTAGTGACGGTGAATACAGTGTATAACACTGTAGTGACGGTGAATACAGTGTATAACACTGTAGTGACGGTGAATACAGTGTATAACACTGTAGTGACGGTGAATACAGTGTATAACACTGTAGTGACGGTGAATACAGTGTATAACACTGTAGTGACGGTGAATACAGTGTATAACACTGTAGTGACGGTGAATACAGTGTATAACACTGTAGTGACGGTGAATAAACATTACTGAACAGTAACTTCCGATGTTTGTTACAACTTTTATATCATATTGAGATTATTTGACTTAGATATATTTACCATTCATTATACTGAGACTGAAGTTGATATATTTACCATTCATTATACTGAGACTGAAGTAGATATATTTACCATTCATTATACTGAGACTGAAGTTGATATATTTACCATTCATTATACTGAGACTGAAGTTGATATATTTACCATTCATTATACTGAGACTGAAGTTGATATATTTACCATTCATTAGTAAGATGAAGTTTATAATGTTGGGGAGAGGGAGGGGGAGGGGCAGGGACAAGTGGTGGGGAGGTGACGTATGGCGAGGGAGGGAGGAATGATGGGGAGGGGAGAAATGGTTGTGGTATGAAAAGAATGGTGGGAGTGGAGAGGAATTGTGGTTACGAGGAGGTGGGAGACATTAAGGGATGATGAAGCTTTGAGTCTTAAGAGGGGGAGGGAGGAGAGAAGAGAACAAGTGATGGTGGGGCAGCGCGTCACTAATTTCTCCATTATAATGTTGATGGCGTGCTGCCTACAGTATCATCCTCTCAGCAGACATAGACGTAAGTACTAGCTAGCAGCAGCTTGCTAGCGTCCGCCAAGGACGCTAACAAAATAAGTATGAAAGTCGCAGCGATAGAAGACACGGAAAAATTGCAAGCAGTCATTACAATCTGTCAACGGGAAATGGAAAATAATGCGACGTTTGGTGGTGTCGAATTCCGACTACTCAGATATGTAAGGAGTCAAGAACTTAAGAGACTGGAGCCGAAACATAGGAGGACTTTCTGATAGAACGAACGGAACATGTAAAAGAACTTAGGCACAGAAATGTCAAAAGACCTATAATTTAGAGAGCACAATGACGCAAATGCTGCAAAGGGCAGGAAAATGACAAGGTGGATATTGAAACAAAACAGAAATAATGCCTGTGATGACACTTCAAATAACTTGTCCTCTCTCGTTTAGGGATAAAATATTGTGTTGGTGGCTCCTTTCAAGGCAGGGAAGAGATCATGGCTGGGAAAGGTATAAATATCGGTTATTGCCAGTTTAGAATCAGTAAAGCATTCAAACTACTTGGAACGCATCAATGTACTTGGAATGTACACTGGAGCGAAGTGCTCTTATGAAATAGCATGTTAGATGGCTATTGCACAAACAACTAAAATTTGTGTGGAACTTTGGGGGCAGTGACCTCCGGAAGCGACTCCGGGTAAACAGGTACTCCTTGTCACATCCTACTGGAGTACCGTAACTTCCCAGAGTGTTCTCGAAATGTTTGTTGGTTGGCACTACTACTATAGAAACTCCTCTGTATTCCTTATCACATACCTGTCAACCCCGTTGCTCCATACAAAAAAGTTGTCAATGTTGTTTAAGTATTCCGGGGTATTTGAATATCCCTGAGTATTGCTAGTCATTCCCGAGTATTTCTAGATATTCTTGAAAGGCATTTGATTATTCTTGAATCTTCCTTATACTTGTCAACCCTGCTTCACTGTAGAAAATGATCAGTGCGAGCACTTTGCATCATCTATATTGACGACTTGCAGTTTGCTGGAAAGATGTTTGAACGTTGAATTTCCTGATGTTTGATTGTTAGTTATTCGCGGTGGAGTCGTACCTTGCCTACCAGATGAAAGGTAATGAAATTTGTTCAAATGAAGTGGAGAGTAACTTTAATATCCTGGCTCAAGACTCATCCCTGGTGTGCAAGCACTTCCTTGAAGAATACATGTACTGTACAGTGTGAAAACTTACACCATGGTGTGTACATTGTGAAGACTTACACCTTGGTGTGTACACTGTGAAGACTTACACCATGGTATGTACAGTATGAAGACTTAAACCATAGTGTGTACAATGTGAAAACTTACACCATGGTGTGTACAGTTTGAAGACTTACCCCATGGTGTGTACAATGTGAAAACTTGCACCATGGTATGTACAGTGTGAAGACTTACACTATGGTGTGTACAGTGTGAAGACTTACCCCATGGTGTGTACAGTGTGAAGACTTACACCATGGTGTATATATTAAGACTTAAACCATGTTGTGAACAGTGTGAATACTTACACCATGATGTGGACAGTATGAAGACTTACACTATGGTGTGTACAGTGTTAAGACTTACACCATGGTGTATGTTGTCATAAAGTAACAACCATGGTGTATGTTGTCATAATGTAACAACCATGGTGTATGTTGTCATAATGTAACAACCATTATGTATGTTGTCATAATGTAACAACCATTATGTATGTTGTCATAATGTAACAACCATGGTGTATGTGGAAAATTGCATTTATCTGGATATTCATAAGGTACATACCAGTAAATGGTAACACAGATAATTATTATTTATCAAAGTTACATAGACAAGTAGGAATTTGGGACACCTAGGTCACAAAAATGCCCCCCTTTGATACCTACCACTTGTCATATCCACAAGTTGCTCTAGACCTATTAATTACAAATGAAATATGCATCACCAGGAATTCTGGTAAATATAAAAATTTGTGGACTATATTAAAATTAATAAATGATTATATATATACACATTTACATAACAGAAGGAGAATATATCTTAATATCACTCGCCAATTTGACTGGAGATTAAGGTGTATCATACTCAGAAAACCCCCCTGTCTACATTTATGACAGTAATACTGGCCAGAACTATAAACATAAATATATAGACATGACTTAGCTGGGGGTAATATCCTGTTTTCATCTAGTTACGGAGTCCTGTCCAGTCGCCTGATTCTCTCGTTATGCAGGACTGCACATCCAACAATTTCGGCTCCTATTTGAGAGGTGTCAGCCCAATTTTAGCTCTAGAGCACGAAAATTCTTCCCATTATTCACTAACGTTTGTGTCCAATTCAAACAACAATGGTGAGTCTCCTCTGCGCAGACGCAGAGTTTCCCATGTTTTATAACATAATTTTTATTAAATACAGTATGGACATCTATTTACATATAACTACTGTATTTCTGGAAAATATATACAGTATTTTCCACAGTGTATGTTGTTATAATGTAACAACCATGGTGTATGTTGTCATAATGTAACAACCATGGTGTATGTTGTCATAATGAAACAACCATGGTGTATGTTGTCATAATGTAACAACCATGGTGTATGTTGTCATAATGTAACAACCATGGTGTATGTTGTCATAATGTAACAACCATGGTGTATGTTGTCATAATGTAACAACCATGGTGTATGTTGTCATAATGTAACAACCATGGTGTATGTTGTCATAATGTAACAACCATGGTGTATGTTGTCATAATGTAACAACCATGGTGTATGTTGTCATAATGTAACAACCATGGTGTATGTTGTCATAATGTAACAACCATGGTGTATGTTGTCATAATGTAACAACCATGGTGTATGTTGTCATAATGTAACATCCATGGTGTATGTTGTCATAATGTAACAACCATGGTGTATGTTGTCATAATGTAACAACCATGGTGTATGTTGTCATAATGTAACAACCATGGTGTATGTTGTCATAATGTAACAAGCATGATGTATGTTGTCATAATGTAACAACCATGGTGTATGTTGTCATAATGTAACAACCATGGTGTATGTTGTCATAATGTAACAAACATGGTGTATGTTGTCATAATGTAACAACCATGGTGTATGTTGTCATAATGTAACAACCATGGTGTATGTTGTCATAATGTAACAACCATGGTGTATGTTGTCATAATGTAACAACCATGGTGTATGTTGTCATAATGTAACAACCATGGTGTATGTTGTCATAATGTAACAACCATGGTGTATGTTGTCATAATGTAACAACCATGGTGTATGTTGTCATAATGTAACAACCATGGTGTATGTTGTCATAATGTAACAACCATGGTGTATGTTGTCATAATGTAACAACCATGGTGTATGTTGTCATAATGTAACAACCATGGTGTATGTTGTCATAATGTAACAACCATGGTGTATGTTATCATGTAACAACCATGGTGTATGTTGTCATAATGTAACAACCATGGTGTATGTTGTCATGTAACAACCATGGTGTATGTTGTCATAATGTAACAACCATGGTGTATGTTGTCATGTAACAACCATGGTGTATGTTGTCATAATGTAACAACCATGGTGTATGTTGTCATAATGTAACAACCATGGTGTATGTTGTCATAATGTAACAACCATGGTGTATGTTGTCATAATGTAACAACCATGGTGTATGTTGTCATAATGTAACAACCATGGTGTATGTTGTCATAATGTAACAACCATGGTGTATGTTGTCATAATGTAACAACCATGGTGTATGTTGTCATAATGTAACAACCATGGTGTATGTTGTCATAATGTAACAACCATGGTGTATGTTGTCATAATGTAACAACCATGGTGTATGTTGTCATAATGTAACAACCATGGTGTATGTTGTCATAATGTAACAACCATGGTGTATGTTGTCATAATGTAACAACCATGGTGTATGTTGTCATAATGTAACAACCATGGTGTATGTTGTCATAATGTAACAACCATGGTGTATGTTGTCATAATGTAACAACCATGGTGTATGTTGTCATAATGTAACAACCATGGTGTATGTTGTCATAATGTAACAACCATGGTGTATGTTGTCATAATGTAACAACCATGGTGTATGTTGTCATAATGTAACAACCATGGTGTATGTTGTCATAATGTAACAACCATGGTGTATGTTGTCATAATGTAACAACCATGGTGTATGTTGTCATAATGTAACAACCATGGTGTATGTTGTCATAATGTAACAACCATGGTGTATGTTGTCATAATGTAACAACCATGGTGTATGTTGTCATAATGTAACAACCATGGTGTATGTTGTCATAATGTAACAACCATGGTGTATGTTGTCATAATGTAACAACCATGGTGTATGTTGTCATAATGTAACAACCATGGTGTATGTTGTCATAATGTAACAACCATGGTGTATGTTGTCATAATGTAACAACCATGGTGTATGTTGTCATAATGTAACAACCATGGTGTATGTTGTCATAATGTAACAACCATGGTGTATGTTGTCATAATGTAACAACCATGATGTATGTTGTCATAATGTAACAACCATGGTGTATGTTGTCATAATGTAACAACCATGGTGTATGTTGTCATAATGTAACAACCATGGTGTATGTTGTCATAATGTAACAACCATGATGTATGTTGTCATAATGTAACAACCATGGTGTATGTTGTCATAATGTAACAACCATGGTGTATGTTGTCATAATGTAACAACCATGATGTATGTTGTCATAATGTAACAACCATGGTGTATGTTGTCATAATGTAACAACCATGATGTATGTTGTCATAATGTAACAACCATGGTGTATGTTGTCATAATGTAACAACCATGATGTATGTTGTCATAATGTAACAACCATGGTGTATGTTGTCATAATGTAACAACCATGGTGTATGTTGTCATAATGTAACAACCATGGTGTATGTTGTCATAATGTAACAACCATGGTGTATGTTGTCATAATGTAACAACCATGGTGTATGTTGTCATAATGTAACAACCATGGTGTATGTTGTCATAATGTAACAACCATGGTGTATGTTGTCATAATGTAACAACCATGGTGTATGTTGTCATAATGTAACAACCATGGTGTATGTTGTCATAATGTAACAACCATGGTGTATGTTGTCATAATGTAACAACCATGGTGTATGTTGTCATAATGTAACAACCATGGTGTATGTTGTCATAATGTAACAACCATGGTGTATGTTGTCATAATGTAACAACCATGGTGTATGTTGTCATAATGTAACAACCATGGTGTATGTTGTCATAATGTAACAACCATGGTGTATGTTGTCATAATGTAACAACCATGGTGTATGTTGTCATAATGTAACAACCATGGTGTATGTTGTCATAATGTAACAACCATGGTGTATGTTGTCATAATGTAACAACCATGGTGTATGTTGTCATAATGTAACAACCATGGTGTATGTTGTCATAATGTAACAACCATGGTGTATGTTGTCATAATGTAACAACCATGGTGTATGTTGTCATAATGTAACAACCATGGTGTATGTTGTCATAATGTAACAACCATGGTGTATGTTGTCATAATGTAACAACCATGGTGTATGTTGTCATAATGTAACATCCATGGTGTATGTTGTCATAATGTAACAACCATGGTGTATGTTGTCATAATGTAACAACCATGATGTATGTTGTCATAATGTAACAACCATGGTGTATGTTGTCATAATGTAACAACCATGATGTATGTTGTCATAATGTAACAACCATGGTGTATGTTGTCATAATGTAACAACCATGATGTATGTTGTCATGTAACAACCATGGTGTATGTTGTCATAATGTAACAACCATGGTGTATGTTGTCATAATGTAACAACCATGATGTATGTTGTCATAATGTAACAACCATGGTGTATGTTGTCATAATGTAACAACCATGGTGTATGTTGTCATAATGTAACAACCATGGTGTATGTTGTCATAATGTAACAACCATGGTGTATGTTGTCATAATGTAACAACCATGATGTATGTTGTCATAATGTAACAACCATGGTGTATGTTGTCATAATGTAACAACCATGGTGTATGTTGTCATAATGTAACAACCATGGTGTATGTTGTCATAATGTAACAACCATGGTGTATGTTGTCATAATGTAACAACCATGGTGTATGTTGTCATAATGTAACAACCATGGTGTATGTTGTCATAATGTAACAACCATGGTGTATGTTGTCATAATGTAACAACCATGGTGTATGTTGTCATAATGTAACAACCATGATGTATGTTGTCATAATGTAACATCCATGGTGTATGTTGTCATAATGTAACAACCATGGTGTATGTTGTCATAATGTAACAACCATGGTGTATGTTGTCATAATGTAACAACCATGGTGTATGTTGTCATAATGTAACAACCATGGTGTATGTTGTCATAATGTAACAACCATGGTGTATGTTGTCATAATGTAACAACCATGATGTATGTTGTCATAATGTAACAACCATGGTGTATGTTGTCATAATGTAACAACCATGGTGTATGTTGTCATAATGTAACAACCATGGTGTATGTTGTCATAATGTAACAACCATGGTGTATGTTGTCATAATGTAACAACCATGGTGTATGTTGTCATAATGTAACAACCATGGTGTATGTTGTCATAATGTAACAACCATGATGTATGTTGTCATAATGTAACAACCATGGTGTATGTTGTCATAATGTAACAACCATGGTGTATGTTGTCATAATGTAACAACCATGGTGTATGTTGTCATAATGTAACAACCATGGTGTATGTTGTCATAATGTAACAACCATGGTGTATGTTGTCATAATGTAACAACCATGGTGTATGTTGTCATAATGTAACAACCATGATGCATGTTGTCATAATGTAACAACCATGGTGTATGTTGTCATAATGTAACATCCATGGTGTATGTTGTCATAATGTAACAACCATGGTGTATGTTGTCATAATGTAACAACCATTATGTATGTTGTCATAATGTAACAACCATGGTGTATGTTGTCATAATGTAACAACCATTATGTATGTTGTCATAATGTAACAACCATTATGTATGTTGTCATAATGTAACAACCATGATGTATGTTGTCATAATGTAACAACCATGGTGTATGTTGTCATAATGTAACAACCATTATGTATGTTGTCATAATGTAACAACCATGGTGTATGTTGTCATAATGTAACATCCATGGTGTATGTTGTCATAATGTAACAACCATGGTGTATGTTGTCATAATGTAACAACCATTATGTATGTTGTCATAATGTAACAACCATGGTGTATGTTGTCATAATGTAACAACCATTATGTATGTTGTCATAATGTAACAACCATTATGTATGTTGTCATAATGTAACAACCATGGTGTATGTTGTCATAATGTAACAACCATTATGTATGTTGTCATAATGTAACAACCATTATGTATGTTGTCATAATGTAACAACCATGGTGTATGTTGTCATAATGTAACAACCATGATGTATGTTGTCATAATGTAACAACCATGATGTATGTTGTCATAATGTAACAACCATGGTGTATGTTGTCATAATGTAACAACCATGGTGTATGTTGTCATAATGTAACAACCATGATGTATGTTGTCATAATGTAACAACCATGGTGTATGTTGTCATAATGTAACAACCATGGTGTATGTTGTCATAATGTAACAACCATGGTGTATGTTGTCATAATGTAACAACCATGGTGTATGTTGTCATAATGTAACAACCATGGTGTATGTTGTCATAATGTAACAACCATGGTGTATGTTGTCATAATGTAACAACCATGATGTATGTTGTCATAATGTAACAACCATGGTGTATGTTGTCATAATGTAACAACCATGGTGTATGTTGTCATAATGTAACAACCATGGTGTATGTTGTCATAATGTAACAACCATGGTGTATGTTGTCATAATGTAACAACCATGATGTATGTTGTCATAATGTAACAACCATGGTGTATGTTGTCATAATGTAACAACCATGATGTATGTTGTCATAATGTAACAACCATGGTGTATGTTGTCATAATGTAACAACCATGGTGTATGTTGTCATAATGTAACAACCATGGTGTATGTTGTCATAATGTAACAACCATGGTGTATGTTGTCATAATGTAACAACCATGGTGTATGTTGTCATAATGTAACAACCATGGTGTATGTTGTCATAATGTAACAACCATGATGTATGTTGTCATAATGTAACAACCATGGTGTATGTTGTCATAATGTAACAACCATGATGTATGTTGTCATAATGTAACAACCATGGTGTATGTTGTCATAATGTAACAACCATGGTGTATGTTGTCATAATGTAACAACCATGGTGTATGTTGTCATAATGTACCATGGTGTATGTTGTCATAATGTAACAACCATGGTGTATGTTGTCATAATGTAACAACCATGGTGTATGTTGTCATAATGTAACAACCATGGTGTATGTTGTCATAATGTAACAACCATGGTGTATGTTGTCATAATGTAACAACCATGGTGTATGTTGTCATAATGTAACAACCATGGTGTATGTTGTCATAATGTAACAACCATGGTGTATGTTGTCATAATGTAACAACCATGGTGTATGTTGTCATAATGTAACAACCATGGTGTATGTTGTCATAATGTAACAACCATGATGTATGTTGTCATAATGTAACAACCATGGTGTATGTTGTCATAATGTAACAACCATGATGTATGTTGTCATAATGTAACAACCATGGTGTATGTTGTCATAATGTAACAACCATGGTGTATGTTGTCATAATGTAACAACCATGGTGTATGTTGTCATAATGTAACAACCATGATGTATGTTGTCATAATGTAACAACCATGGTGTATGTTGTCATAATGTAACAACCATGATGTATGTTGTCATAATGTAACAACCATGGTGTATGTTGTCATAATGTAACAACCATGGTGTATGTTGTCATAATGTAACAACCATGGTGTATGTTGTCATAATGTAACAACCATGGTGTATGTTGTCATAATGTAACAACCATGATGTATGTTGTCATAATGTAACAACCATGGTGTATGTTGTCATAATGTAACAACCATGGTGTATGTTGTCATAATGTAACAACCATGATGTATGTTGTCATAATGTAACAACCATTATGTATGTTGTCATAATGTAACAACCATGATGTATGTTGTCATAATGTAACAACCATGGTGTAAAACTTACATCATGGGGTCTTAGTGCATTTTTGTTTTTGTATTTACACGTGAAAATGTAGGAAAGATTTTTTTTGTGGAATTCGCTGGTGACGTAATATAGTTTCCTCAGTCAAGACTGATCTTTGTTTCAGTCTTTTATTAAGCTTTATTATTCACTTCGTAAATACTGTCTTTGAAGTGCTGTAATATTATTTTGTAGCGTTTGTGTTATGTTAGGAAAGTCGGCAACCATGACCAAGTGTTTAGTATCGGGTGTTGTCTTTATGGCTGAGTGATCTAGCAGGTCAAAGCTCTTTGTATCTCAAAATGGAGAGAAATAGTATGTAGTACCGACACCATTGAAAGAGAGACAAATGCAGTATATTGCAAGTTTTTAGTGAGAACGTTTCGCCCACACAGTGGACTTTATCAAGTCACAAACCTGTTTTTAAACTACACCTCGCTTGATTCTTAGCGTCACTGCGCGCTCTATTTACACTATGTACTATATAGGCTCATTCTTTCTCTCCAGGTACATCTGTTTGTGACCTGATAAAGCCCACACTGTGGGCGAAACGTTGTCAGCAAACTACCGCATTATCATGCATTTGTCTTCATTGCTCAGAACATCGTTTCTTCCTCCTTGACCTTTGACATCTTGTCCAGTATATGACTTCCAGTGGGAATAAAATGTCTAACACATTTGAATAAGAAATTGTTCCCTTGATGCTATCCATAACAATAGATTAAATCGCACTTTGCTTACTTTTACTGCTGCTACAGAAAGCTTTCATCTTGCTGGCCTAGGAATCGATCCTAGGGCCTTTCGGTTGCGAGTCATATAGTCTCACTTCTTAGCTAATCCATACAACATAACACTGTCTGCCTACAAGGTTGTAGTCTGAGAATTTTCATGCCTATCATATTGCTCCGCTGATCAGAGAGAAACAGCTTTTTCTTATCTGCTGCTTGAACGCCCTGACAGGTTTATGCTCGGCTTTTCTCTGTAAGTTTAATGCTGAATCTCTCCTAGTTTTTTTACTTTTAAATGAAGCTGATTAGAATCACTGGATTTGAATACCTTGTTATTCTGTAACCTACTAATCCTGTCTACTTCCGTTTCCTGTCAAACAAGAAATATTTATAACTATATTATTATTATTGCTGCTGCTGCTAATATGTAATAATGGATATCTGTTGACGACCAAATTCATAAGCTTCCGCCGCCGTTATCTTCTGCCACTACTACCAGTACTACTGCTAATGGATATCCATAGATTACCAAATTCAAAAGTTTCCGCCGCCGTTATCTTTATTACGCCATGTGTTGAAGAGTCATGACGAGTCGCTTGTTTTCCTGTAGCTTCCTTACTTTTCACAATGTGATGGAAAGTCCCTTGGGAACTGGTGCCACTCCTTTTCCAGATACACACACTAATATTTGTTTACACTTACACCCGTGCTCATTCTTTCCATATAATTAACCCGTGCTCATTCTTTCATCATCAGTTCCACTTATTCAGATGTTACTCATGCTTCCAAGTTCTCTGCTTCAGTGGGGGTTTGTTATATTTAAGATGCTATATTAAATGTGTGGACCGTTAATTAAGCCAACGAACCTCATCAAATAACCAGCAACTCCATGGAGTGGGTGTGTTTTAAACTGATACTCGTTATATTTAACGTAGTACGTTAGTATGGATTTGTTACATGTTTATGTTCATTGCTTTTATTGTCCAGTTTTATCCTTGGTTATAGGTTGTGTTTTTTACATTTTCTCATGTCTGAGTGACTTACACCATCAGGGTGTTGTGTAAATATCAGTTACTATTACACTGGGTTATCATACGACAGTTCCTTGCTAAGAGATATTTTCACAGTTGACGTTACAGAGGAACCCCATCACCCTTCCCTTGGTAGTTGTATCAACATGACTCTGCGTACCTGTGGCCCTGTGATGCTTAGTTTAGTCTTATCATCCACTCTGTTATTCACATTGTCTGCGTTTTATTATTCACTCTCGTTGTTTTTATTGGATATTTTGTCATCCACTTAATCATTTTACACACGTAGTGCTTGTTTGTCAGTATATAACACTGTTGGTACCCTGAGATAACATGATCACTCAGTATATAACACTGTTGGTACCCTGAGATAACATGATCACTCAGTATATAACACTGTTGGTACCCTGAGATAACATGATCACTCTCAGTATATAACACTGCTGGTACCCTGAGATAACATGATCACTCTCAGTATATAACACTGTTGGTACCCTGAGATAACATGATCACTCTCAGTATATAACACTGTTGGTACCCTGAGATAACATGATCACTCTCATTATATAACACTGCTGGTACCCTGAGATAACATGATCACTCAGTATATAACACTGTTGGTACCCTGAGATAACATGATCACTCTCAGTATATAACACTGTTGGTACCCTGAGATAACATGATCACTCAGTATATAACACTGTTGGTACCCTGAGATAACATGATCACTCTCAGTATATAACACTGTTGGTACCCTGAGATAACATGATCACTCTCAGTATATAACACTGTTGGTACCCTGAGATAACATGATCACTCAGTATATAACACTGTTGGTACCCTGAGATAACATGATCACTCTCAGTATATAACACTGTTGGTACCCTGAGATAACATGATCACTCAGTATATAACACTGTTGGTACCCTGAGATAACATGATCACTCTCAGTATATAACACTGCTGGTACCCTGAGATAACATGATCACTCTCAGTATATAACACTGCTGGTACCCTGAGATAACATGATCACTCTCAGTATATAACACTGTTGGTACCCTGAGATAACATGATCACTCAGTATATAACACTGTTGGTACCCTGAGATAACATGATCACTCTCAGTATATAACACTGCTGGTACCCTGAGATAGCATGATCACTCAGTATATAACACTGTTGGTACCCTGAGATAACATGATCACTCAGTATGTAACACTGTTGGTACCCTGAGATAACATGATCACTCTCAGTATATAACATTGTTGGTACCCTGAGATAACATGATCACTCAGTATATAACACTGTTGGTACCCTGAGATAACATGATCACTCTCAGTATATAACACTGCTGGTACCCTGAGATAACATGATCACTCAGTATATAACACTGTTGGTACCCTGAGATAACATGATCACTCTCAGTATATAACACTGCTGGTACCCTGAGATAACATGATCACTCAGTATATAACACTGTTGGTACCCTGAGATAACATGATCACTCTCAGTATATAACACTGCTGGTACCCTGAGATAACATGATCACTCAGTATATAACACTGTTGGTACCCTGAGATAACATGATCACTCTCAGTATATAACACTGCTGGTACCCTGAGATAACATGATCACTCAGTATATAACACTGTTGGTACCCTGAGATAACATGATCACTCTCAGTATATAACACTGTTGGTACCCTGAGATAACATGATCACTCTCAGTATATAACACTGTTGGTACCCTGAGATAACATGATCACTCAGTATATAACACTGTTGGTACCCTGAGATAACATGATCACTCTCAGTATATAACACTGTTGGTACCCTGAGATAACATGATCACTCTCAGTATATAACACTGTTGGTACCCTGAGATAACATGATCACTCTCAGTATATAACACTGCTGGTACCCTGAGATAACATGATCACTCAGTATATAACACTGTTGGTACCCTGAGATAACATGATCACTCAGTATATAACACTGTTGGTACCCTGAGATAACATGATCACTCTGTATATAACACTGCTGGTACCCTGAGATAACATGATCACTCTTAGTATATAACACTGTTGGTACCCTGAGATAACATGATCACTCTCAGTATATAACACTGTTGGTACCCTGAGATAACATGATCACTCAGTATATAACACTGCTGGTACCCTGAGATAACATGATCACTCAGTATATAACACTGTTGGTACCCTGAGATAACATGATCACTCAGTATATAACACTGTTGGTACCCTGAGATAACATGATCACTCAGTATATAACACTGCTGGTACCCTGAGATAACATGATCACTCTTAGTATATAACACTGTTGGTACCCTGAGATAACATGATCACTCTCAGTATATAACACTGCTGGTACCCTGAGATAACATGATCACTCAGTATATAACACTGTTGGTACCCTGAGATAACATGATCACTCAGTATATAACACTGTTGGTACCCTGAGATAACATGATCACTCAGTATATAACACTGTTGGTACCCTGAGATAACATGATCACTCAGTATATAACACTGTTGGTACCCTGAGATAACATGATCACTCAGTATATAACACTGTTGGTACCCTGAGATAACATGATCACTCAGTGTATAACACTGTTGGTACCCTGAGATAACATGATCACTCAGTATATAACACTGTTGGTACCCTGAGATAACATGATCACTCAGTATATAACACTGTTGGTACCCTGAGATAATATGATCACTCTCAGTATATAACACTGCTGGTACCCTGAGATAACATGATCACTCAGTATATAACACTGCTGGTACCCTGAGATAACATGATCACTCTCAGTATATAACACTGTTGGTACCCTGAGATAACATGATCACTCTCAGTATATAACACTGTTGGTACCCTGAGATAACATGATCACTCAGTATATAACACTGTTGGTACCCTGAGATAACATGATCACTCAGTATATAACACTGTTGGTACCCTGAGATAACATGATCACTCAGTATATAACACTGTTGGTACCCTGAGATAACATGATCACTCAGTATATAACACTGTTGGTACCCTGAGATAACATGATCACTCTCAGTATATAACACTGTTGGTACCCTGAGATAACATGATCACTCTCAGTATATAACACTGTTGGTACCCTGAGATAACATGATCACTCTTAGTATATAACACTGTTGGTACCCTGAGATAACATGATCACTCTCAGTATATAACACTGTTGGTACCCTGAGATAACATGATCACTCTTAGTATATAATCACTGTTGTTGGTACCCTGAGATAACATGATCACTCAGTATATAACACTGTTGGTACCCTGAGATAACATGATCACTCTTAGTATATAACACTGTTGGTACCCTGAGATAACATGATCACTCTCAGTATGTAACACTGTTGGTACCCTGAGATAACATGATCACTCTTAGTATATAACACTGTTGGTACCCTGAGATAACATGATCACTCTCAGTATGTAACACTGTTGGTACCCTGAGATAACATGATCACCGTTTATATACATGCGCTTTAAGCGTTTTGGTTTTAAATTACATTTTTGTCAGTATTAATGTAGTGTTATGTAACCAGCTACTGTTACCAGTGGTAGCCAGACATTTTATAGTGAAGGTTTTACTGCGACGTTGGTCAGGATTGTCTTGATCAACTATGCAGGAGCCTGAGGTGAAGCTCGGGAGAGCTCACACCTGACATCACAACTCGAGTTTTGTGCTTCTGTATATTGTTTCTTTCATAAAGTTAAATTGTGGGGGAAACGTAATTAAGGTTTAACTGTAAATGTTGTATTGCTTATCATCCTCCATCTTATACAATACAATCTTGTATCTCTTACTATCCTCCATCTTATACAATACAATCTTGTATCTCTTACTATCCTCCATCTTATACAATACAATCTTGTATCTCTTACTATTCTCCATCTTATACAATACAATCTTGTATCTCTTACTATCATCCATCTTATACAATACAACCTTGTATCTCTTACTATTCTCCATCTTATACAATACAATCTTGTATCTCTTACTATCCCCCGTCTTATAAAATACAATACAACTTTATTTCTTTTCTGTAGTATACAATATGTAGTTTACATGTAATAAAATATTGTTAAGCACAAGAGAGTCAGTAGGATGCGATGCATCATTCATCTACTGTGGTTCACCATGAAGGTGAATAACACATTGTCATTGTAAGTCTGAAACTGTAGAGGAAATTAACAAAAGTGCAGTGTATAAATACATAATTACTGTAGGTGGCGCAACCGATGACATTACAACATTAGGGAAGAGGATACCGCTGCCTTACAACTATTTTTTCAGACGTATCCCTCAAAGATGTTGATGATTATCCCCTGAATATAAGGGTTTGATTGTGGTAACAGTAGAAGTCACAATACTGAAGCTGCAGCGCATTACTGTGAGAAAGACGCCAGTGAAGCCTTTATTATGGCGTGTCATCCAGGCCTCAACTTGAGTATATTTGATAAAGTTGTGTCGTGAAGGAAGCTTGGTAATCAAGGTTCCGCTGCACACTACTTGATAAAGTTGTGTCGTGAAGGAAGCGTGGTAATCAAGGTTCCGCTGCACACTACTTGATAAAGTTGTGTCCTGAAGGAAGCTTGGTAATCAAGGTTCCACTGCACACTACTTGATAAAGTTGTGTCGTGAAGGAAGCTTGGTAATCAAGGTTCCACTGCACACTACTTGATAAAGTTGTGTCGTGAAGGAAGCGTGGTAATCAAGGTTCCGCTGCACACTACTTGATAAAGTTGTGTCGTGAAGGAAGCTTGGTAATCAAGGTTCCACTGCACACTACTTGATAAAGTTGTGTCGTGAAGGAAGCTTGGTAATCAAGGTTCCGCTGCACACTACTTGATAAAGTTGTGTCGTGAAGGAAGCGTGGTAATCAAGGTTCCGCTGCACACTACTTGATGAAGTTGTGTCGTGAAGGAAGCTTGGTAATCAAGGTTCCGCTGCACACTACTTGATAAAGTTGTGTCGTGAAGGAAGCTTGGTAATCAAGGTTCCGCTGCACACTACTTGATAAAGTTGTGTCGTGAAGGAAGCGTGGTAATCAAGGTTCCGCTGCACACTACTTGATAAAGTTGTGTCGTGAAGGAAGCGTGGTAATCAAGGTTCCGCTGCACACTACTTGATAAAGTTGTGTCGTGAAGGAAGCTTGGTAATCAAGGTTCCGCTGCACACTACTTGATAAAGTTGTGTCGTGAAGGAAGCTTGGTAATCAAGGTTCCGCTGCACACTACTTGATAAAGTTGTGTCGTGAAGGAAGCTTGGTAATCAAGGTTCCGCTGCACACTACTTGATAAAGTTGTGTCGTGAAGGAAGCGTGGTAATCAAGGTTCCACTGCACACTACTTGATAAAGTTGTGTCGTGAAGGAAGCTTGGTAATCAAGGTTCCGCTACACACTACTTGATAAAGTTGTGTCGTGAAGGAAGCTTGGTAATCAAGGTTCCACTGCACACTACTTGATAAAGTTGTGTCGTGAAGGAAGCTTGGTAATCAAGGTTCCACTGCACACTACTTGATAAAGTTGTGTCGTGAAGGTAGCGTGGTAATCAAGGTTCCACTGCACACTACTTGATAAAGTTGTGTCGTGAAGGAAGCTTGGTAATCAAGGTTCCGCTGCACACTACTTGATAAAGTTGTGTCGTGAAGGAAGCTTGGTAATCAAGGTTCCGCTGCACACTACTTGATAAAGTTGTGTCGTGAAGGAAGCGTGGTAATCAAGGTTCCGCTGTGTCGTGAAGGAAGCTTGGTAATGAAGGTTCCGCTGTGTCGTGAAGGAAGCGTGGTAATCAAGGTTCCGCTGCACACTACTTGATAAAGTTGTGTCGTGAAGGAAGCGTGGTAATCAAGGTTCCGCTGTGTCATGAAGGAAGCTTGGTAATCAAGGTTCCGCTGCACACTACTTGATAAAGTTGTGTCGTGAAGGAAGCTTGGTAATCAAGGTTCCGCTGTGTCGTGAAGGAAGCGTGGTAATCAAGGTTCCGCTGCACACTACTTGATAAAGTTGTGTCGTGAAGGAAGCGTGGTAATCAAGGTTCCGCTGCACACTACTTGATAAAGTTGTGTCGTGAAGGAAGCTTGGTAATCAAGGTTCCGCTGTGTCGTGAAGGTAGCGTGGTAATCAAGGTTCCGCTGCACACTACTTGATAAAGTTGTGTCGTGAAGGAAGCGTGGTAATCAAGGTTCCACTGCACACTACTTGATAAAGTTGTGTCGTGAAGGAAGCTTGGTAATCAAGGTTCCGCTGCACACTACTTGATAAAGTTGTGTCGTGAAGGTAGCGTGGTAATCAAGGTTCCGCTGCACACTACTTGATAAAGTTGTGTGGTGAAGGTAGCTTGGTAATCAAGGTTCCGCTGCACACTACTTGATAAAGTTGTGTGGTGAAGGTAGCTTGGTAATCAAGGTTCCGCTGTGTCGTGAAGGTAGCGTGGTAATCAAGGTTCCGCTGCACACTACTTGATAAAGTTGTGTCGTGAAGGAAGCGTGGTAATCAAGGTTCCACTGCACACTACTTGATAAAGTTGTGTCGTGAAGGAAGCTTGGTAATCAAGGTTCCGCTGCACACTACTTGATAAAGTTGTGTCGTGAAGGTAGCGTGGTAATCAAGGTTCCGCTGCACACTACTTGATAAAGTTGTGTGTTGAAGGTAGCGTGGTAATCAAGGTTCCGCTACACACTACTTGATAAAGTTGTGTGGTGAAGGTAGCGTGGTAATCAAGGTTCCGCTACACACTACTTGATAAAGTTGTGTCGTGAAGGTAGCGTGATAATCAAGGTTCCGCTGCACACTACTTGATAAAGTTGTGTGGTGAAGGTAGCGTGGTAATCAAGGTTCCGCTACACACTACTTGATAAAGTTGTGTGGTGAAGGTAGCGTGGTAATCAAGGTTCCGCTACACACTACTTGATAAAGTTGTGTGGTGAAGGTAGCGTGGTAATCAAGGTTCCGCTACACACTACTTGATAAAGTTGTGTGGTGAAGGTAGCGTGGTAATCAAGGTTCCGCTACACACTACTTGATAAAGTTGTGTCGTGAAGGTAGCGTGATAATCAAGGTTCCGCTGCACACTACTTGATAAAGTTGTGTGGTGAAGGTAGCGTGATAATCAAGGTTCCGCTACACACTACTTGATAAAGTTGTGTCGTGAAGGAAGCTTGATAATCAAGGTTCCGCTGCACACTACCCTGCTTGTGCCTCTCACTGTCTCTTGTTATCGCCCTGGTTCGTACACTTCACATTAACCCTCACTATAAAATATAGACGAAGTTTCTGACCAATTTTCGGTTTATGCTGGACTATTATCAAGTCATATCTTGTGACGTCACTGTGGTCCAGGACAGACGGACAGCTCATACCTAACACTTCCTTTCCACAGTGTTGGTTACTTGTGTTTGTGAACGATAAGGTGATAAGGTCTTGTGAATTATTAGTGTTAGTGAACGATAAGGTGTATGTCTTATTATTAGTGAACAATAATAGTGTATGTTTTATTTTTAGTGAACAATGTATATGTTCAGCTCACTTTGTGATCGAGCTCTGGTTGTGACTGTTCATCCCCCTCCCTCCTTCCCTCTCTCCTTCCCTCCCTCCTTCCCTCTCTCCCTCCCTCCCTCCCTCCCTCCCTCCCTCCCTCTCTCTCTCTCTCTCTCTCTCTCTCTCTCTCTCTCTCTCTCTCTCTCTCTCTCTCTCTCTCTCTCTCTCTCTCTCTCTCTCTGTCTCTCTCTCTCTCTATCCCTCCCTCCCTCCCTCCCTCTCCCTCTCTCCCTCCCTCCCCTCTCTCTCTTTTTTTTTTTACACAGGGTTTGACAAGGTTAAGGATCCCTAACTTTATTGACAAGCTAAGAGCTGTTACCTACATCAGCTCATTTAAGAGCATTTTTATTGTTATGAGACATACAAGTAGGGAACAGGATGAAGTTGGAGCCATTGTGGGCCAGCATTTCATTTCTCCCTCCCTCCCTCCCTCCCTCCCTCCCTCCCTCCCTCCCTCCTTTCCTACCTACCTCTCCCTACCTCTCCCTCCCCTCCCTCCCTTCCTCCCTCCCTTCCTCCCTCCCTTCCTCCCTCCCTTCCTCCCTCCCTTCCTCCCTCCCTTCCTCCCTTCCTCCCTCCCTTCCTCCCTTCCTCCCTCCCTTCCTCCCTCGCTCCCTCTCTCTCTCTCTCTCTCTCTCCTCTCTCTTCTCTCTCTCTCTCTCTCTCTCTCTCTCTCTCTCTCTCTCTCTCTCTCTCTCTCTCTCTCTCTCTCTCTCTCTCCCCCCTTCCTCCCTCCCTCCCTCCCTCCCTCCCTCCTCCCTCCTCCCTCCCTCCCTACCCCCTCCCTCCCTCCCTCCCTCCCTCCCTCCCTCCCTCCCTCTCTCTCTCCCTCCCTCCCTCCCCTCCCTCCCTCCCCTCCCTCCCCTTCCCTCTCCTCTCTCTCCTCTCTCCCTCCCTCCTCCCTCCCTCCCTCCCTCCCTCCCTCCCTCCCTCCCTCCCTCCCCTCCCTTCCTCCCTCTCTCTCCCTCCCTCCCTCCCTTCCTTCCTTCCTTCCTTCCTTCCTCCCTCCCTCCCTCTCTTCCTCCCTCCTTCCTCCTCATTTGGGAATCTATTCTGAAAACGTTTCGCCAGCCAGTGGCTTCTTCAGTCCAGTACAGAGAAAGATGGAAGATGAGGAGGACTTTGAGGTAATCAGTCCTTCAGCTTCGAGTCACTGTGTTAAGTCCATCAGTCTTGATTGATGGACTGAACACATCGACTCTAGGTTGAAGGACTGATAACCTAAAACTACTACTCATCTTCCACCTTTCTCTGCACTGGACTGAAGAAACCATTGCGGGGCGAAACGTTCCCAGAATACAAATTCACAAATTTTGCAGAAGTGTCTCATTTATCAACCTGTCGGCTTTCTAAATCATTTGTACACAAAATGCATATTATCAAAAGTTCTGGAGAACATAATAAGGAAAGGAACATTAGAATACTTCCAGAGGAGATTCTTGATAGAAAACCAGCATGGATATATAAATGGAACATCCTGTCTTAAAAAAATTGCTGGGGTTCTATGAGTCACAGAAATTAACAAGAAAAAGCTAGGTTGATTGCATCTTGGACTGCAGGAAAGCATTTATCACAACATCACTCCAGAGATTAATCCATAAATTGGAGGAACAAGCAGTGTTACAAGACAAGGTGCTGCAGCAGCGCAGGGAATAACAAAGACAACGAAAAGTAAAAGTAAGAAATGAGACGTCAGAGTGGGAAAGTGACTAGTGGGGTTCCGCAGGGATCATTACTAAGATCACTGCTGTTTCTAATTTATATGGACGACCTACCAGAGGGGATAAATGGTTTAGAAAACCGACAAGTTGAAGAACAAGACAGTTGTGCAACACATAGGAATCTTTATTGATGACACATTTCGCTAGCCAGTGGCTTCTTCAGTCTAATTCATAGAAAAACGGTGGAAGAAGAGGAGTTTGAGGTAATCGATCCCTCAGCCTGGAGTCGATGTGTTCATTTTATCAGTCTGGCTGAAATATATATGTCATTTCTCCGAACATATGTTGTACTTTCTGAACACGTCGACTCCAGGCTGAGGGACTGATTACTCAAACTTCTCTTCTTCCACCGTTCTTCTTTGTATTGGACTGAAGAAGACACTGGCTGGTGAAACTTTACCTTGAAAATTCCCAAATGTTGCACAAGTGTCTCTTTGTTCGACCTACCAGAGGGAAGAGAGTCGTGTGTGTCTGCGGATAATGTAACACTAATGAGAAGACCAAGAACAGAACTCTGAGAACGTTGATAAACTTTATGAAGACATCAATAGACTACATACAAAGTCTAACAAGTGACTTCTCGAGTTCATTTCAAACAAATGCAAAATATGAGAATTGGAGGATGTGAGGATAGACCAGACTCAGGCTTACAGCATGGAGTGAAAAGGACTTTGGAGTATGTATAATGCCAAGGATATCACTAGAAACACACAAACCGTATAACGTCAGTGGTATATATCCAAGATTAGTAAATCTCAGAATAACACCCAGGTGCTTGAATAAAGAATCCTTCAGAACTTTATATACGACATATATTAGTCCAGTCATTGAGTATGCAACTCGAGCATGGAACCCACACCTGATCAGGCACCTGAAGAAGATTGTACCGGTCGAGAGGTTACAAACAGACTAGTATCAGAACTGCGAGGAATGCTCTACGAGAAGTGGAAAGAACTGAACCTGACGACATTAGAAGAGAGAACGACAAGAACACGTGATTACGACGTATAAATCTTAAGAAGAATTTATAAAGCCGATAGAAGAGAGCGTGAATCAAGAAGACCAAGACCAAGAGAACCCAGGTGGAAGTTGAAAACACCGAGGAGCCACAGGGATATAACGAGGTATATCTTTAGTCTCAGGGTGGCTGATTAGTGGAATGACTTGGACGAGGCATTGGTTGGGAAACTCAAACACAGCTTCTGTACACTTATAGCCCCATTCAAGGTAGGTGAAATCGCATTCCTAGAGTATGTACAGAGGACCTTTACTGCACATCTAAGTTCTGTCACGCACCTTAATTACTAGGAACGTTTGAAGTCCCTTGACCTGTACTCCCTGGAATGCAGGCGAGAAAAATACATCATTATTACGCCTGGAAAATCCTAGAGGGCCTAGTCCCAAATCGTCACGCAGAAATCACTCCATATGAAAGCAAAAGACTAGGCAGACGTGCAACATATCTCCAATGAAAAGCAGCGGCGTTTTGAGTACACTAAGAGAAACCGCTTAGTATCTGTGCCCCAAGACTGTTCAGCCTCCCATCATACGTAAGGGGAATTACCTATAGACTCCTGGCTCTTTTCAAGAAGGAACTGGACAAATACCTGAAGTCGGTGCTCGATCAGCCGGGTTGTGGTTCGTATGGAATACGTGCGACCAGCAGTAACAGGTTGGTTGATCAAGCGCTGATCCACCGGGAGGTCTGGTCAAGGACCGGGCCACTGGGACGTTGACCCTGGGAGTGATCTCTAGGTAGGTAGGTATACTCCAGGTATGGTAAGGGCCAAGAGGCTAGTAATCAGCGATATCATTCATAGTAGACTATGATGCAGGGTCAGGGGCTGTGCCTCAATCCCCGCAAACACAAATGGGTGAGTACAACACATATCAAGTACACACACCAAAATTACCCACGCTCACATTCTGAGAGAAATACCTTCTCCGCTTGTCCATCCTGCCTCACTGGCGCCGCTGGCGAGTCATCCTCACACTCCTCACAGCCCCACATAATAATACTAATAACAATAATGGTAATAATAATAATTTTTATTTCTACAAGTACATGATACAACTTATATAAACCTAGCCGACATCAATGACATATTACTATATAGAAAGCCCCTGGTTATGCAGAGCATCTCGGGCAGGTTAGGTAAATTTTGTAAGAGGATAAGACCCACACCAGTCGACTAACACCCAGGTACCTATTTTACTGAGAGGTGAACATGGACAGCAGGTATCTTAAGGAAACACGTCCTAATGTTTCCACCTGTACCGGGAATCGAACCACGGACCTCAATGTGTGAGCTGAGTGCGCTAGCAATCAAGAACATTGAGCATAATAGCTATATTTTGCTCTTATATTTCATCACACAAGATGTTTTTTTCTTATATCAAGTGAGGAAATAAACGTGGCAGTGTAGGATATTTTAGGATAGTCCTTCAAGGATTTACCTTGATACTTATTAAGAGTTAATAATCCGATGAATTGGAGCTCCCTTCCCGTTCCTTGCCTTAAATCTGATTGCCTTCCATAGCCAAGGGACTGGATAATCACTGTGGGTTTAGTGCTTCCCCGTGAGTATTATTACGGTAGATTGTCCCATACATGACTAGGCACCAACACGGACTTGTTGACACACACCTATCTGCCAGCAATTATTATTATAATCAAGGGGGAAGCACTAAACCCGTAGGATTATACAGCGCCTATGGGGGGATGGAAGGCATTCAGGCTTAATTCAGGGAACTGGAGCACAGATCCAATTCCCTAGATCAAGAGCCCCTCACCAGCGTCAAGGAGCCTTCCTTGAGGGGTATCTGCCAGCAGCCATTTACATATCACAACTACCACCCACCACCACCACCTCTACGACCTGTCACCCCAGACTACAATCACCACTACAACTACCACTTTCACCCACCAGCACCACCACCACATATTCTCATTTTACCACAGTCATTATCTTGAGAGTTTCCCAACGTTAATCTTTCGAAGCTACCTTCATACTTACTATTTTCGTTATTTTAACTTAGGCTTTATTTCACTCAACCTAAGACAACACCAAGCAGTGTCTGGCAACCAGGTGGAGGAAAGTTCATTTGTTGAAATCTGAACGAATTTCGGTGCTGGTGTTAGAGTGATCTGAGAGTACTAAGAGTGTACTTTACGCCATCACTACTGCTTCCTATTATTTACTCTCCTGGAATGAGTACCAGGTATACCTTGTACCATCACTCTCCCTCTTCTGGTCACACTAACCCGCGATATTAACTCCTGCTTACCTTGAGATGTAAACTCATGGAAGGTTAATATTAAAATCTCAGTAAAGTTGAACTTCGTCTAATATACATTATCTGTGTGTGTACACTGATCGCTGATCACTACTAGGCGCGCACACTCCTTGCTCTAAGAGTTTTATGTATCTCTTCTTAAAGCTATGTATGGATCCTGCCTCCACTACATCACCCTCCAGATTGTTCCACTTCCTGACAACTCTGTGACTGAAGAAATACTGCCTAACATCCCTGTGACTCAACTGTGTCCCATCTCTGGAATATTCTGTCCCTGTCATTTCCTCTCAATATGTTGTACATCGTTATCATGCCTTCCCCTATACCTCCTGTCCTCCAGTGTCGACTGGTTAATTTCCCTTAACATCTCTTCATAAGACCTACCCTTTAGCTCCGGAACTAGTCTTGTTGCAAACCTTTGTACTTTCTCTAATTTATTCACAATCTTGACCAGGTGTAGATTCCATTCTGGTTCTACATACGCCAATATGAGCCTGACGTACATGGTATATATTGTCATGAACAACTTACTTAGGTGTCGAAACGGTATTCTCAGGTTTGCCAGGTGCCTATATGGTGCAGCAGTTATTTGGTTGATGTGCGCCTCAAGGGATATGTCTGGTATGATACTCACACCAAGATCCTTTTCATTGAGTGAGGTTTTCAGCCTTTGTCTACCCTAGCATGTACTCCGTCTACGGCCTCCTTCGACCTTCCTCAAGCTTCATGACTTTGCACTTGGGGGGGATTGAACTTCAGGAGCCAGTTATTGGGCCAGGTTTGAGCCTGTCCAGTTCCCTTTGTAGTCCTATGTGATCCTCGTCCACTTGAATTCTCCGCACTAGCTTCATATCATCTACGAACAGGAACACCTCTGAATCTATCCCTTCTGTCATATTCACATACACCAGAAACAGCACCAGCCCTAGGACTGATCCTTGTAGAATCCCGCTTGTCACATGCACCCACTCTTGACACCTCATTATGTACCATCCGCTCCATGAGCTTTATCATACCTCTTAAAGCTGTGTATGGATCCTGCCTCCACTACATCACTACCCAGACTATTCCTTGTTGCTGTGTCCCATCGCTGGAACATCCTGTCTCTGTCCACCTTGTCGATTCCTCTCAGTATTTTATATGTCGTTATCATATCCCCCCTATCTCTCCTGTCTTCCGGTGTCGTCAAGTCGATTTCCTTTAACCTCTCCTCGTACAACATATCCCTTAGCTCCGGGACTAGTCTTGTTGCAAACCTTTGCATTTTCTCTAGTTTCCTTACATGCTTGGCTAGGTGAGGGTTCCAAACTGGCGCTGCATACTCCAATATGGGCCTAACTCACACAGTGTACAGGGTTCTGAATGATTCCTTATTTAGATGTCGGAATGCTGTTCTTAGGTTTGCCAGACGCTCGTATGCTGCAGCAGTTATTTGGTTGATGTGCGCCTCAGGAGATGTGCCTGGTGTTATACTCACCCCAAGACCTTTTCCTTGAGTGAGGTTTGTAGGCTCTGGCCCCCTAGATTGTACTCCGTCTGTGGTTTTCTTTGCCCTTCCCCAGTCTTCATGACTTTGCACTTGGTGGGGTTGATCTTCAGGAGCCAGTGGCTGGACCAGGCCTGCATCCTGTCCAGATCCCTCTGTAGTTCTGCCTGGTCCTCGTGCGATTGAATTCTTCTCATCAACTTCACATAATCTGCAAACAGGGACACTTTGGAGTCTATTCCTTCCATTGTGTCGTTCACAAATACCAGAAACAGCACTGGTCCTAGGACTGATCCCTGTGGCACCCCTCTCGTTACAGGCGCCCACTCTGGCACCTCTCCACGTACCATTATTCGCTGTTGTCTTCCTGACAGGCACTCCCTGATCCATTGTAGTGGTTTCCCTGCCTGGTCCTCCAGCTTTTGCACTAATCTCTTGTGTGGAACTGTGTCAAACACCTTCGTACAGTCCAAGAAAATGCAATCTACCCACCCCTCTCTTTCGTCTTGCTGCCGTCATCATGTCATAGAACTCCAGTAGGTTTGTGACACAGGATTTCCCGTCCCTGAAACTGTGCTGGCTGTCGTTGATAACCTCATTCCTTTCTAGGTACTCCACCACTCTTCTCCTGATAATTTTTCCCATGAGCTTGCATACTATACATGTCAATGACATTGGTCTGTAGTTTAATGCTTCATGTCCGTCTCCTTTTTTAAAAATTGGGACTACATTTGCTGTCTTCCATACTTCCAGTAGTCACATTTTTTCGATAGATGGGTTGAAGATAGTTGTTAGTGGTACACACAGTGCCTCTGCTCCCTCTCTCAGGACCCTTGGAGAGATGTTATCCGGCCCCATCGCCTTTGAGGTATCTAGCTCTGTGAACACTTCTTTGAATCTCATACTGAACTCCTCACATACTATGCAGTCATTTTTTGTGACCTCCCCTCCTTCTTTCCTCAGCCTGATTACCAGGTCCTTGACTGTTGTTTTCCTCCTGATGTGGCTGTACAACAGCTTTGGGTCAGATTTGGCTGTCGCTGCTATGTCATTCTCGTATTGTCTTTGGGCCTCCCTTCTTACCTGTGCATATTCATTCCTGGCTCTATGGCTGCTCTCCTTATTCTCCTGGGTCCTTTGCCTTCTATACTTCTTCCATTCCCTAGCATACTTGGTTTTGACATCCCTGCACCTTTGGGTAAACCATGGGATCATCCTGGCTTTTTCATTATTCCTGTTACCCTTGGGACAAACCTCTCCTCAGCTTCCTTGCATATTGTTGTCATGTATTCCATCATCTCATTTACTGACTTCCTTGCCAGTTCTCTGTCCCACTGAACCCCGTTCAGGAAGTTCTTCATGCCTGCGTAGTCCCCTTTCTTGTAGTTTGTCTTCATTTGTCTTCATTTGTCTGGCCCTTCTTGCTTCCCCCTCCACTTGTAACTCTACTATGTATTCGAAGCTCAGAACCATGTGATCACTGGCCTCAACGGGTCTTTCATATGAGATGTCCTCAATATCTGTACTACTCAAGGTGAATACTAGGTCCAGTCTCACTGGTTCATCCTCTCCTCTCTCTCTGGTAGTGTCCCTTACGTGTTGGTTTTCCAGTACCACCTTGATCATCTTAGCCCTCCATGTTTCTTGGCCCCCATGTGGCTCCAAGTTCTCCCAATCGATTTCCTTGTGGTTGAAGTCACCCATGATCAGTAACTTTGCCCTGCTCACATGAGCCCTTCTGGTCACTTCAGCCAGTGTGTCAACCATCGCTCTGTTACTCTCATCATACTCTTGATTGGCCTCCTGTTGTTCTGTGGTGGGTTATACATCACTGCAATTACCACCTTAGGACCTCCAGACTGAAGTGTTCCTATTATGTAAGCTCTTGCTTCTCCTCTGTCTCCTACTCCAGCTCATCAAAATCCCTTTAGTTTTTGATCAGCAGTGCCACTCCTCCACCCCTCTTATATGTGTGTGTGCATGTGTGCGTGTGTTTGTGTGTGTGCACGTGTGTGCATGGATGTGTACTCATCTAGTTGTATTCACCTAGTTGTGGTTGCAGGGGTCGATTCACAGCTCCTGTCCCTGCCTCTTCACTCGTCACTACTAGGTCACTCTTCCTGTTTCATGAGCTTTATCATACCTCTGTGTGTGCGTGTGTGTGTACTCACCTACTTGTGGTTGCAAGGGTCGAGTCATAGCTCCTGGCCCCACCTCTTCACTGTTCACTACTAGGTCCTCTCTATCTCCCTGCTCCATGAGCTTTATCAAACCTCACCTTAAAACTAAGTATGGTTCTTGCCTCCACTACATTGCTTTCCAGACTATTCAACTTTCTGACAACTCTGGGACTAAAGAAATACTTCCTAAAATCTATCTGACCCATCTGAGTCTTCAACTTCCAATTTGTTGCTGTGTCCCATTTCTGGAACATCCTGTCTTTGTCCACCTTGTCAATTCCTAGCAGTATTTTGTATGTCAAGTAAAAGGACACAAGTGCAACTAATGTGACTTTTATTGTAGCAACGTTTCTCTCTCCAGGAGCTTTGTCAAGCTGTTACAAACAATACATGGACACAGAGGGTATATATAGGCTTTGAATGAAGTGTAGTACTAGTGGAGGTAGTAGTAGTGATACACGTGGTGGAAAAGTCAGCTGGTACATGAGTAAAAAGGTATAAAAACTATGGCTTGGGTAGCATAAAAATAGGTTAAGCAAATGTATATTGTCTTGAGAAGGCCTGTTTCAGTGTCCCTCCTTTATGTATTGTCCATGTATTGTTTGTAATGGCTTGATAAAGCTCCTGGAGAGCAAAATGTTGTCACAATAAAATGTCACATTAGTTGCACTTTTGTCCTTTTAATTAACATATTGTTGGTAATTCTACCGACAATATGTTGTATGTTTTATGTTATCATGTCTCTGCTAACCCTTCTGTCCTCCAGTGTTGTCAGGCCGATTTCCCTTAACCTTTCTTTGTAAGACATTCCCCATAGCTCTGGGACTAGTCTTGTTGCAAACCTTTGCACTTTCTCTAATTTCTTGATGTGCTTGACCAGATGTGGTTTCAAAATGTTGGTGCATATTCCAGCATGGGCCTGACGTACACGGTGTACAGTCTTGAATGATTCTTTACTGAGGTATCGGAGTGCTATTCTCAGGTTTGCCAGGTGCCCATATGCTGCAGCAGTTATCTGGTTGATGTGTGCCTCAGGAGATGTGCTCGGTATTATACTCACCCCTCTATCCTATTCCTTGAGTGAGGTTTGCAGTCTTTGGCCACCTAGCCTATACTCTGTCTGTGGTCTTCTTTGCCCTTCCCCAATCTTCAAGACTTTGCATTTCGCTGGGTTAAATTTGAGGAGCCAGTTGCTGGACCAAGCTTGCAGCCTGTCCAGGTCTCTCTGTAGTTCTGCCTGATCCTCATCTGATTTAATTCTCCTCATTAACTTCACATCATCTGCAAACAGGGACACTTCTGAGTCTATCCCTTCTGTCATGTCATTCACATATACCAAAAATAGCACTAGTTCTAGGACTGACCCCTGTGGAATCCCGCTCATCACAGGCACCCACTCTGACACCTCGTCACCTACCATGACTTGTTGCCTCCCTGTCAGGTATTCTCTGATCTATTGCAGTGCTCTTCCTGTTATGCATGTCTGATCCTCTAGCTTTTACACTAATCTCTTGTGATGAACTGTGTCGATGGCTTTCTTGCAGTCCAAGAAAATGCAATCCACCCACCCCTCTCTCTCGTGTCTTACCTCCATTATCTTGTCATAAAATTCCAATAGGTTTGTGACACAGGATTTTCCTTCCCTGAATCCATACTGGTTGTCGTTTATAAGGTTGTTCCATTCTAGGTGCTCCACCACTCTCCTCTAGATAATCCTCTCCATGACTTTGCATACTATACAGGTCAGTGACACTGGTCTGTAGTTTAGTGCCTCATTTCTGTCTTCTTTCTTCAAAATAGGGACTACATTTGCTGTCTTCCATGCTTCAGGTATTTACTCAGCTTCAGTGGATGTGTTGAAAATCATTGGTAGTGGCACACAGCATCTTTGCTCCCTCTCTAAGGACCCACTGGGAGATGTTGTCCAGCCCCACTGCCTTTGAGGTATCAAGTTCAGTTAGTAGCTTCTTCACCTCCTTAGTTGTGTGTATCTCATTCAGTGCTTGTTGGTATATAATTGTTGGTGTGCCCCACTATTCTGACTTCCCAGAGTCCTTTTTGTCTCCACTGTAAATAATTCCTTAAATCTCATGTTGAGTTCCTCACATACTTCTTGGTCATTTCTTGTGAGCTTCTCACCTTTCTTCCTCAGCCTGATTACCTGATTCTTGACTGTTGTCTTTCTCCTGATGTGGGTATACAACAGCTTTGGGTCAGACTTGACTTTCGATGCTATATTGTTTTCGTACTGTCGCTGGGCCTTCCTCCCTGTGCATACTCCCACCTTTCTTCCTCAGCCTGATTACCTGATTCTTGACTGTTGTCTTTCTCCTGATGTGGCTATACAACAGCTTTGGGCCAGACTTGACTTTCGATGCTATGTTGTTTTCGTACTGTCGCTGGGCCTTCCTCCCTGTGCATACTCGTTTCTGGCTGTGTGACTAGTCTCTTTATTTTCCTTGGTCCTTTGTCTTCTGGACTGTTTCCATTCTATAGCACACTTAGTTTTTGCCTCCCTACACCTTTGGATAAACCAAGGGCTCGTTCTGGTCTTCCCATTATTTCAGTTGCCCTTGAGAACAAACCTCTGCTCTACCTCCATGCATTTTGTTGTCACATAGTCCATCATTTTGTTTACTGATTTTCCTACCAATTCTCTTTCCCACTGAACCTCCTGCAGGAAGTTCCTCATGCTTGTGTAGTCCCCCCTTTTGTAGTTTGGCTTTTCCCATCTTACTCCTGTTACCCTCTCCACTTGTAACTCTACTATGTATTCAAAGCTCAGAACCATGTGATTACTGGCTTCGAGATGCCTTTCATATGTTATATCCTCAACGTCCGAGCTACTCAGGGTGAATACAAAGTCCAGTCTTGCTGGTTCATCCTCACCTCTCTCTCTGGTAGTGTCTCTAACATGTTGATGCACGAGGTAGGTAGGTGTGTGTGTACTCACTCACCTAGTTGTACTCACCTAGTTGAGGTTGCGGGGGTCGAGGTCGTGTGTGTGTGTGTGTGTGTGTGTGTGTGTGTGTGTGTGTGTGTGTGTGTGTGTGTGTGTGTGTGTGTGTGTGTGTGTGTGTGTGTGTGTGTGTACTCACCTAGTTGAGGTTGCAGGTGTCGAGTCCAAGCTCCTGGCCCTGCCTCTTCACTGGTTTGTGTGTGTGTGTGTGTGTGTGTGTGTGTGTGTACATGCACCGTATTGACTGCTGCCTTTCAAGTGCTTCATATCTCTCTGTCCCTTCAATTTTTCCCTAGCCCCCCCCCCACTCCTCAACCCCTCCCACCCTTCCTTATACCCCTTCAGCTCTTCTCTACTTCCCACATCCTGGGTAACCCATCTCTATACCCCATTCTACTTATCCTTATACTCCTCCCCCCCCCCCAGCAACCTATCTCTATACCCCTTCCACCTGTTCCTATATCCCTTCAGCTCTTCTTTACCCCCTGCCCCCCAGCAGCCTGTCTATACACCTTTCTCACCTGTCCCTGTGCCCCTCCAACCCTTTCTTGCACCACCAGTGACACCTGTGCACATTTGAATGTTTCTTAGCACTGACTGGTGATTTGACTGGCAAACATTCTCCATACAAGTATTGTAAAGAGACAGAATTTGCTGAGCAAATCTTTATTCTGATAATGTTTTGCTCAGTTTAAAATTCTGTTAATTCATAACTTGATAGAATAATAACATAACTCCTCAGTACAAACCAAGCATTTGAGCTCTGGCAAAAATTTACATTACATATGATAAATCTTTGAAATTTGGACGAGATGCCAAATTACAGATTTATAGAAAAGCATGACCTGCACAACCCAAGTCAGCATAGATTTAAAGTGGAAAGTTAATACTTGTTACTACTACTAACCTGTTATTGACAAAATTACAGAGGTTTTGGAAGAAAACCAAAGCACAGATAGTGTCTGTGTGGATCTCACTAACGTATTAGACAAACTTACAGGGACTTGATGGTTTAGTGAAGAGGGATGCTGTATTTCTAACTCCTCAGTCTGGCTGAGATGCGAGAGGCATGCGTGAATCTTGCATGTCAGCTGTGAGGTATAAGAACTTGCTGATCACAGAGAAACTAAGTAAAAATGCAGCACCCACAGCAAGTTATTTAAGTATTCAGAATGATCTGGATAGGATGGCAATGTGATAATAAGAAAAACAGGGAATTACCTTCAATGATCATACATGTAAAGTAATATATTTTGGATATAATAATTTGACATGCAAATACAAAATGTGTAGCAACGTACTGAGACAAAAAAAAAAAGAAATAAATCTTGGAGTAATCACAAGGAATACCTAAGGTAGGGCTTGGCTTTGAAATGAGCCTGTAAAATTAATTTGTGTAAAAAAAAAAAAAAATAGTGCCATACATTACCCATATGTAAGCAGCAAAGCCAACAGAATGCTAGGTTTCATAGCAAGAGATTCTGTGTACATCACACCCAACACCTTACTGACTTTACAATGCCCTTGTTTTAATGCTTCTTGAATATTATGTCCAGTTTTGGTCTCCAACTTACATAAAAGCTGAAGATAGACTGGAGATGGTGCAGAGAAATGCAGTTAAGTTTATACAATCACCAAGAAACAAACCGTATGAAG
Source organism: Cherax quadricarinatus (assembly GCF_038502225.1). NCBI lineage: Eukaryota > Metazoa > Arthropoda > Malacostraca > Decapoda > Parastacidae > Cherax > Cherax quadricarinatus. Next base: position 23,778,017 of record NC_091332.1, read on the forward strand.
AAAGACTCAAAATGCTTATCCTGAAAAAACCATACCCCCGGCCGGGATTGAACCCGCGGTCATAGAGTCTCAAAACTCCAGCCCGTCGCCCGGGCTGGAGTTTTGAGACTCTATGACCGCGGGTTCAATCCCGGCCGGGGGTATGGTTTATTTGCAATCGTGTCATTACGATTTCTTAAGTCATGTTGACGGCAGTGAAGGGACTTGAACTAGAGTTCGTCACGGCCACGCTAGCTGGAGATTCGTCTGTAAAAACTTGCATTTGTGGTCACAGAGGTGCCTGTGCTAACTTTCCTATGGTGTAGAAATATACCTAGTTGGATGAATCTTATTGTGGCTAGCTGGTCTAGTGGCTAACACGACGGGCTGGAGTTTTGAGACTCTATGACCGCGGGTTCAATCCCGGCCGGGGGTATGGTTTATTTGCAATCGTGTCATTACGATTTCTTAAGTCATGTTGACGGCAGTGAAGGGACTTGAACTAGAGTTCGTCACGGCCACGCTAGCTGGAGATTCGTCTGTAAAAACTTGCATTTGTGGTCACAGAGGTGCCTGTGCTAACTTTCCTATGGTGTAGAAATATACCTAGTTGGATGAATCTTATTGTGGCTAGCTGGTCTAGTGGCTAACGCGACGGGCTGGAGTTTTGAGACTCTATGACCGCGGGTTCAATCCCGGCCGGGGGTATGGTTTATTTGCAATCGTGTCATTACGATTTCTTAAGTCATGCTTATCCTGTTATCTCAGGAAACGGAAACTGTGAAAGATGTCATTAAAATATTTTAGATATTTTATAGCTTTGATACATACATTAAAATATGAACTATTTGAATTGCAAAGTGAGTTAATAACTGAAAACAGTGGAATGGAACTTTGAGGGAAGAGATACAACTTGAAAGTCTGTTAAGAATTTTTAGCAAATAAAATTATAGCAGAATGAAACAAACACCCAGCTGAAACTGTGCATGCAAAAATAATAGTCATTTAATAACCAGCTGTATAAGTACTTTGCAAACATTGGATTCAACTAGATAGTATGCAATGGTTTTACTGTCATAGTTCACTAACCACATCAGCATGAATACCTCTTCAAGGGGGGCTCCTTGGCATAGTGAAGAGGCTCTTGGTCTGAGGAATTAGACCTGTCGGTCTTCTTCCTCAGACCGAACCTAATTACCCCCCAATCTCCCCTCCCCTATCCCATCCTCCCCATCCTCCCCTTTTTCCTTTCCTCCTCCTCCTCCCCACCCCTCCCTTTTGCCCTTCCTCTTTTCGGCCTTTGGGATTTCTCTCACAGGCGCGCTAGTTCCTAGGTAGGGGAAAGGATACCGGGGTCCATCCCATTCCGTTGAGGTTCTTGGCGGTGGCGTAGTTTGCCGTGGAATCTGGATCGCCTGGGGATGTCCCGATCCCTCTCCGGTATCCCGGAGTAGCTTTGGGTGTCTTTCGGGCATCGGGTGTATCTCTGGAAGCCACCTTTCGGATTCCGGGGGTGGTGGCCGAAGGAGGTATGCTTTGTGGCGGATATCCGGCCGCCCTCTCTTTTGTCCACCGAGGTAGCTCGGCAGATGTGAGGTTGCTATCCCGGATTGCCGGTTTACTGGCATGATGGGTAGGGTATGGCACGGGTTCCATGCTGCATCTGCGCTACTTGCGGTGCTGAGGTCCTCTTGGGCGCGGAGGGAGATTTCTGGCCCTTTCATTCCTCCTAGGAACTATCCCTCCCCGGTCCCCCCTTTTTTTATTCTTTTTTTTATTTTTATTTTCTTTTCTTCTTTCTTTTTTTTTCTTAAAAACAAAAAGAAAGAAGTAACCTAACCATTGCAGCCCTAGTCCATGAACCTCCTACCCCCGGGCCCCTCCTTGATACCGCACCCCGTTCTGACCCCGCCTCGTCTTTGGACCACTCTTCAGACACTCCTCATGCCTCTGTACCTCTTGCCGGTGCTGTTTCCTCACCCGCTTCAGGTACTGAGGCCTCGACTGACTCCTTCGATTTATTGGACCTTCGCTCTCCTCTGACTATGCTTCCGGCCTCTCCCTCTACGGTGCGGCAATTTTCAAATCGCCGACCCGTTCCACGTCGGACCAACTCTGGTCCCACGCCTAAACGCCAACGACAATTACCTGCTGATGATACTTCTCCACCTTCTCGTTCTTCTCAGAAACGATCGACACGTCCTTCACTACCTTTCCACGCTCAGTTTCAGACTGAACAATGGACTAAATTCTTGACTTTACGACCGACTTCCTCTACTGCCTATCTTTCTGACCACAGTATTAGCAAGGCACTCCTACGCCATGTTGGTAAAGATATTTCTTTTCATGCTCTTAAGAGCGGTATGCGCATCATCACCATACAGAATGCTACCCAGGCTCATGAGCTCTCTCGTCTTTCCCATATCGATACTGTTCCTGTCACTCTTGAAAAACATCATTCCCTCAATTCTTGTAGTGGTACCGTCATTCTCCCCCATACCATAGTCCAACAAAATTTCCAGACATGTGGCACTGACATTCTTGAACAGCTGGAACTCCAAGATCTCCCAATCCTCAAGGTAGACACTTACGTTCTTCCTGCCCGTGGGCGGAGACGACACCCTAGCAATGTGGCTCGTTTAACTTTTGACAGCCGAGAACTCCCATCCTCAGTTTATATAGCAGGACATCGGTTACAAGTCCGAAAGGTGATCCCTACACCGCAACAGTGTAGAAATTGCTGGCGATTTGGCCATCCAGCGAAATATTGCAGATCTATCGCCGAATGCCCAGTCTGTGGTGCCGATGACCATTCTCATACGTCTTGCAATCGATCTCCCTCTTGCCTTAACTGTCATGAGGCTCACCCTTCGTACTCTCGCCGTTGTCAAGTCTATTTAAACGAGCGGGAAATCCGTTACCTCAAAGAGACAGAAGGTCTCCCTTATGCCATGGCAGTTTCTCATCTCCGCCTCCAAGGGAGACTCCAACGTGTTTCTTATTCCCGTGTTTCAAAACGTCCCCCCCACTTCTGGTATCCCATCTTCTACACCCACCTCTGTGGTTACCTCTCCCATAGTCACTCCTGTATCTAATCCTTTTGCTGTCCTCGGCTCAGACGTCCCTACTTCAACGCCTCAGTCTGATCTCGCTTCTTCGTGTTCTCTCTCACAAGCCTCAGTAACGACGAGATCTCGTATGACACCTCCTCCCAATCGTCCCTCTACTTCTCAAAAGTCAAAAAAAGGTCCGTTAACACCTCCTACCCATCTTCCACCTCCTCATTTTACCCTCCCTGTCTCTGTCCCTGGTTCTCCCCCTCTCACTGGCTCTGTTACAAGTGTAGAGGTTCACCCTCCTCCTCGTACTGTACCTTCCTTCCCTGTTCCCTCCCAGGTTTCTTCCTCTTCTGCCACCTCCCAGGTTTCTGCCTCTTCTATCCCCTTCCACGCTTCTCCAGTTCCCTCCACCCTTTCGCCCCCCCGTACCTTGGTACAGTCCAATACAGTTCCAATCTTTACTCATCCTCCCCCTACCATTTCCAATATTGTCTCCAATATGACGTCTCTGAATTCCGAAACACTTGAAGCAATCTCTGAATATATTGCAGAGACCAAACCATCAATGGACACTGATCCACCCTCTGTTCCTTCTCTCTCCTCTCCTCCATCTGTGCAACTCCTTTCTTCACAGCGCACCGTTCCTTCGCTGCTTGAACGTTTTCCACTGCCTCCGCATGTGGACTTTTCTAACCCCTCTAGTCCGTAGGAACCCTTACCTGCGGATTTCAAGTATCTTTATCATTGCCAATCATGGCCTATTTACAGTGGAATATATGCGGCCTCGGGTAATCGGAGTGAGCTTCAGATGTTACTCTCCCAGTTTGCCCCTGTTGGTGTTTGCTTACAGGAACCAAAATTACACTCTGCTGTTATCTCTCCCATCTCAGGCTATAATTTATTGTATTCTTCAGATCCTTTTCCTGATGGGTCCTTTAATGAAAGTGCCCTTCTTCTACGCACTGATATTCCGTACCATCAGCTATTTGTTCATACTTCGCTGCATTACACAGCAGCCCGTATCCACTTGCATAGGTGGTATACGCTCTGTTCTTTATATCTCTCTCCTTTTCGAGCATTATCTATTCCGGATATTGCCTTTCTTGTTTCGTCATTACCGCCACCAATTCTGTTACTTGGTGATTTTAATGCCCACCATTTCCTCTGGGGGGGGGGGGGCCTCACTGTGATTCCTGTGGAATTTAGTTAGAGGCTTTTCTTGCCACCCACCCCCTCCATGTTTTAAATACAGGTACACACACCCATTTTGATCCTCGGACTCATACTCTCTCTTGCATCGATCTCTCAGTCTGCTCTTCCTCCACCACATTAGACTTCACTTGGTCTGTTCTCCCGGACTTACATGACAGCGATCATTTCCCAATCATTCTTACTTCCCCTTCATATTCACCACCTCTTCGCATCCCATGCTGGCAATTTGGTCGGGCAAATTGGAACCTTTACTCACACCTAACTGTTTTTAGAGAGGTTCCTTCTTCGTCCTCCATCGATGAGCTTTTACACCTCTTCTCGTCCTCCGTTTTAACCGCAGCTTCTCATTCTATACCCCAAACTTCGGGCAGGCATTCTCAGAAATGCGTGCCTTGGTGGTCTCCTGCTTGTGCTCGTGCAGTACGTTTGAAACGAGCTGCATGGGGCAGGTACCGGTACAATAGAACCACAGAGAGACTCCTTGATTTTAAACAGAAGCGTGCGATCGCTCGCCGTGTCATCCGCGACGCTAAACGCACTTGCTGGCGAGATTATGTCTCCACCATCACCTCTGCTTCCTCTATGAGTGCAGTCTGGAAAAAAGTACGAAAACTGAGTGGTAAATATTCTCCTGACCCGGCTCCTGTTCTGCGGGTTGCCGGTGTTGATATAGCAAACCCACTAGATGTTGCCAATGAAATTGGCAATCATCTGGTCCGTATTTCTCAGGGACTCCATCTATGCCCCTCATTTCTTTCCTCAAAGTCTGCCAGAGAGTTAGCACCCTTGGACTTTTCTTCTCTCAGAGAAGAACAGTATAATGTGCCTTTTACACTTCAAGAACTGGAAGCAACACTCTCAGCTTGCCGATCATCGGCAGCTGGGCCCGACGACATTCATATTCGTATGCTACAACATTTACATCAGTCAGCCCTTGCAGTCCTATTACGCCTTTACAATCTTATTTGGTCACAAGGAGTTCTTCCACAGCTGTGGAAATCCGCCATTGTTCTCCCTTTCCGCAAACCAGGCACTACGGGACATGAAACCTCCCACTATCATCCCATTGCTCTTACCAGTGCAGTTTGCAAAGTAATGGAACGCCTAGTAAATAGACGTTTAGTGTGGTATTTAGAGACACATAACAGTCTCTCCACTCGTCAATATGGCTTTCGTAAGGGACGTTCTACCATAGACCCCTTACTATGCTTGGATACGTATGTTCGTAATACCTTTGTGAATAACCACTCGGTTATTGCCATATTTTTTGACCTTGAGAAGGCATATGACACAACTTGGAGGTATAATATTTTAGCCCAAGCCCACTCCTTAGGCCTTCGAGGCAATCTACCATCCTTCCTTAAGAACTTTTTAACTGACAGGCATTTCCGTGTTCGGGTTAATAATGTGCTCTCCCCGGACTTTATCCAAGCTGAAGGTGTCCCCCAGGGATGTGTTCTGAGCACAACACTTTTTCTCCTTGCTATTAATGATTTGGCCTCTAGTCTTCCATCAAATATTTGGTCATCACTCTATGTTGATGACTTCGCTATTGCCTGTGCAGGCGCTGACTGTCACCTCATTACAGTTTCTCTCCAACATGCAGTCGACCGTGTTTCCAATTGGGCCACCACACGTGGGTTTAAATTTTCCAGCACTAAAACCCACCAAATTACTTTCACTAGACGCTCTGTCATCTCCGATCATCCTTTGTACCTCTATGGCTCCCGTATCCCTGAACGTGATACAGTCAAGTTTCTGGGCCTCCTCTTTGATCGTAGGTTATCCTGGAAACCTCACATTACCTCTCTGAAGGCAACTTGTCACAGCCGGGTGAACCTTCTTAAAACCCTTGCTCATCTTTCATGGGGAGCTGATCGTCGAACCCTCCTCCGCCTACATTCCACCCTTATTTTATCGAAACTTGATTATGGTGACCAGATCTATTCAGCGGCATCTCCTGCTACTCTCTCTAGCCTTAACCCCATTCATCACCAAGGATTACGTTTATGCCTTGGTGCTTTTTGCTCTTCCCCTGTCGAGAGCCTCTATACAGAAGCGAAAGTTCCATCCTTATCCGATCGCCGTGATGCCCATTGCCTGCGCTACTATGTATGCTCTCATGATCTCCGCAATCCTTCCATTTATAGAATGGTCACTGATATTAGTAAACATTCTTTATTTGTTCGCCGCCCCTGTTTACTCCGTCCCTTCTCTCTTCGCCTTCATTCGCTCTTGTCTTCTCTTCAACTACCACCTTTCTATGTACATGTAGCATCTCACTTTCCCTACCCCCCTGGGAAGTTCCAGCTGTTCGAGTCTGTTCTTTCTCCCTCCCTTGCTCGAAAGCCCAACTGTCTACAGTCGCTTCCCGCTCTCTTTTTCTTGACCACTTTCACTCTCATTCTCATGCCATTGCCGTGTACACAGATGGCTCTAAGTCTTCTGATGGCGTAGGATTCGCAGCAGTGTTTCCGGACAGCGTCGTACAAGGGCATTTACTATCTTCGGCTAGTATTTTTACTGCTGAATTGTATGCCATCCTTACAGCACTTATCCGTATTGCATCTATGCCTGTGTCATCATTTGTGGTTGTCTCAGACTCCCTTAGTGCTTTACAGGCTATACAAAAATTTGATACACCTCACCCCTTAGTCCTCCGTATCCAACTTTGGCTACGCCGCATCTTTACCAAGCATAAAGATATTGTTTTTTGTTGGGTCCCTGGTCATGTTGATGTACAGGGCAATGAACAGGCAGACACTGCTGCGCGGTCAGCAGTACATGACCTACCAGTTTCTTATAGAGGTATTCCATTTACGGACTATTTTGCTGCAATATCTTCCCACCTTCACACCCGTTGGCAACAACGTTGGTCTACTATGCTCGGCAACAAACTTCAATCTATTAAACCGAGTATAGGTTACTGGCCGTCTTCTTATCACCAGTGTCGAGGTTGGGAGACTACTCTCTCCCGTCTTCGCATTGGCCATACTCGTCTTACTCATGGATATCTCATGGAGAGGCGTCCTGCTCCTCTCTGTGAGAATTGCCAAGCTCCATTATCAGTCAGCCACATTCTGTTGGACTGCCCACTTTATCAACGAGCACGCAGAATTTACCTCTGTCGTCGTCTTCGCTCCGCTACTCTCTCTTTACGTTCCCTTCTCGATGATGGACCCACCTTTCATCCGGACTCTCTCATTGACTTTTTGACAACAACTGACTGACTTCACAAATTCTGATACCTTCAGCCCTTTCTACTTCAATCTCTTGCTACCCTCTACCCCCGTACTATCCCCTGCCCCACTGTTTTCTGTAACCTGCTGATCATCCCTCCTCCCTTCTGCCATCCAATACCCTCGCTTCCTTCCCTACCCTGCAGCGCTGTATAGCCCTTGTGGCTTAGCGCTTCTTTTTGATTATAATAATAATAATAATCAGCATGAATAGTTAACAATAAGCCACTCAAGTCAGTTAGTAATAGTAGTGGCAGAAGCGGAGGAATCAGTGGTGGTTATGGTAGCAGTAGTGTGCATCCACTTCCACCACAATATCCAGCAGTAGAACTAGTAGAATCACTGATACATACAACTCTCTGGGGAGTAGTTGAGTAACAAGATTAGTTAAGTTAAGAACATTGCAAAAATGTAGGGGTAGTTTGTAGTTCATGCCTTCCATCCACTTTCAACTCTGCTGTAAATCCTATGTCATTTTTTCAATATGGTGTGGAGTTACCAGAGGTATTATTCAGAGGGCTGAGGACAGGTTGTTAAAGTGGTTTGGATATTTAGAGGAAGGAAAAAAATAGGTTCACTAGGAGGAAAGGAGGGGCTAGGGTCATCCTAGGAAAGGTTGGAGGGAGGGAGTAAAGGAGGATTTAAGTGCTAGGGGCTTGGACATTGAACAGGCTAGTGTTAGTGCATTAAATAGGAGTGGAAGCAAGTGGTTTTTATGATTTGAAATGCTGCTGGAGTGAGAGCAAGGTAGCTTTTGTGAAGGGATTCAGGGTAACCGGCTAGCCAGACTTCTAGTCATCGAAGTGGAAAATACAGTGCCACACTCTGAAAGAGGGGTGATGATGTTGTGGTTGAGAGTCGTCTGAACTGTGATGTTGGCATCCTTCTGGCAGGACAGTGATTGGGCGAGCAACAGTAAAAAAAGTTTTCCTCCTTATTATAGGTCACCTCATCTCAGTGGGAGATAGTCAAAGTGTTGAAAAAATATTCCCTCTGTTTCAAGTTGGCATTGGTCAGAAGGATTGGAGGGCAGGGAGAGAGCCTTCTGCTTTACTATCCTTGCCTCATACATCTACATAATACTGTACATAATAAGTCCTTAAAATAGATATAAGTAGATTGTTCTTTACCAACAGATAGCCTTGGTGTGAACTAAGTCCTCTGCTACCTGTTTTTCACATGATGTATTTGAGGAAGATGGCAGGTCACCATCACCTCTCACACCACTCTATGACTCTTATAATTGACAGGTTGATGATGTTGATGAATGCGAGGAAGATGGCAGTGATGTGTTTGAGGCAAGTGGCAGGTCAACATCACCCCTCACACCACCTTATGACTCACTCTTATCAACACTCAGTTGGGCAGATCAAGTAAGTTAGTCACCAGTTTAGTGTAGTAGTAATAGTAGTAGTTGTTGTCACCAAGTTATTTCCATAATTACTCTACATGGTGAGATGGGGGTTCCTTGATGCTGCTGAAAGGCTCCTGTTCCCATTCCCCAAGGTACTGTACAACACCTACAGGTTTAATGCTTCCATATTTATATGATTTGTAAATGATACTAGTTAGTAAGCTAGCAATTACGTTATTTTATTGAAAAAGTAATTATTAGACATAATGTGGGATCAGTAAATTCTGAGACTGATGTTATTCCATAAGCAGTAAAGGTTGTAGGAGCTAAACACATTATGTGTGCACATGCTTGGTAATCCAAGACGTGATCTTCAAAAGGAAGTTTCATCATCAAGTGGTATGTAGTAGGTGGGAGAGCGCATGTATTTATGTGATGCATTTGATGAAGATGCTCCTGTGCATCACAAATTTCTTCACAAAGTTCGGCAGTTAGTAAGGGGTTTTGTACATGACTGTTTTTCTTGGAATGTCTCAGTCATAAATTATGCCACTCTTTCTCCATACAGTGCACACTACCTGACAAGGAGGGTTCCACAAGAATTTCTATTGAGATCTGTCCTATTTAGGTATAATAAGTGAACAACATAATATCCCGTGTATTCCTTTTTGCGTTTTTTTTTTTTTTTACCACACTGGCTATGTCCCATGAATATATGGTAACTCCCTCAAAAAAAAAAAAAAAATACATTCATCATCATTCATTTAATAGTTGTCTTGCCAAAAGTGTGCAGGCATCACCATTCTAATAATCCTCCATACTGTACCAACCATATACAGTGGACCCCCGCATAACGATGGCATCGCATAGCGATTTTTCCGCATAACGCTTACTTTTATCGCAAAATTTTTGCCCCGCATACCGATTAAAAACCCGCATACCGATTTTCGTCCGAGACGCGTCCAATGTGCCCTCAGCCAGCCTCACATGTGCCGCTCCGTCCCATTGTTTACCAGCCAGCCTCCGCGGTAACATCCAAGCATACACTCGGAATATTTCGTATTATTACAGTATTTTCGGTGCTGTTTCTGGAAAATAAGTGACCATGGGCCCCAAGAAAGCTTCTAGTGCCAACCCTGTGGTAAAAAGGGTGAGAATTAGTATGGAAATTAAGAAAGATTTTGAAGGGTTTGGGGCTAACCCTGAGAAGCCTATGCCAGTTGTGGAATCCATTGTGCCTACTTCAAAGATTAAGGAAATGTGTGCACAGTGGGTTGAACTGCAAACCTTTATAGATGAAAATCACCCTGACACAGCTGTTGCAAGCCGTGCTGGTGACTATTTCAATGACAATGTTGTGGCCCATTTTAGACAAATCGTAAAGGAACGGGAGGTACAGAGCTCTATGGACAGATTTGTTGTGCGACAGAGGTCCAGTGACTCTCAAGCTGGTCCTAGTGGCATTAAAAGAAGAAGGGAAGTAACCCCGGAAAAGGACTTGCTACCTCAAGTCGTAATGGAAGGGGATTCCCCTTCTAAACAGTAAGAAGATAATGCTCTCCCCTCCTCCCATCCCATCAATCATCACCAGATCTTCAATAAAAGTAAGTGTCATTTAATTGTGCATGCCTTTTTCAGTTTGTGTGTATTAAAATTAACATTTCATGTGGTAAAAAAAATTTTTTTTCATACTTTTGGGCGTCTTGCACGGATTAATTTGATTTCCATTATTTCTTATGGGGAAAATTCATTCGCATAACGATTATTTCGCATAACGATGAGCCCTCTTGCACGGATTAAAATCGTTAACCGGGGGTCCACTGTACTACTTTTAGAGTGCAGGTACTAAACCTTCCTTCTCCAAGACTCAGGCCTAGCTAACTGGCTTTTTCCTTTTTGACATGTGATAAATTAATGTGGAGATATCAAGGCTTAATTAGGAGATATCAAGATTGGCAGGACAATGAAAAACTTGAACTGAACTTACTGTAGGAGTGATCAAACAAGTGGCTACTGGAATCCAACCCCCAACTGTTATATTTGTTGGGAAAGTGAAGAACCAGAGACCGAGCACACGTTGGGAACAAAAGCAGCAAAACATACTCAGTCAGAAGGACTTTGGGAAAAGCATAATACTGAACATATCACTAGAGGTACTTGTAACCAAAATCTAATGAATCAAATGTAGAATTGGCAAATCTCAGGAACCTCAAAAAAAAAAAAAAAATCATTGTAATCGTATATACAATATACTGTTTTTAACCCTTTCATTGTTTCAGTCATATACAGTGGACCCCCGGTTAACGATATTTTTTCATTCCAGAAGTATGTTCAGGTGCCAGTACTGACCGAATTTGTTCCCATAAGGAATATTGAGAAGTAGATTAGTCCATTTCAGACCCCCGAACATACACGTACAAATGCACTTACATAAATACACTTACATAATTGGTCGCATTGGGAGGTGATCGTTATGCGGGGGTCCACTGTACATGTGTATACGTCTTATGTGCCAGTGTTTCTGATGTATTAATACGCCTAAATTTTAGCGGCTTCAAATCAAGTGGGAGAGAGCTAGTAGGCTCACATGTGAGAGAATGGGTCTGTGTAGTCAGTGTGCACAGTATAAAAAAAAATCCTGCAGCACGCAGTGCATAATGAGAAAAAAAAAACTGACCATATTTTTGGATTAAAATGCCGACTTTGAGATGTATTTTCATACAGTATTTATGGTTGTATTTTCGTTTTCTTGGTCTCATTTGATAGAATGGAAGACATATTACAGAAATAGATGATTTTGATTAGTTTCATGAAGAACAGGAGCTTGAAATTGAGCTCAAAGTAGCAGAAATGTTCGGGTTTTGCCAATGTTCAAGAGTAAACAAATCACTCCATGCGTCCAATACACGTCAACTGGGGAGTCTAATATTCTTTCACAAGTGCAATGATGTTATTTATACCATTTTTACAGTAATGCAGTAATCTGCATAACAGTAAATCTTCTATTTTTTTGTGTGAATTAAAATTCAAAATAGAAAGCAAGAGTAAAAGGGGCCTGGAATATCTGCATTGTTTATTCTGCACCCTATTTAGAAATTGGCATATTTTTTAATTTGCGTGAAATTGGCCAAATTGCCAATTTTTGACCACTTTACTGGGTAATTGAAATGGGTAAATGGGCAGTTTCTTGTGCTCAATCGACAGAACAAATGGAATTCTAAAGAAATAGCTATGAGTTTGGTTGACTGGAACAATGGAATTGGCCAAAAATAGGGCAAAATCACTGATGCGTATATATCACCGACATCGCTAACTTTGCGAGAGCATAGTGTCGTAAGTTTTCCATCAAATTTCGTACTTTTGGTGTCATTACCATCGGGAAAAGATTCTCTATCATTTCATAAGAATTTTTTTTTTTCGAATATTTTGCGACACAGGGAGACAATTTCAGAATTGGGGTTGTGGCAGTGAAAGGGTTAAGGCTCATCTTATTAGGCATCCTCCCTATAATGAGGATACCAACAGTGGTTGCCTAAGTTTTTGTTCTTTTTCTGTCATGTTCATTTCTGTGTGATACTGTAACTCGTGGATGCCTCTTTGTATTGATCTTGGATTTTCAGTACAATACTCGTGTATGTGAGCAAACATTTTCTGTGATAAAATTGAATAAATCAGAACTGATGAAACCAATCTGAAGCAGTACTCAGCCTTGCAACAGTGGAGACCATGTCTGACATCAATTGTTTGGTTAATACACATTAGCACAGTCATTCTTCCTACTGTGTGAGATTCATAATCAAGATTTTTTTTTTCCAACAAACCAGCTGCTTCCCACCGAGGTAGGGGGACCCCAGAAAGAAGAAACACTTTCTCCATCATTCACTCCATAAAGAAGAAAAAGGCACAGTATCAGTAATGGAACAATACATGTCATAAGCTCCTCTCTTACGTGCAGGTTAATTGTGTATTCACTCCATCATTGTCTTTCCAGAGGGGTGCCAATAATACAGTTCCAGTCCTCAGATATCCCCACCCCTCCTTCAGAGTGCAGGCACTGTACTTCCCACTCTACTTCCTGCATAAACTAGTGCAAGCTTGATTTTGAGCTACTGGTATTAACCCTTAAACAGTCCAAACGTATACGTATATACGTTCTCTTGCATAACGCCCCAAACGTATATATACATTTCCTTTGTCATTCATTCAACATTGGCGCGATATGCCTGAGTCACCTAGACATGAGAGAATGGGTGTGTGCACTCAGTGTGTGCTATATGAAAAAAAAATTCAGATGCCTGGGTACCAAATGGTCTTTTTTCCTATTAAAAAAAAAAATTTCTCTCAAAAAATTTGGGGTGCTGCACGAGTGAACGTATATATATGTTTGGACTGTTTAAGGGTTAAGTACCTGTACTGCTCTGTTGTATTTAATATGATGTGCTCTTGAAGCAGCATAGTCACACTCTGCTGTACACATTTTTATTAGTACTATTTGCTTAATTATGGATTATATAGTATACCAGTGATCTTTTTTGTTAATTGCTCTGTTATTTTCACTTGATTTAGCTGGAAATAAATAATCACAATACAGTGGAACCTCAGCTTACGAACGCCCCACCATGCAAACTTTTCAGTATATGAACAGTTGCTCGGTTAATTTTTTGCTTCTGGATACAAGCGAAATTTCAGGATGCAGACTTCCTCCTCAAGGGAGGTTCCTTGGTGAGGGGCTCTTGGTCTAGGGAATTGGATCTGTGCTCCAGTTCCCTAAATTAATAATGATAATTATTATTATAATACGTACGTACTACCACTACTACTAAATACAGGTACCATCCGACTTACGACCAAGTTTGGTTCCGACCAACCGGTCGTAAGTCAAAATGGACGTAAGTCGAACCTTTGAAAATTGCCGACATACTGGGTAGGGCATAATGTCAAACGTTTCCTATATAAACTACCTACATAATACTGTAATGTAATGTACAATCATTATTTCATTCTTTTTACCATAATTTACTTTTATTGTTATAGTATTTTAATTATTTATGTACTGTATATAATGTATACATGGTAGTGAACTGTATTGTAAATTTTACATCACATACAGTATCATATGTTACTGTTATCTTTATGTATTGTCGACACAGTAGAATGGGAGAATACCACTGGTAGTGTCATCCTGCCAGAATGTAGTATAACCTATACCCTAAGTAAAGAGAAAGAACTCTGGAACATGTGTAATACGTATCCGGCTCGCTGGCTGACTGGCCGGGTGGGTGGGTGGCCAGGTGGATGGATGGGTGGTTGGCTGACTGGCTGACTAAATGTGGCTGTCTCTCTCTATCTCTCTATCTCTCTATCTCTCTCTATCTCTCTCTATCTCTCTCTATCTCTCTCTATCTCTCTCTATCTCTCTCTATCTCTCTCTATCTCTCTCTATCTCTCTCTATCTCTCTCTATCTCTCTCTATCTCTCTCTATCTCTCTCTATCTCTCTCTATCTCTCTCTATCTCTCTCTATCTCTCTCTATCTCTCTCTATCTCTCTCTATCTCTCTCTATCTCTCTCTATCTCTCTCTATCTCTCTCTATCTCTCTCTATCTCTCTCTCTCTCTCTCTCTCTCTCTCTCTCTCTCTCTCTCTCTCTCTCTCTCTCTCTCTCTCAGGTACACGTAAGTAATCATACATAGTATAAATTACCTAGGATAACCCAAAAAATCCAGACATAGTGCTATTCAGTGGATCTGTGCTCCAGTGCCCTAAATTAATAATAATAATAATAATAATAATAATTATTATTATTATTATTACAATAATACATTTCTTTCTTCTTTCTTTCAACACACCGGCCGTATCCCACCAAGGAGGGGTGGCCCAGAAGGAAAAACGAAAGTTTCTCCTTTTACATTTAGTAATATATACAGGAGAAGAGGTTACTAGCCCCTTGCTCCCGGCATTTTAGTCACCTCTAAAAACACACATGGCTTACGGAGGAAGAATTCTGTTCCACTTTCCCATGGAGATAAGAGGAAATAAACAAGAACAAGAACTAGAAAGAAAATAGAAGAAAACCCAGAGGGGTATGTATATATATGCTTGTACATGTATGTGTAGTGTGACCTAAGTGTAAGTAGAAATAGCAAGACGTACCTGAAACCTTGCTTGTTCATGAGACAGAAAAATGGACACCAGCAATCCTACCATCATGTAAAACAGTTACAGGCTTTCGTTTTACACTCAAGTTGGCAGGACGGTAGTACCTCCCTGGGTGGTTACTGTCTACCAGCCTACTACCTTGACAATAATATTTCTTCTTCTTTCAACACACCGGCCGTATCCCACCGAGGCGGGGTGGCACAAAAGGAAAAACGAAAGTTTCTCTTTTTACATTTAGTAATATATACAGGAGAAGAGGTTACTAGCCCCTTGCTCCCGGCATTTTAGTCGCCTCTTACAACACCCATGGCTTACGGAGGAAGAATTCTGTTCCACTTCCCCATGGAGATAAGAGGAAATAAACAAGAACAAGAACTAGAAAGAAAATAGAAGAAAACCCAGAGGGGTATGTATATATATGCTTGTACATATATGTGTAGTGTGACCTAAGTGTAAGTAGAAAAAGCAAGACGTATCTGAAACCTTGCATGTTCATGAGACAGAAAAATGGACACAGCAATCCTACCATCATGTAAAACAATTACAGGCTTTCGTTTTACACTCACTTGGCAGGACGGTAGTACCTCCCTGGGCAGTTGCTGTGTACCAACCTACTACCTAGGACAATAATACATATGCACTAATAATAATATTATTATTATTAAACTATAATATAATAATCGTGTACATTCATTACTTACCTTAAAATATCTGTAGTCTTAACGTAGAGTGAGAGGTGAGTAAACAAGATTAAATGAATAAACAAGAGAGAGAGAATGAGAGTGTAGAAGGTTCGCGAGTTATGTAGACAAACGTTGTTGTTGTTACCAGCCTGGACACGAATGGTTTTTGTTCACTCTGTCAAGCCGACCAGAAAAACTTCTCATATTTGTTAATTTATATGTTATATACTATGTAGCATGTTTATTATATAATTTTGAAAAAAAAAAATAGATGGATTAAGCGAAATGTCTATATTAACGTTTTATACACATTTAATGCGCCTCAGTGATTATTATTGTGTTATTATCATTATTAATATGGCATCTTCAAGACCAATTACACTCTTAATGAGTGGCTCTGAGACAGACAAGCAGACAGAAAGACAAACACAGGTAGACAGAAAGACAGACACACGTAGACAGAAAGACAGAAAGACAGACACACAGGTACACAGATAAACAGACACACAGAGATACAGACGGACATATATATACAGGCAGACAGATACAGACAGGTTTATGTGCAACAGTGAAAACAAATAGAGAGTTTGAGGGTAAGAGCCTTTCTTGCCACAATCTCCAGTGCAAGATTCAGACTTCATCTTAGGGGCCATGGTAAAATTTACTGCCCAGTTAGTACAATTAATACAGTATGATGCTGCTGATAGGGCAGGGTTACTCAAACTGATGCTACCTGCATGACGCGTTGCCGCCGCGAGTATCGTCAAATATTGTAGAGCGGTGTGCATCAGCCGGCCCGGCCCAGCTGCCAGATGCATGGTCGTAAGTCGAGTGGACGTATGTTGAGCAGGTCGTAAGTCAGATGGTAGGTGTAATAATAATAATAATACGTATAATATAATAATATAATACAGTGGACCCCCGCATACCAATGGCATCACATAACGATTAATCCGCATACCGCTTGCTTTTATCGCAAAAATTTTGCCTCGCATACCTCTTAAAAACCCGCTCACCGCTGTTCGTCCGAGACGCATCCAATGTGCGCCCTCAGCCAGCCTCACATGTGCCGCCCATGCCATTGTTTACCAGCCAGCCTCCGCGGTAACATCCAAGCATACAATCGGAACATTTCGTATTATTACATTGTTTTTGGTGATTTTCTCTGGAAAATAAGTGACCATGGGCCCCAAGAAAGCTTCTAGTGCCAACCCTACAGCAATAAGGGTGAGAATTCCAATAGAGATGAAGAAAGAGATCATTGATAAGTATGAAAGTGGAGTGCGTATCGCCGACCTGGCCAGGTTGTACAAGAAACCCCAATCAACCATCGCTACTATTGGTGGTACAGCTGCTGCCGCTGCTGTACCACCGTCAGCTGCTGCTGCACTGTCAGCTGCTGCTGCTGCTGTAGCACCGTCAGCTGCTGCTGCTGCTGTACCACCGTCAGCTGCTGCTGCTGCTGTAGTACTGTCTGCTGCTGCTGTAGCATCGTCTGCTGCTGCTGTAGCACTGTCAGCTGCTGCTGCTGTTGTACTGCCGTCAGCTGCTGCTGCTGTAGTACCGTCTGCTGCTGCTGTAGTACCGTCTGCTGCTGCTGTAGCATCGTCTGCTGCTGCTGTATCACTGTCAGCTGCTGCTGCTGCTGCTGCTGCTGCTGCTGTAGCACCGTTGTTGGTGTGGCTTATTGAGAATACCAAGAAACAATTAACCCCAGAGGATTTGCCACCCAGGATAACCCAAAAAAGTCAGTGTCATCGAAGACTGTCTAACTTATTTCCATTGGGGTCCTTAATCTTGTCTACCAGGATGCAACCCACACCAGTCGACTAACACCCAGGTGAACAGGGAAAAATGCCTGGAACTAGTGCTCATATTGGTGAATTTAAAGCCAGCAAAGGTTTGAGAGATTTAAGAATCGTAGTGACATACACAGTGTGATAAGGCCTGTTCTGGAAGAAAATGCCAAACAGGACCTTCAGTACTCAGGAGGAAAAGGCACTCCCAGGACACAGTGTCTCATCAGTCATTGCTGCATCTTCAATAAAGGTAAGTGTCATTTATTCTTCATTTAGTAGAGTAGTACATGCACAATATATACTGTGCATGTACTACTCTACTATTGTGCATGTATCCTTCTCTTTGTGTGTAGAAAAATGTATATTTCATGTGGTAAAAATTTTTTTTCATACTTTTGGGTGTCTTGCACGGATTAATTTGATTTCCATTATTTCTTATGGGGAAAATTAATTCGCATACCGATCATTTCGCATAACAATGAGCCCTCTTGCACGGATTAAAATCACTATGCGGGGGTCCACTGTAATAATAATATAATAATAATACAGTGGTTCCTTGACTTACGAGTTTAATTTGTTCCGTGACCAAGCTTGTAACTCAGTTTGCTCATGTATCAAATCAATTTTCCTCATTGAAATTAATTGAAATGCCATTAATCCGTTCCAGCTCCCACAAAACCATCCCAATTTTTTTGTTACAGGTTTTTAAATAAGAAAAATGCATTTAGAAATAAGAAATGATTTTTGCCTTTTTTTGCCAGGTCCCAGCAATGTTTTAGAAATGCTGGAGTATATATGAAACTCCTTGAAGCATGGTGTAAGATGAGTGTCACTCCACTGCTGCACTGTCAGCAGTGGAGTGACTCTTGATGATCATGCACTGCCTTGTCTTTAGTTTTCATTGTTACACAAAAACTTGTCTGTCTATCTATTTCTGTCTATCTGTCTGTCTTTTTGTTTGTTTCTATCTGTCTATTTGCCTATCTGTCCATCTAGTTCAATGTTTATCTCTCCTTCTGCTTATCTGTCTTTTTGTCTGCCTATGTTTCTGTCTTCCTGTCTCTCTACTTGTCTCTCTGTCTCAGAGAGAGAGAGCTGCTCATGAACCAACAGGTATTACACATGATGTGTCATGTCTGATTCCTGAACAAGTGAAAATGTGTATTCCCAGTCATGCTTATTATGCCTTTTATCTACAAGCATAATATAGCACTTTGTCTGGATTTTTGGGGTTATCCTAGGTAATTTACACTATGTATAACTGTATTTACATGTACCTGTGAGATAGAGACAGAGCTAGACAAAGACAGAGACAGAGATAGACAGAGAGACAGACAGAGACAGAGATAGAGATAGATATAGATATAGACAGACAAAAGGAGATTGAGAAAGCCAAAGCAAATCAGACAGCCAGCCAGCCGACCAGCCAGCTGGTCACCCAACCAGCCGGCCTGTCGAACATACATTACACATGTTCCAGAATTGTTTCTCTTTACTTAGGCCGTACGTTATAGAACATTCTGGCAGGATGACACTACCAGTGGTATCAGAATTGAAAGGATGTTACACATTGGTTATTATTGAGGTTTTTGATATTTCCTATGTATCTCCTGTGAGTGGTGGCGTATATGAAGCTCACTCGTAACTCAGATTTTGGCTCTCAACTCAAAGCAAAAAATTGACCGAGCGATGGCTCGTAACTTGGAAAACTCATGTTGGGGCACTCGTAAGTCAAGGTACCACTGTATAATAATAATATGTATAATAATAATGCAGTGGAACCCCGAATATCGGCCGCTGCATTCATCGGTCAAATCATATTTAGGCCGGCTTTTGGGCCAAAATTTTGCTCCATATTTTGGCCGGTGCCTTGCAAATCGGCTGTATTAGACGTGTCAGCCCGCCTTCCGCTGGGACGCCGCACATAGGTGAGTCAGTCTCCCTGTGTCTCGTAGAATGAGCATATACTCTGAGCATTCATCCAAACATTTCCTTAAAATCCATTGGTTTTTGTGCCTGTTTATTAAGTACGTGTGCTCCAGCTTTCCAAGATGTATGGCAAAAACAAATCAACAATCACTTCTATCCTGGCAAAGAAAGAACAAATCAAGGAAGCTGTTGTGGTGAAAGGGGTAAACATGTTAACAAAAAAGTGATCACAAACAGTGGAAGATGTGGAGAGAGGCAGTGAGTGTAGCAGGCAGGGAGTGTAGCAGGCAGGCAGGCAAGGAGTGTAGCAGGCAGGCAGGCAGGCAGGCAGGCAGGCAGGCAGGCAGGCAGGGAGTGTAGCAGGCAGGCAGGGAGTGTAGTAGGCATGCAGGCAGGGAGTGTAGCAGGCAGGCAGCAGGCAGGGAGTGTAGCAGGCAGGCAGCAGGCAGGGAGTGTAGCAGGCAGGCAGCAGGCAGGGAGTGTAGCAGGCAGGCAGCAGGCAGGGAGTGTAGCAGGCATGCAGGGAGTGTAGCAGGAAAATAGGGAATGTGGAAGGGAGGTAGGGAGTCTAGCAGGCAGGGAGTGTAGCAAGTATGCAGGGAGTGTAGCAGGCATGCAAGGAGTGTAGCAGGGAAACAGGAAGTGTGGAAGGGAGGCAGGGAGTGGGGGAGGGAGGGAGGGAAGTAACCCCCAGAGATGGCTTTGATACCTAAAGTCCTTGTGGAGGGGGAGTCCCCTTCCAAACAATAATCAGTCCTCCCTCTCTCCTCCCTGTCTTCCATAAGCCAACAAGAGTCTTCAGTGAAGGTATGTAATAGTGATTCAATTGTTCATTTATTTATTTTTTAGTTGTCATTGTTTTATGTATGTAAAACTATAATTAATCTTTAAAGAATGTATTTTTGTTAATATTTTTGGGTGTCTGGAATGGATTAATTGTATTTACATTATTTCTTATGGGAAATATTGCTTCGAATTTAGGCCAACCTTCTGGAATGGATTACGGCCAATATTCGGGGTTCCACTGTATATGTCATGTTTCTATATTATTAATATTGTATACTATGTCATATTAGATAAGCCGTAGAGTTGATATTAGTGTCATATTGAAGGACTATCTTGTCCTGTCTCCAAACTCCTTTGCCACCACCACAATTCCTAACATATGTAATGACATATTTTATTCATACACCAACAAGAGTCTTCAATAGTGTGATGTTATTATTAGGTGCTTGTCCAGTGCCTGCTTGAAGACAGCCAGGGGTCTCTTGGTAATCCCTCTTACGTATGCTGGGAGGCAGTTGAACAGTCTTGGGCCCCTGACACTTATTGTGTTGTCTCTTATCATGCTAGTGGTACCCCTGCTTTTCATTGGGGGGATGTTGTATCATCTGCCAAATCTTCTGCTTTCATAAGGAGTGATTTTCGTGTGCAAGTTTGGTACTAATCGCTCTTAAGATTTTCAAGGTGTATATAATCATGTATCTCTCCTGCCTGTGTTCTAGGGAGTACAGGTTTTGGAACTTCAAGTGTTAAACAGTAATTGAGGTGTTTTATTGCAGTTATTTGTGCTGTGAAGGTTCTCTGTACAGTTTATAGTTCATTGCCTTGAAAGGTGCTGTTAGTGTGCAGCAATATTCCAGCCTAGATAGAACAAGCGACCTGAAGTGTGTCATCATGGGCTTGGCATCCCTAGTTTTGAAGGTTCTCATTATCCATCCTGTCATTTTTCTAGCAGATGTGATTGATACAGTTTTATGGTCTTTGAAGTTGAGATCTTTCAACATGATCACTCCCAGGTCTTTTACATTAGTTTTGGCTCTGTTGTGTGGTTGGAATTTGTTTTATACTCCGATGTAGTTTTAATTTCCTCATGTTTTTCCATATCAGAGTAATTAAAATTTCTCATCATTGAATTTCATATTGTTTTCGGGTGTCATCAGCAAAAGAAGACATGGCACTGTGGCTAATGTTCCTGTCTATGTCGGATATGAGGATGGGGAACAAGATGGGAGCGAGTACTGTGCCTTGTGGAACAGAGCTTTTCACCGTAGCTGCCTCAGACTTTACTCTGTTTACTACTACTCTTTGTGTTTTATTTGTCAGGAAATTATAGATCCATCTACCAACTTTTCCTGTTATTCCTTTATCATGCATTTTGTGTGCTGTTACACCATGATCACACTAGTCAAAGGCTTTTGCAAAGTCTGTGTATATTACATCTGCATTTCGTTTGTGTTCTAGAGCATCCAGGACCTTGTCATAGTGGTCTAGTAGCTGGGACAGACAGGAGCAACCTGCTCTAAACCCATGCTGCCCTGGGTTGTGTATCTGATGGGTATCTAGATGGGTGGCAATCTTGCTTCTTAGAACCCTTTCAAAGATTTTTATGATATGGGACATTAGTGCTATCAGTCTGTAGTTCTTCACTTGCTATACTGCCCTCTTTGTGGAGTGAGGCTATGTCTGTTGTTTTTAGCAGCTGTGGGATGACCCCTATGTCCATGCTCCCTCTCCATAGGATGTTAAGGGCACATGATAGAGGCTTCTTGCTCCCAACTCGAGCAATTATGTAAGTGTATTTTTGAAAGTGCTTTTGTAAGTATATTTTTGGGGGTCTGAAACAGACTAATCTAATTTACATTATGCTTTATGGGAACAAATTCGTTCAGTATCGGCACTCGAACAGCCTTCTGGAACAAATTAAGTTCATAACTCAAGGTACCACTGTATTGCCAAAAATGAAGTTTTTAACAAGAAACTGGACCACTATGCCTAAAATTGCCAGATCAACCCTCCTGTAATGGCTTTGTGGGCCAGCAGAATACTAACAGCAATAGCCTGGTTGAAAAGACAGTAATGTCTGGTCTCAGGCTAGGCTGCAAGGATAAAAAAAAAACTTTTACCCTTGGGTATTTCACAGGTAAAAGACAAAGCAGAAATAATGTAAAGTATGTACAGTATATGTACACTTTGAAAGTAATTAAGAAACGGTCATGTTCTACAATTTACAAAAACTTGTGATTAGAAATGTTGGTGCACCAGCACCCTGGTACAGTGGACCCCCGGTTCATGTTATTAATCCATTCCTGAGAGCTCATCGTAAAGCAAAATTATCGAAAAGCGAATCAATTTTCCCCATAAGAAATAATGGAAATCAAATTAATCCGTGCAAGACACCCAAAAGTATGAAAAAAAAACTTTTACCATATGAAATATTAAGTTTAATGCAATAGAATAATTACAGTAACAATAATAACAATAGAATAATCACAATAGAATAATTGACACTTACCTTTAATGAAGATCTGGTGATGATTGATGGGATGGGAGGAGGGGAGAGTGTCGAAGTTTTTAATGTTTAGAAGGGGAATCCCCCTCCATTAGGACTTGAGGTAGCAAGTCCTTTTCTAGGGTTACTTCCCTTCTTCTTTTAATGCCACTAGGACCAGCCTCACCATGCCTAATCACACTATGTATGCCACTACGATTCTTAAATCTTTTAAACCAACCTTTGCTGGCCTTAAATTCACTCACATTGCCACTAGTTGCAGGCATTTTTCTAATTAACTCCTCATGCAACTGCCTAGCCTTTTCACAAATGATCGCTTGAGAGATGCTATCTCCAGCTATCTGTTTTTCATTTATCCACACCAATAACAGTCTCTCAACATTTTCTAACACTTGCGATTACTGTTTTGTAATCACAGTTGCACCTTTTGCAAGAACAGCTTCCTTGATTGCCATTGTCCTGCTCACTATAGTAGAGATGGTTGATTGGGATTTACTATACAACTTGGCCAGGTCCGACACATGCACTCCACTTTCATACTTTGCAATTATCTCTTTCTTCATTTCAATAGTCATTAGCACCCTTGGTCTCGATGGGTTGGCACTAGAAGCTTTTTTGGGGCCCATGGTGACTTATTTTGCAGAAACGAGCACCAAAAACAGTGATAATATGGAATGTACCGAATGTATCCTTAGATGCGCGCACACTGGCTGGCTTGTAAACACTGGCACACATGGGGCAGTTCAGGCCACATGTGGACACGTCTCGTACGAATCGTATCGTGTACCGGGTTTTGTAATGAGAGCCAAGGCAAATTTTTGCGATATAATACTTCGGATACCGGATTTATCGGTTACCGATGACTTCGCAAACCGGGGGTTCACTGTATATGAAAGTCTAAATAATAAATTAAATCTACAGTGGACCCCCACATAACGATATTAATCCGTTCACGAGAGCTCATTGTTATGCGAAATTATCGTTATGCGAATGAATTTTCCCCATAAGAAATAATGGAAATCAAATTAATCTGTGCAAGACACCCAAAAGTATGAAAAAGTATTTTTTACCACATGAAATATTCATTTTCCTACACACAAAGAGAAGGATACATGCACAATAGTAGAGTAATACATGCACAATATATATTGTGCATGTACTACTCTACTAAATGAAGAATAAATGACACTTACCTTTATTGAAGATGCAGCAATGACTGATGAGACACTGTGTCCTGGGAGTGCCTTTTCCTCCTGAGTACTGTAGGTCCTGTTTGACATTTTCTTCCAGAACAGGCCTTATCACACTGTGTATGCCACTACGATTCTTAAATCTCTCAAACCAACCTTTGCTGGCTTTAAATTCACCAATATGAGCACTAGTTCCAGGCATTTTTCCCTGTTCACCTGGGTGTTAGTCGACTGGTGTGGGTTGCATCCTGGGAGACAAGATTAAGGACCCCAATGGAAATAAGTTAGACAGTCTTCGATGACACTGACTATTTTGGGTTATCCTGGGTGGCTAACCTTCTGGGGTTAATTGTTTCTTGGTATTCTCAATAAGCCACACCAATAATGGTGCTACAGCAGCAGCAGCAGCAGCAGCAGCAGCTGACAGTGCTACAGCAGCAGCAGCAGCAGCAGCTGACAGTGCTACAGCAGCAGCAGCAGCAGCTGACAGTGCTACAGCAGCAGATGACAATGCTACAGCAGCAGCAGACGGTGCTACAGCAGCAGCAGACGGTACTACAGCAGCATCAGCAGCTGACGGTGGTACAGCAGCAGCAGCTGATGGTGGTACAGCAGCAGCAGCAGCTGATGGTGCTACAGCAGCAGCAGCAGCTGGCAGTGCTACAGCAGCAGCAGCATCAGCAGTTGACCATGGTACCACAGTATTTCGATAATATTTCTCACCCTTTTTACCACAGGGTTGGCACTAGAAGCTTTCTTGGGGCCCATGGTCACTTATTTTGCAGATAAAATCACCAAAAACGCTGTAATAATACGAAATGTTCCGATTGTATGCTTGGATGTTACCGCGGAGGCTGGCTTGTAAACAATGCCACCGGCGGAACATGTGAGGCTGGCTCAGGCCGCACATTAGACGCGTCTTAGATGAATAGCGTTGAGCGGGTTTTTTAGCGGTATGCGAGGCAAAATCTTAGCGATAAAATGTATCGGTATGCGGATTTAACGTTATGTGATGCCAACGGTATGCGGGGGTCCACTGTATTTATGAATTTCCTAGGGTTTGTATTAGTTCCTTAAAATAAATTTTTTATTTTCAATTTATCACTAGGTAGATGCAATGGAGTCGTTGGAGGAGCTGCGTCATCCTGGTCGTGTTTTACATATTCACGAGAAGCTATCATCACCATCAAGAAAACGTTCTTTATCAGAAAAGATGCGGCGGCATGAGGAAAAACTGGCGAAGGCTCAGGAGCTCCGGGAGAATTTCATACAAGCGAAGACTGATAAACTGAAAGATCTGTTTAAGAAGGTATAGTTGACTAATTCTTTTAATTATATTATATTACTGATAGTTATAATATTTAACTATTTAACCCTTTCAGGGTCCGTCCCGTAGATCTACGGCTGGTCGGTGAGTGTCCAAACCGTAGATCTACGCCAAAATTCTAGCGCCGTCAAATTTAGCGCGAAAGCACTCATAGGCCTACATATGAGAGAATGGGTCTGCACCGTGGGTGTGTGCCGTAAACAAAAAATCTAGGCGCCTGCATAGCATTGTGGGAACGCCGGCTCAGTCACCCTTGTTCACCATGTCTCGTCGCAAGTCAGCTCTCACTCCCTGGAAAATTGGGACTCTCCTCTTCCTGTCTGATAGTTCTGACACTGATGGAAGTGGAAATGAAGACGAATTCTACGGCTTTGATAAGTTAGTGACCGAAAATAATGACCAGGATATTGATAATAGTGCAGAAAACCCCGACGATCCTCGACCTTCTACCTCTGGTGTGGGCACTCGTGACTCACGGTCGGGTGTTCCTAAACGTAAGAGAAAACTAATATTTTCCCGTGGCCTGGCCTCTGACTTCAGTAATGACGATGATTCTGACGTGGATTGTGATTTTATTGCGCTCGACGATCATTCGAGTAGTGATAGTGAGGAAACATATTCACCAGTGAAGCGTCGGTATGTTCGCCGCCGCATGCGCTCGGGTAGTGTACCCTATGCTGTGCCCAGGGGATGGAGTTCATCCCGGAGTACATCCCGGAGTACATCCCGTGGCCCTACACCCGTTTTAGGTAGTGATAGTGAGGATGATGTGGCTACACTTGGCATGGATGGGCCACAGACATCAGTGGATGGTGTTAGTGGGGCTGGTGGTGGTAGTGGCACCGCCATGCGTGACTCGCTGTGCCACGCGGGAACCCACGCTGCTGACTCGTCAGTTCAAGGACAAAGCGGAGCGTCGCCCACCAGCCCGCCACAACCACCCGTACAACCAGCCTATGATGTCCAGTATCCACCAGCAAACCGTATCTGGGATTGGCAGCAAAATCCCAATTTTGTTCCCAGCCCTCACCACTTTGATGACTCGCAAAGTGGAATTCTACCTACCTGTCCCCTTGGAACCACGGCCAATGAACTGGAATTCTTTGAATTATTCTTTGACCAGCCATTGATGGAAATTATTGTCAGGGAAAGTAATAAGTATTTTCAGTACACCATGGCAAATACGATCTTATCACCACAGTCAAGACTACACAGGTGGAAAGAGACGACTGTTGCAGAAATGTATTTGCTTTTTGCAACAATAATGCTTATGCCTCACGTCTATAAGCATAATATAAAAGCATACTGGTCCACAGATCGGCTAATTTGTACCCCATCCTTCAGTGAAATAATACCAGTGAACAGGTTTATCTTACTGTTATGTATGTTGCACTTCTCTGACAAAACCAGGCCTGACAGAAGTGACAGGTTATACAAGATTAGAAATGTTTTCATGTATCTCAAACAAAAGTTCAGGATATACTTTTATCCATTCAAGAATCTTGTAATTGACGAGTCTTTGATTTTGTTCAAAGGTAGACTGTCATTCAAGCAGTATATACCGAGCAAGAGGAACCGCTTTGGTATAAAATTGTTTGTACTCTGTGATTGTGACAGTGGCCTGGTGTTGGATATTGTTGTATACACGGGTAGTAAAACATTGAAAGATACCAAGATGTTATTGGGTATATCAGGTGACGTAGTGAGAAACATGATGGCACCTTATCTTGGTAAGGGCCATACATTATATACCGATAACTGGTACACAAGCCCATTACTCAGTGATTTCATGCGAGTGAACAAGACAGATGTGTGTGGCACAGTGCGTTCTAATCGTAAACATATGCCCAGGCTCAACGCAGGTGTTCGTGGTGATGACGTGCAGGTGTTTACTGCCAATGACATCATGGCATTACGGTGGCATGACAAACGAGATGTCACATTGTTGACAACCATTCACCGTAATGAAATGCAAGACAGTGGCAAAGTTGATCGAGTGACTAATGAACGTATTCAAAAACCAGTGACAGTGATTGATTATACACAAAACATGCGCTTGGTTGACAAGTGTGACATGCAGATTGGTTTTGTTGACTGTGTTCGTAAGAGTTACAAGTGGTACATGAAACTTTTCTTCCATCTCATGGACATTTCAATGCTGAATGCATATAATATGTACCAAATAAAGACTGGTAACAGACCACCGTATGGTGAATTTTGTTTGTCTGTTGTCAGACAACTCATAATGAAGTACCAGGTAACAACACCTGCAATACAACATGGTCCTCGAATTCATCACAATATACCCAAGCGTTTGAGAAGAGAAGGTGATCATTTCATAATACAGCTTCCTTCAACTCAAAAGAAATTTGCTCAGAAGAGATGCATTGTCTGTGCACAAACAAAACGACGGCAACAAAGACGCAAAGACACTCGGTTTATGTGTGAGGAATGTAAGGTGCCTCTGTGCATGGTGCCTTGTTTCAAGGAGTTCCACAAGCTCCAGCAGTTCTAAAACCATGTCCAGTGATTGTAAATATGTAAATATATGATAGAACATTAGTATTATACAATATTTGTGCATGTTTATTGTAATAAACAACAGTGGTAAACAATAATATGATAATAACTTTAGTGCGGTTATTGTGTTCAATACAGTGAGTTTATATATATACATTATATACAGTATTGGTCTCTCAGGCCCCAAATGTTAGTAGGAATAGAAAAAAATTGGAAAAGAAAAGAAAAAACAACTAAAACAACAAAATAATATAATACGCGTATGTGGAATTCGTCGATGTTGCCGCCACCACATCATTTTCTACAAACTTCTTGGCACTGTATCTCGGTAAGTACTGATCAGATTCTAATTTTTTTTGTTTTATTACCTTCACAAAAATATGCTCTTTAATTCTGTAAGAAAAAATATTTTTTTTTTTTTTCAAAATTTCTTGGACACTGGTGCGTGACTTCAGATTTTGGCCTTGGACCCTGAAAGGGTTAAGTAAGGATAAGACTAAAATAGTTCATGGACTTTATAGTATGCATAGCATTTCAGGCAGGGTTAAATGTATGCCTTGAGTGATGGTTAAGATTAAGATTAAGATGTTTATTTTGACATGATACTTGGTTGTACAGAGGAATATAATAGTTGGGTGTATATGCCAAAAGCCCCTTTGTATGCAGAGCATTTCAGTCAAACCTAAAGATTAACTTAAGATTAGGAAGGCAATAACAGTTCATATGGTCATTAGATGAGTTACAAATTAAAAGGACACAAGTGCAACTAATGTTACATTTTATTGTGGCAACGTTTCGCTCTCCAGGAGCTTCGTCAAGCTCCTGGAGAGCGAAACGTTACCACAATAAAATGTCACATTAGTTGCACTTGTGTCCTTTTACTTTACATATTGTCGGTAATTCTACCAACTTTATTACAGGTGAGTTACAGAGAATTGAATATTCTATTTGGTAATGCTACATGGCTTTGATAAGTCTAGTAGAGAATTATTACACTATTGAATTAGTTTATAAAGATTACAGTATTGCAATGGAACAAGTTAAAACAATTTACAGTGTGGTGTATTACAGCTTAATACTATTTAAAACAATGAAATTTAGTATTACAATGGAACAATTTAAAAACAATTTACATCATGATATATTACAATTTAGTACTATTTAAAAAATGAAATTTAGACATTCTAATTTTGAAGTAGTAAGTAGTTGAGCATTCATAAGCACAATGTGAGCAGCTTTTGAGTAACTAGTAGTGATTAGGCACTGTTTGTCTAGTTAGTTTTGTGTGATGAGGTGATTATATAGTAGGGTCTTAAACTGATTTGCAGACAGGGATCCTTTAGTGTGTTCTGGCAATGAATTCCAGATCTTCAGGCCTTTTATGTACATAGCATTTTTGCATAGGGAGAGATGGATGTGAGGAATATTGAAGAGTGATTGTGTCTCCTATTATGGTTGTGTGTACTGTTATAGTTATTAAGGAGGAGTTTGAGAGGAGGGTTTACATTTGAGTATAGTGTTCTGTGTATGTAGTAGGCACAATAATAAGTGTGGATGTTTTGTATAATAAGCAGGTTAAGACTCTTGAAAAGAGATGGAGTGTGTTGTCTAATGCAGGAGTTAATAATCAATTGCACTGCAGCTTTATGTTGGGTTATTAAAGGCTTAAGGTGATTTGCTGAGCCCCATGCACATATACCATAGGGGAAGTAAGGGTAAATGAGAGAGTGGTACAGAGCTAGAAAAGCTGGTTGGGGTACATAGTACCGTATCTTTGAAAGGATGACTACTGTTTTGGAGACTTCATTGGAAATTTGCTGTATTTTTTTTTTTAACAAGTCGGCCGTCTCCCACTGAGGCAGGGTGACCCAAAAAGAAAGAAAATCCCCAAAAAGAAAATACTTTCATCATCATTCAACACTTTCACCTCACTCACACATAATCAGTTTTTGCAGAGTTGCTCAGAATACAACAGTCTTAACTTGTTTAACTCATTCCAAGTTTTTTTCTTATTTTCATTAAAATTTCTTGACTGCCTCTCCCACTCTATCATGTGCTCTCTTTTTGCACTCTCTCACCACTCTCTTCACCTTTCTTTTACTCTCTATATACTCTGCTCTTCTTATAACACTTCTGCTTTGTAAAAACCTCTCATAAGCTACCTTTTTCTCTTATCACACCCTTTACTTCATCATTCCACCAATCACTCCTCTTTCCTCCTGCACCCACCCTGCTATAGCCACAAACTTCTGTCCCGCATTCTAATACTGTATTTTTAAAACTATTCCAACCCTATTCACCCTCCCCTCCCCCACTACTCATACTTGCACTAGCCCACCTTTCTGCCAGTAGTTGCTTATATCTCGCCCGAACTTCTTCCTCCCTTAGTTTATACACTTTCACCTCTCTCTTACTTGTTGTTGCCATTTTTCTTTTGTCCCCTCTACCTCTTATTTTAACTGTAGCTACAACTAAATAATGAACCACTATATCAGTTGCCCCTCGATAAACATACACATCCTGAAGCCTACCCATCAACCTTTTATCCACCAATATATAATCTCACAAACTACTTTCATTACGTGCTATATCATACCTTGTATATTTATTTATCCTCTTTTTCATAAAATATCTATTACTTATTACCAAACCTCTTTCTACACATAGCTCAATTAAAGGCTCCCCATTTTCATTTATCCCTGGAACCCCAAATTTACCTACTACTCCCTCCACAACATTTTTACCCACTTTAGCATTGAAATCCCCAACCACAAGTACTCTCACACTTGGTTCAAAACTCCCCACACACTCAACAATTCCTAAAACCTCTCTCTCTCTCCTCTACAGTTCTCTCTCCTCCAGGTGCATATACGCTTACTATTACCCACTTTTCACATCCAACCTTTATTTTACTCTACATAATCCTTGAATTAATACATTTATACTCTTTTCCTGCCATTGCTTATCCTTCAACTTTATTGCTACTACTCCTTTAGCTCTAACTCTGTTTGAAACCCCTGACCTAATCCCATTTACTTCTCTCCACTGAAACACTCTCACCCCCTTCAGCTTTGTTTCACTTAAAGCCAGGACATCCAGCTTCTTCTCATTCATAGCATCCACAATAATCTCTCTCTTATCATTTGTACAAGGTTTACCTTCTATCTTACACATTTATGAGACAAAGAAAACACTAGCAGTCTTGATAGACTGCAAAATACTTAATAGGCTTCCATTTCACACTTGTTGAACAGGACAGTAGTATCTCCCTGGATAACTATCCAAGAAGAAACTACCATCCTTCCTACTACATTGGAATAATAATTTTATTACACTGTCATTAATTATGACAGTCTTGTCATATCTCACCTTGAGCTGTAAGAGAGCATAAAATATTTGTACCTCAGCTTTAAAAAGTTGTAATTATTGTAAGTGTGGATGATCGTAACTGGGATGATCCAAGTCGGGGATCATTATGTGTCTTAATATTTATTTCCTTATAATGTCTAACAGGCACAGCTTGGTAAAACTTTATCAAATGCTTAAACTGGTTTCTGGCAATGTTTTCAACTGTAATAAACAGAAGACTGTTAATCAGTTAGAGATGATAAGTGTAGTTAAAGATAATATTACAAAAGAAATTAAATATTGTGAAGAGGTGTTTGTAGATTTTGTGTCCAATTAATTTTTATTCTTGTTATTAATTTGACATCATGAGGAAATAAGGATGCATCTGACTCAGTCCCATATGGTGTCATTTTCATAATTAGAAATAACACTGGTCCTAATGCCAGTCTTTGCAGAACCCACATGAGGAGGAGGACTGATGTTTTCATAAACTCTATAAAGAATGAAATTTTGAGAATTAAAGCAGTAAAAGAAAGTGAATATTACAGGTGAAAAGATTATATGCATGTAATGGGTGCATTGTCTGAGTAATCTGTAAAAAAGATATGGGAAATACTAAACTGTTTTTCATTCTCTTATTTGTATACCCCTTTCACTGTAACTCAGATTGAAGAAGTACGTCAGGACAAGGAATGTCTTCTAGACAAGAAGAGAGAATTGTTTCAGCGCAAGATGCAACGAGCCGAAGAAAAACGCAAGCAGCACCTTCAAGAAATAGTAAACAAAGCTCACGATGAGGAAAACAAAGCTAAAGAAATAGCATTTATCAATGGTTTAGAAGCTCAGAATAAGCTGCATGATATTATGCAACAGCACCAAGTAAGTAGTGTGTATTTTGCAACAATGCTTAGTATTTTAAGATATGCAACAACTCCTTGTAAGTATGGCTTGGGCAACAACTCCCAGTTTATATTACTCTTGCCTATGATGATTAAATATATTAATAGATATTGAAAGAAGGAAAGGTACCTAGGGATTGGTAGAGAGCATGTATAGTTCCTTTACATAAAGGGAAGGGGGACAAGAGTGTAAAAATTATAGGTTAGGTAGTAAGCTGTTAGCAACTGCCCAGGGAGGTACTACCATCCTGCCAAGTGAGTGTAAAACGAAAGCCTGCAATTGTTTTACACAATGGTAGGATTGCTAGTGTCTGTTTTTTGTCTCATAAACATGCAAGATTTCAGGTACGTCTTGCTACTTGTACTTATTCTTAGGTCACACTACACATGCATGTACAAGCACATATATACACACCCCTCTAGGTTTTCTTCTATTTTCTTACTAGTCCTTACTAGTTCTTGTTTATCTCTTCTTACCTCCATGGGGAAGTGGAACAGAATTCTTCCTCCTTAAACCATGCGTGTCATAAGAGGCGACTAAAATGCCTGGAGCAAGAGGCTAGTAACCCCTTCTGTATATATTACTATGTAAATGTAAAAGTAGAAACTTTCATTTTTCCTTTTGGGTCACCCTGCCTCAGTGGGATACGGCCGGTGTGTTGAAAGAAAGAAGTAGTTTACTGAGTATACTAGGTAAAGTGAATGATAGGGTTATTATTAAAAAAATTAGAAGTAAGACAGAGAGCGGGATTGCAGATAAACAAGGAGGCTTTAGAGTGGGTAGGGGATGTGTGAATCAAGGTTTTACATTGAAGCATATTTTTTTTTTTAACAAGTCGGCTGTCTCCCACCGAGGCAGGGTGACACAAAAATAGAAAGAAAATTCCCAAAAAGAAAATACTTTCATCATCATTCAACACTTTCACCTCACTCACACAGTATTTAGATAAGGGTAGGGAAGTTTTCATTGCACTTAAGGATTTAGAAAAGGCATATGATAGAGTGGATAGGGGAGCAATGTGGCAGATGTTGCAAGTGTATGGAATAGGTGGTAAGTTACTTAATGCTGTAAAGAGTTTTTATGAGGATAGTGAGGCTCAAGTTAGGGTGTGCAGGAGAGAGGGAGATTACTTCCCAGTAAAAGTAGGTCTTAGACAGGGATGTGTAATGTCACCATGGTTGTTTAACATATTTATAGATGGAGTTGTAAAAGAAGTAATTGCTAGGGTGTTGGGGAGAGGGGTGAGATTAAATTATGGGGAATCAAATACAAAATGGAAATGACACAGTTACTTTTTGCTGATGATACTGTGCTTTTGGGAGATTCTAAAGAAAAGTTGCAAAGGTTAGTGGATGAGTTTAGGAGAGTGTGTAAAGGTAGAAATTGAAAGTGAACATAGAAAAGAGTAAGGTGATGAGGGTATCAAATGATTTAGTTAAAGAAAAATTGGATATCACATTAGAGGGAGAGAGTATGGAAGAAGTGAATGTATTCAGATATTTGAATGTTACTGGTCAGCAGATAGGTTTAAGAAGGATGAGGTTAACCATAGAATTGATGAAATAAAAAAGATGAGTGGTGCATTGAGATACCTGTGGAGACAAAAAACGTTATCCATGGAGGCAATGAAGGGAGTATAGTGGTACCAACGAGAGTATAGGGGTACCAACACTCTTAGATGGGTGTAAAGCATGGGTTGTAAATGCTGCAGTGAGGAGGAGGCTGGAGGCAGTGCAGATGTCGTGTCTAAGGGCAATGTGCGGTGTAAATATTACGCAGAGAATTTGGAGTGTGGAAATTAGGAGGAGGTGTGGAGTAACTAAGAGTATTAGTCAGAGGGCTGAAGAGGGGTTATTGAGGTGGTTTGTTCATTTAGAAAGAATGGATCAAAGTAGAATGACATGGAGAGAATATAAATCTGTAGGGGAAGGAAGGCGGGGTAGGGGTCGTCCTCGAAAAGGTTGGAGGGAGGGGTAAAGGAGGTTTTGTGGGCGAGGGGCTTGGACTTCCAGCAAGCATGCGTGAGCGTGTTAGATAGGAGTGAATGGAGACGAATGGTATTTGGGACCTGACGAGCTGTTGAAGTGTGAGCAGGGTAATATTTAGTGAAGGGATTCAGGGAAACCGGTTATTTTTATATAGCCGGACTTTGAGTCCTGGAAATGGGAAGTACAATGCCTGCGCTTTAAAGGAGGGGTTTGGGATATTGGCAGTTTGGAGGGATATATTGTGTATCTTTATTTATTATTATTATTATCACACCGGCCGATTCCCACCAAGGCAGGGTGGCCCGAAAAAGAAAAACTTTCACCATCATTCACTCCATCACTGTCTTGCCAGAAGGGTGCTTTACACTACAGTTTTTAAACTGCAACATTAACACCCCTCCTTCAGAGTGCAGGCACTGTACTTCCCATCTCCAGGACTCAAGTCCGGCCTGCCGGTTTCCCTGAATCCCTTCATAAATGTTACTTTGCTCACACTCCAACAGCACGTCAAGTATTAAAAACCATTTGTCTCCATTCACTCCTATCAAACACGCTCACGCATGCCTGCTGGAAGTCCAAGCCCCTCGCACACAAAACCTCCTTTACCCCCTCCCTCCAACCCTTCCTAGGCCGACCCCTACCCCGCCTTCCTTCCACTACAGACTGATACACTCTTGAAGTCATTCTGTTTCGCTCCATTCTCTCTACATGTCCGAACCACCTCAACAACCCTTCCTCAGCCCTCTGGACAACAGTTTTGGTAATCCCGCACCTCCTCCTAACTTCCAAACTACGAATTCTCTGCATTATATTCACACCACACATTGCCCTCAGACATGACATCTCCACTGCCTCCAGCCTTCTCCTCGCTGCAACATTCATCACCCACGCTTCACACCCATATAAGAGCGTTGGTAAAACTATACTCTCATACATTCCCCTCTTTGCCTCCAAGGACAAAGTTCTTTGTCTCCACAGACTCCTAAGTGCACCACTCACTCTTTTTCCCTCATCAATTCTATGATTCACCTCATCTTTCATAGACCCATCCGCTGACACGTCCACTCCCAAATATCTGAATACATTCACCTCCTCCATACTCTCTCCCTCCAATCTGATATTCAATCTTTCATCACCTAATCTTTTTGTTATCCTCATAACCTTACTCTTTCCTGTATTCACCTTTAATTTTCTTCTTTTGCACACCCTACCAAATTCATCCACCAATCTCTGCAACTTCTCTTCAGAATCTCCCAAGAGCACAGTGTCATCAGCAAAGAGCAGCTGTGACAACTCCCACTTTGTGTGTGATTCTTTGTCTTTTAACTCCACGCCTCTTGCCAAGACCCTCGCATTTACTTCTCTTACAACCCCATCTATAAATATATTAAACAACCACGGTGACATCACACATCCTTGTCTAAGGCCTACCTTTACTGGGAAAAAATTTCCTTCTTTCCTACATACTCTAACTTGAGCCTCACTATCCTCGTAAAAACTCTTCACTGCTTTCAGTAACCTACCTCCTACACCATACACTTGCAACATCTGCCACATTGCCCCCCTATCCACCCTGTCATATGCCTTTTCCAAATCCATAAATGCCACAAAGACCTCTTTAGCCTTATCTAAATACTGTTCACTTATATGTTTCACTGTAAACACCTGGTCCACACACCCCCTACCTTTCCTAAAGCCTCCTTGTTCATCTGCTATCCTATTCTCCGTCTTACTCTTAATTCTTTCAATTATAACTCTACCATACACTTTACCAGGTACACTCAACAGACTTATCCCCCTATAATTTTTGCACTCTCTTTTATCCCCTTTGCCTTTATACAAAGGAACTATGCATGCTCTCTGCCAATCCCTAGGTACCTTACCCTCTTCCATACATTTATTAAATAATTGCACCAACCACTCCAAAACTATATCCCCACCTGCTTTTAACATTTCTATCTTTATCCCATCAATCCCGGCTGCCTTACCCCCTTTCATTTTGCCTACTGCCTCACGAACTTCCCCCACACTCACAACTGGCTCTTCCTCACTCCTACAAGATGTTATTCCTCCTTGCCCTATACACGAAATCACAGCTTCCCTATCTTCATCAACATTTAACAATTCCTCAAAATATTCCTTCCATCTTCCCAATACCTCTAACTCTCCATTTAATAACTCTCCTCTCCTATTTTTAACTTTTAGAGAGGGTGTGGTAGGTAAGTTTGGGGTGCCAGGTGTAAATGATAATGGGAGCCCTTTGATTGAACTTTGTATAGAAAGGGGTTTAGTTATAGGTAATACATATTTTAAGAAAAAGAGTTGTGTATCTTTATATGTACATGTATATGCTTCTAAACTGTTGTATTCTGAGCACCCCTGCAGAAACAGTGAGTGAGGTGAAAGTGTTGAGGATATTCTTTGTTTTTTGGGTCACCCTGCTTCAGTGGGAGATGGCCGACTTGTTAACAAATAATAATAATAATAATAATAATACATGTTATTAATAATAATAATAATAATAATACGATAGAATTAAAGAAGGAAATTGTACAAAAATATGAGGGCTGAAGCAGTGGTTGAGGCATCGTGAGTCAGTTTACCTTTGTTTATGCTGGAAACATTAGCCTCCGCGCTCTTCCAAACATTTCACAATAATTCGTTGTGTTTGGTGCTTGTAGATTGAGTGCAACTGCTACATAATTAAACATAGGCCCAAAGAAACTTTCTAGTGCTAGCCCTTTGGTAAAGAAATTAAGAAACACGATAGAATTGAAGAAAGAAATTGTACAAAAATACAAGGCAATACACTGCAGTGGTTGAGGCAGTGGTTGAGGCAGTGGTAGAGGCAGTGGTGGAGGCAGTGGTATTTAATAACATACATGTTATTTAACCATAAACTGTATTTTTTTTTTTTTCAACAAGTCGGCCGTCTCCCACCGAGGCAGGGTGACACAAAAAAAAGAAAGAAAATCCCCAAAAAGAAAATACTTTCATCATCATTCAACACTTTCACCACACTTGCACATTATCACTGTTTTTGCAGAGGTGCTCAGAATACAACAATTTAGAAGCATATACGTATAAAGATACACAACATATCCCTCCAAACCACCAATATCCCAAACCCCTCCTTTAAAGTGCAAGCATTGTACTTCCCATTTTCAGGACTCAAGTCTGACTATATGAAAATAACCGGTTTCCCTGAATCCCTTCACTAAATATTACCCTGCTCACACTCCAACAGATCGTCAGGTTCCAAGTACCATTCATCTCCATTCACTCCTATCTAACACGCTCACTCACGCTTGCTGGAAGTCCAAGCCCCTCGCCCACAAAACCTCCTTTACCCCCTCTTTCCAACCCTTTCGAGGACGACCCCTACCTCGCCTTCCTTCCCCTATAGATTTACATGCTTTCCATGTCATTCTACTTTGATCCATTCTCTCTAAATGACCGAACCACCTCAACAACCCCTCTTCTGCCCTCTGACTAATGCTTTTATTAACTCCACACCTTTTCCTAATTTCCACACTCCGAATTTTCTGCATAATATTTACACCACACATTGCCCTTAGACAGGACATCTCCACTGCCTCCAACCATCTCCTCGCTGCTGCATTTACCACCCAAGCTTCACACCCATATTAGAGTGTTGTACTACTATACTTTCATACATTCCCTTCTTTGCCTCCATAGATAACGTTTTTTGATTCCACATATACCTCAACCCACCACTCAACTTTTTTCCCTCATCAATTCTATGATTAACCTCATCCTTCATAAATCCATCCGCTGACACGTCACCCAAGTACAGTGGTCCCTCGTTGTTTGTAATTAATCCGTTCCTGGAGCCGTTACTATAAACGAAATTTACGATTTACGAATCAATTTTCCCCATAAGAAATAATGTAAATACAATTAATCCGTTCCTGACACCCAGAAGTATTAAAACAAAAAAATTTTTAACATGAAATATACATGTAGTACATAAACAATACAATGGGAAATGATGAATGAAACATTAACAGCATAACACTTACCTTTATTGGAGGAGAGAGAGTGGATTGTTTATAGTTTGGAAGGGGAATCCCCTTCTATCAACACCTCAGGTACCATTTGCTTTTCTGGGGTTGCTTCTCTTCTGTTTCTTAATGCCACTAGGACCACCTTGAGAGTCACTGGAGTCCTGTCTCACAAAATAACTGTGGAGAGAGCTCTGTTTCTGGTGTCTCTTTAACACTTCCCTGAAATGGCCCAAGACTTTTTCACTGTACATGTTGCCAACCTGGCTTGCAACAACCTTGTTAGGGTGATGTTTCTCCATAAAGCTTTCTATCTTACCCCACATAGTAAAAATCTCTTTAATTTCTGAAGAAGGCACCTTCTTCCATCTCTCTTCCTCCTCCTCTGCAGCAAGATTCTGAGCTGCGATGTGTTGCTCTTCCTGCTGAAGCTCTTGCAGTTCCTCAGTGGTGAGCTCTTCATTGTGGTCTTCCACCAATTCTTCCACATCCTCCAAACTCACATCCAACCCCATGGAACTCCCCAGTGCCACAATTGATTTTACAATAGACATAGGCTCATTAGGGTCAGTCCCAAATCCTTCAAAATCCCTCTTGTTGACACAATCTGGCCACAATTTTCTCCAGGCAGAGTTCAAAGTCCTGGTAGTCACTCCCTCCCAAGCCATACCTATAAGGGTTATGCAGTGGAGGATGCTGAAGTGTTCTCTCCAAAATTCCCTTAGGGTCAAGTGAATGTCTGTGGTCACAGTCAAGCACCTGTGAAACATTGCTTTTGTGTAGAGTTTTTTAAAGTTTGCAATAACCTGCTGGTCCATGGGTTGGAGGAGAGGAGTGGTATTCGGGGGCAAGAACTTTACTGTAATGAACCCAAACTCCTCGAAAATTAGTTCATCCAAGTTTGGAGGATGAGCAGGTGCATTGTCCATTACTAGCAGGCACTTGAGATCCAATATCTTTTCCAGGAGACACTCCTTCACACTTGGGCCAAACACTTCATTGAACCACTCGACGAAAATTTCCCTCGTGACCCATGCCTTACTATTAGATTTCCAAAACACACACAATTTACTCTTCATAACATTGTTTTTCCTGAACACTCTGGGATTTTCAGAATGGTACACTAGTAATGGCTTCACTTTGAAATCCCCACTAGCATTAGCACAGAACATTAGCGTCAGCCTGTCTTTCATAGGCTTGTGTCCTGGCATTGCCTTTTCCTCTTGTGTAATGAAGGTCCTCTTTGGCATTTTCTTCCAAAAGAGGCCTGTTTCGTCACAATTGAACACTTGTTAAGGTTTCAGTCCTTCAGCCTCTATGTACTCCTGGTATTCATGCACATATATTTTTCAGCCGCCTTGTGGTCTGAACTGGCAGCCTCACCATGCCTTACCACACTGTGTATGCCAGTACGGTTCTTAAATCTCTCAAACCAGCCTTTGCTGGCCTTAAATTCACTCACTTCACCACTATTTGCAGGCAATTTCTTTACCAAATCTTCATGCAACTGCCTAGCCTTTTCACAAATAAATGAAGTCATAAGAGTATCTCCTGCTAATTGTTTCTCATTTATCCACACCAATATTAACTTCTCAATGTCTTCCAGTACTGGTGATCTCATTTTTGTCAGCATAGTTACTCCCTTTGCAACAACAGCATCCTTTATTTCATTTTTCTTGGCCACTATGGAACATAAGGTTGTGTAGGGTTTCTTATACATCCTGGACAGTTCGGCCACACTTGTACCACTTTCATATTGTTCAATGATGGTTTTCTTAAATTCAATCGTATTTCTCACCTTCTTTACCACAGGCTTGGCACTAGGAGCTTTCTTTGGAGCAATGGTAGCTTATTTAGTACTTGCAAGCACTAAAATAAATGGAATATTATGAAATATTTCGCTGGAGCACGTGAGGGGACCTTCGCTCACTGGTAAACAATGCCAGACTGGCTGCCGCCCCGGCTCATGCCGTGGGTACGCGTCCCGGATGAACTACGACTCGTGAGTCAACCTATGAAAAGCGAATCCATGTTTATACGAAAATACCCCTATGATTGGTGAATTTTACGATTGCCGGGAACTACGAAAAGCGGGGGACCACTGTATCTGAAAACATTCACTTCTTCCATACTCCTCCTCCCCAATTTGATATCCAATTTTTCTTTATCTAAATCATTTGATACCCTCATCACCTTACTCTTTTCTATGTTCACTTTCAATTTTCTACCTTTACACACATTCCCAAACTCTTCCACTAACCTTTGCAATTTTTAGAATCTCCCATAAGCACAGTATCATCAGCAAAAAGTAACTTGTGTCAATTCCCATTTTGAATTTGATTCCCCATAATTTAATCCCACCCCTCTCCCGAACACCCTAGCATTTACTTCTTTTACAACCCCATCTATAAATATATTAAACTACCATGGTGACATTACACATCCCTGTCTAAGACCTACTTTTACCGGGAAGTAGTCTCCCTCTCTTCTACACACTCTAACCTGAGCCTCACTATCCTCATAAAAACTCTTTACAGCATTTAGTAACTTACCACCTATTCCAGATACTACTTGCAACATCTGCCACATTGCTCCTCTATCCACTCTATCATATGCCTTTTCTAAATCCATAAATGCAATAAAAACTTCCCTACCTTTATCTAAATACTGTTGACATATATGCTTCATTGTAAACACTTGATCTATACACCCCCTACCCACTCTGAAACCTCCTTGCTCATCCGCAATCCTGCATTCTGTCTTACCTCTAATTCTTTCATTTATAACCCTACCGTTCACTTTTCCTGGTATATAAAGTAAACTTATTCCTCTATAATTTTTACAATCTCTTTTGTCCTCTTTCCCTTTATATAAAGGGACTATACATGCTCTCTGCCAATCCCTAGGTACCTTCCCCTCTTTCATACATTTATTTAACAAAAGTACCAACCACTCCAACACTATATTCCCCCCCCCTGCTTCTAACATTTCTGTCATGATCCCATCAGTTCCAGCTGCTTTACCCCTTTTCATTCTGCATAATGCCCCACGTACCTCCCCCACACTTGCATTCTGCTCTTCTTCACTCCTAAAAGATGGTATACCTCCCTGACCAGTGCATGAAATTACCACCTCCCTTTCTTCCTTAACATATAAAAGTTCCTCAAAATATTCTCGCCATCTACCTAATACCTCCATTTCCCC
Source organism: Cherax quadricarinatus (assembly GCF_038502225.1). Taxonomy (NCBI): domain Eukaryota; kingdom Metazoa; phylum Arthropoda; class Malacostraca; order Decapoda; family Parastacidae; genus Cherax; species Cherax quadricarinatus. Next base: position 23,819,223 of record NC_091332.1, read on the forward strand.
ATCTACTAACTCCCCTACTCTGTTTTTAACTGACAAATCCATACTTTCCCTAGGCTTTCTTAACTTGTTTAACTCACTCCAAAAATTTTTCTTATTTTCATTAAAATTTCTTGACAGTGCCTCTCCCATTCTATCATCTGCTCTCCTTTTCCACTCTCTCACCACTCTCTTCACCTTTCTTTTACTCTCCATATACTCTGCTCTTCTTATAACACTTCTGCTTTGTAAAAACCTCTCATAAGCTACCTTTTTCTCTTTTATCACACCCTTTACTTCATCATTCCACCAGTCACTCCTCTTTCCTCCTGCCCCCACTTTCCTATAACCACAAACTTGTGCCCCACATTCTAATACTGCATTTTTAAAACTATTCCAACCCTCTTCAACCCCCCCCCCACTACTCATCTTTGCACTATCCCACCTTTCTGCCAATGATCGCTTATATCTCACCCGAACTTCCTCCTCCCTTAGTTTATACACTTTCACCTCCCTCTTACTTGTTGTTGCCACCTTCCTCTTTTCCCATCTACCTCTTACTCTAACTGTAGCTACAACTAAATAATGATCCGATATATCAGTTGCCCCTCTATAAACATGTACATCCTGGAGCATACCCATCAACCTTTTATGCACCAATACATAATCTAACAAACTACTTTCATTACGTGCTACATCATACCTTGTATATTTATTTATCCTCTTTTTCATAAAATATGTATTACTTATTACCAAATCTCTTTCTACACATAGCTCAATTAAAGGGTCCCCATTTACATTTACCCCTGGCACCCCAAATTTACCTACTACTCCCTCCATAACATTTTTACCCACTTTAGTATTGAAATCCCCAACCACCATTACTCTTACACTTAATTCAAAATCCCCACGCATTCACTCAACATTTCCCAAAATCTCTCTCTCTCCTCTACACCTCTCTCTTCTCCAGGTGCATACACGCTTACTATAACCCAGTTTTCACATCCAATCTTTATTTTACTCCACATAATCCTTGAATTAATACATTTATAGTCCCTGTTTTCCTGCCATAGCTTATCCTTCAACATTATTGTTGCTCCTTCTTTAGCTCTAACTCTATTTGAAATCCCTGACCTAATCCCATTTATTCCTCTCCATTGAAACTCTCCCACCCCATTCAGCTTTGTTTCACTTACAGCCAGGACATCCAGCTTCTTCTCATTCTTAACATCCACAATTATCTCTTTCTTGTCATTTGCACAACATCCACGCAGATTAAGACTTCCCACTTTGACAATTTTCTTCTTCTTATTCTTTTTAGTAATCTTTACAGGAAAAGGGGTTACTAGGCCATTGTTCCCAGCATTTTAGTTGACTTTTACAACTCGCATGGGTTATGGAGGAAAGATTCTTATTCCACTTCCCCATGGATAATAAAAGGAAAAGTAATAAGACCAAGAACTATTAAGATAAAATCAAAGAAAACTCAGATGAGTGTGTATAAATAAATGTGTACATGTATGTGTAGTGTGACCTAAGTGTAAGTAGAAGTAGCAAGACATACCTGTAATCTTGCATATTTATGAGACAGACAAAAGACACCAGCAATCCTACCATCATGTAAAACAATTACAGTCTTTCGTTTTACACTCACTTGGCAGGACGGTAGTACCTCCCTGGGTGGTTGCTGTTTACCAACCTACTACCTATGAAAAACTGTATGTATATAGTACAATATTTTACTATGTTTTCGTGTATTTTATGATTGTTCATGGTTCAACAAGTTAAGGAAGCAGTATTTTATTATATTTCCCAACAATATATTGGGGCACCAAACATTCATGATGTTTCAACATTTGATCCCCTAACCCTTGCAAATGTTGAGGGAGACCTGTACTTAAGTGTTTATTCTTTTGATGTTAATAGAGGTGCTATTTATTATTTGTTCTAAGATTATGAAGTAGTAAATATGTCACTTGTATATGATCCTGCTCAAAGTTGCTTTACTGCAGCATTGTTTCTTAGTGCTGAATGACAAGACTGGCCCACAGATATGTTAAACAGACACCAGGTGCAGAGCAAGCCTCCGAGTAGTGTGTTTTCAAGGAGCTTGGACATCCAGCAGGCATGTGTGAGCTTGTTAGATTAAGAGTGATTGAAGACAAATGATTTTTCGGGTCTGATGAGCTGTTTAGAGTGTGAAGGTAACATTTTGCGAAGGGATTCAGGGAAACCAGTCAAACGGACTTGAGTCCTGGAGGTGGGAAGTACAGTGCCTGTGCTTTAAAGAGGAGGGAGTTTGGAATGTTTGCTGTTAAGAGTGACAAATAACCTGTCGTATCTGCACACCTCTGGGAAAACAGTGATTGTGTAAATGTTGAAAGTGTTTCATTTTCGGATCACCCTTCCTCGGTGGGAGACAGCCAGTTGTTAAAAAAAGAGAACATAATGTATGTGATACTTCTGTGGATGTTTCTCTAGAGTCTAATGGTATGGTTCTACTATTGTGTGATGGAGGGAAGCTTTGTGACACTCTATAGCCATGAGATTTTTCCAACAATGCTTTATCAGTTTTTTTTGGCAAATACCTCCAGGCAAAATATGTTGTTCACAATTAGTTTACAAAGACAGTGTTTCGGACCATCCACAACTATTATCAAGTTATCATTGGTTAGTTGAGATTGCTTTATCCATAGTATTGTGACTTTTATTTTTTAAGGTTCTGTATGTAGTAATGATTATACAATATGTAATTTGCTGAATTAGACATGATCTTAATTAAGTCCTGAGAAAAAAATTATTAACAGTACAAGTGCCTACCTAAGTATGTGCTTGGTGTTACAAAAAGTCTGGCACAGTAGTGTTTGTAGTTCTGCAATATTCTTTCAGAAGTTGTGTGTGGAATGTATATATGATACTATATTGGATTATATGTGATAAAGTTTGCTTATTTTTCTATGTAGAGCCATGAGTCTCGTTTGGCGGACATGGCCGAGGAGCGGACTCGAAGACAAGAAGAAAAAGCTGCTAAAGAAGTTGCAGCTCAAGAGAGACGTAAAGCACTTGAGGCAGAAAGACAGGTAAGAATGTCAGTAATATACGTACAGACTCTCCTCACTTAGTGACGTACTTGTTTACCAATGACTCGGACTTATGACGGGCTCTCTGACCAGTATGCATACCTAAATAATGTATATAAGAGCTGATTTTGTCTATTCTGTTTATTTCAATATACAGTACACTATTGTATAAACATTTAACCCTTTCAGGGTCCGGAGGCCAAATTTCAAATTTGATGGAAAATTGACGAAATTATGCTCTCGAGAATTTTGATTGATGTGTCAACGATATTTGCACATCAGCGATTTTGCCGACTTTGATTCCCATTTTAGGCCAATTTCATTATTCCAGTTGACCAAATTCTTAGCTATTTCAGTAGTATTACTTCTATCCTATCGACTGAGCACAAGAATTCGCCAAGTCAACTGTTTCAACTACAAAATAAAGTGATCGGAAATTGGTAATTTTCCAGTTTAATGCAAAGTTCAAAATACTCCAATTTCAAAATAGTGTCCAGAATAAACAATGCAGGCATTCCTGGCACTAAACTAACATTTCTTCTGTTCATTAGTTACATTTTCAGGCTTTACTAATGAATTCCATTTTGATTTTTTATTAACATAATGAATTTTTATTCATACCAAAAAATAGAAGATTTACTCTTACGCAATATTGTAATAATTGTATAAATAATATCACCAAAATTGTGAACGTATATTAGACCCACCAGCTGGCGTGTATTAGACGTGTGAGGTCATTTGTTAACTCTTGAACATCGGCAAAAATTTAGCATTTTCAGTACTATGAGCTCAGTTTCAAGCCATTTCCAGTACAAAAACCAATCAGAATCATCTCTATTTCTGTAATATGTCTTCCATTCTATCAAATGAGACCAAGAAATCACAAATACAACTTTAAAAAACATACGAAAAAACACTGCAAAGTCACTGTTTTAATCAAAAATTACGGTCTCAGTTTTTTTTTTTCTCATTATGCACTATGTGCTGCAGGATTTGTTTTATGTGGTGCACACATACCACATAGATGTATTCTCTCATATCTAGGCCAAAATTTACCACTCACAGCTTATCAGAGTGAGCTGAGCTCATGATGTAGATCTACGGTTTGGACCCTCAACGTAAAGCCGTAGATCTACGGCACGGACCCTCAAAGGGTTAAAACATCAACACAGTTCATAAACACAGCTAGCTCCTAAGACAATGGAACTGAACACGTATTCATGAAAGCTGGGGTGGTGGCAGTGGCAAAGTATGTTTTTTTTTTTTTTTTTTTTTTTTTTTTTTTTTTTTTTTTTTTTTTTTTTTTTTGCGCACACAGGGTTTGACAAGGTTAGGTTAAGGATCCCTAGCTTTATTGACAAGCTATTTAGAGGTTAAGGATTCCTAACTTTATTGACAAGCTAAAAGCTGTTACCCACATCAGCTCATTTAAAAGCATTATTATTGTTATGAGACATACAAGTAGGGAACAGGATGAAGTTGGAGCCGTCTGTGGGCCAGCATTTTCATTTGATCAACTGACTTTGTCTCGTTGACATCATAATGCTGTACAAATGTGTTACATACTCGAGTCATCCTGGGGATAAATGATCTCAGATGAAGGGATGTTCTGGAGAAGGGTACAGCCAGAGTGAAGTTGCTGCTTTCTGCCCATCTTGTGGTATAGAAGCTTGCTTCACGCTGTCCTCGAAGTGGATCCAAGTGTGGTACTTTGACAATATTGGCCTTGTACATAACAGTAAGGCCACCCACATCCCTCCTGTGTTGAAGGCTCTGCTGAAATGACAGATCTATCCAGGATTGGTCCAGGCGAGAGATGAGACGTCTTGCTCTGTTCTCTACTCTATCAAGCAGTCGCAGATGAGAGGTGGGGGGGAGGCACACCAAGAAAGTGGAGCATACTCAAGGTGTGAGTGTACTTGTCCCTTGTACAGAATCTTGCAACCCCTACTGTCAAGCAGATGCAAGATACGGTGAAGTGCTGTAAGCTTCCTGGCTGCCTTGTTTGCAAGAGTTACAATGTGGTTCTTCATGGTCAGTTTGGAGTCAAATTTCACCCCAAGGATATCAACTTCTTCCCCAGGTGCCAACACCCTCCCATTCGTCCTTACTACTGCACCGGCATTACCATCATGGTGCCTAGAGACCATCATCATTTGTGTTTTCTCAGGTGCAAATGTTACTTGCCATCTATTTCCCCAAGCTGATATAGCTCTTAGCTGGTGATTGATGTAGCTTAGGGCAGCTGGCATTTCTTCTCTTGGATAAGTGAATGTCAGTGTACAGTCGTCTGCATATGCATGGGATTCTGGGATGAGATGAAGAAGGCCATTGAAGTAGACATTCCATAACAGTGGTCCCGGCATGCTTCCTTTGGAACACTTGCCCTAATAGGATGTCTTGCTGATTCCATTCCATTGAGAAGTATCATTAGAGATCTACCATGAAGGTAATCACTGAGGAGACATAGCATAGAGCCTGCAATTCCCAGAGCTTGCAGTTTTGCTAAGAGGCCCTGGTGCCACACCCGGTCGAAAGCACCAGCAATGTCCATTACTACCACACAGCTGACTTTGGATTCATCCAATGACTGGTGCTACTTAGTGGAGAGGTTTAACAACAGATCAGCAGCAGAGTAACCTTTCCTGAAGCCATATTGATTGTTACAAAATAATGAGTGGTAGTCAAAAAACTGTCATTTGTCTGAGATTATTGTCTCAAGGATCTTGCCAGTGATTGACAGCAGTGACACTGGTCTGTAGTTGCTGATTTCTGCTTTTCTCTTCTTTTTGTGAACAGGGACTACATTTGCCTCTTTCCACAGAGAAGGCCATTTGCACTGTACTAGGCAGTGCTGAAAGATGCGAGTTAGAGGTGCTGCTAGCTGGTCTGCACATCTTCTCAGCATTCTTGGTCTCAACTTGTCTGAGCCCACAGCCTTTTCTTGGTCAAGTGATTTAAGAAGGAAATGCACCTCCTCCTGCCTTATTGTCACCACTGACAGTTTTGACATGGTTCTTGCAGCTAGCCAAGGAGGGTCCCTTGCTGGATCAGGAACTTGCATTTTGGTAGCAAAGTGTTCAACAAAGAGTTCCACTTTCTCGACTACTAGTAGAGGTGATCCCGTCCTGTCGATTTAGAGGTGGAATGAGTTCATCAGGCAGATAACGTTGTCTGTCCTTGACCAGGGACCACCAGGTTTTGGAGCCTACCCTACCTGATGCTAGCTTTCTTTTTGTGTCCACCTCCCATTTAGTGATGACTCACTTTTGAACGTGACCCATATACCTACAGGCTCGCCAGTGCAAGTTCCTGTTATAGGTGGTAGGATGTCTCTTATGCCTTCACTATGCCTTGTACTTAGCAGTAGCAGCCTCTCTACAATAAAAGCCAAACTAAGGCTGATCTGTAGGCTTCGTCACACATTGCCAGTGAGGAATATGTTCTTGTTGTAGATTAACCCTTTGACTGTCGCAAGCCCCTCTCTGAAACTGTCATTCTGTGTCACAAAAGTTTTGGAAAAAAAATTATTTTTTCTTATGAAATGATAAAGAATCTTTTCCCGATGGTAATGACACCAAAAGTATGAAATTTGGTCGAAAACTCATGGAATTACTCTCCCGCGAAGTTAGCGGTCTCGGCGACGTATACACATCAGCAATTTTGCCGACATTGAGCCCTGTTTTCGGCCAATTCCGTTGTTCCAGTTGACCAAACTCATAGCTATTTCTTTAGAACTTCATTTTTTCTATCAGCTGAGTACAAGAAACCACCCATTTACTGATTTGAACTACCCAATAAAGTGGTCAGAAATTGGCAATTTAGCCAATTTCACGCAAAATAAAAAAGATGCCAATTTCAAAATAGGGTCCAGAATAAACAATGTAGACATTCTTGGCACTAAAATAACATATCCTCTGTTCATTAGTCATGTCTCTAGGCCCCTCTTATATTACTATTGCTTTCTATTTTGATTTTTTATTCATACAAAAAATGCAAAATTTACTGTTATGCAGACTAATGCATTATTGTAAAAATGATATAAATAATATCAGTGCACTTGTGAAAGAATATTAGACTCCCCAGTTGACGTGTATTGGACGTGTGGTGTAATTTGCTTACTCCTGAACATTGGTAAAAATCAAACATTTCTGCTACTTTGAGCTCAATTTCAAGGTCGTTTTCATCATGAAAGTAATGAAAATCATCTCTGTTTCTGTAATATATTTTCCATTTTATCACCTGAGACCATGAAGATGAGAATACAACGATAAATACCATACGAAAATACACCTCAAAGTCGGCATTGCAATCCAAAAAAACGGTCAGTTTTTTTTTCTCATTACGCACTGCGTGCTGCATAATTTTTTTTATGTGGTGCACACCGACCACACAGACCCATTCTCTCACATGTGGGCCTACCAGCTTTCTCCTGCTTGATTTGAAGCCGCTAGAATTTACGCATATAAATACGTCAGAAACAGTGGCGCGTAAGACGTATATATACGACGTAAACAATCAAAGGGTTAAGGATGTGTCCAGTGAAGGCTTTCACTTGGTTGTCAACATCCACTTGGAGAGGGGCATTCCAGTCAGTGGTGGCAAGCTCAGAGCAAAGGGCTGGCCAATTACCTCTTTCCCATAGCCAGGTTATGCATGTGGACTCCTCACATCGTTCCATTGGGATCTTAAGTGTTGTAAAAACAGCCTTGTGGTCAGATGATCCAACATAGCTGAGGGGTTGATAAGTGAGGGAGGAGCCAGAGATGTGAGTAGGGAAATCAAAAACGTTTCTCATGTCAAATACTGTAAGAAAGTCATTAAAGTCCCTCTGTATAAGGTGTTGATTGAGGTCACCAACAGTTATGATATGTTGACAGTTGTGTTGTAGCAGAAGGGAGTCCACATTTTCAATTAGGACATTGATGGGGTCTGCATGTTACCACTGAGGTCTGTACATTGCACATGCTATTACAGAGGTACTATTGTTTATGTATAGCTTGAAGAACATTTCAAGATGAGTAGGGATGGCAACGTCAATATGCTGGCCATGTACACTTTTAGAGAAGCACACAGCAACACCTCCTTGCCCTTACCTGTCTCTTCTTATCCATGATGTATAGCCAGCAGTTCTTGCAAAATTTTCTGGAGTCCTGTTGTCCAAAAATGTTTCAACAACAGCTATCACGTTGGGACGTCAAGTGTTCACAAAACTGTGTATGTGCTCTCCAACATTAGTAATGAAACCTCTAATGTTGGCTGACAGGATGCTGATAGGCTGACTCCTCATGATATGGTCAGCTTGAGATGGTGGGTGTGTAAGGTGCCTGCCCTTGAGAAAGGTAGGGCACTGAGGCAACTGCAAGGATGTAGGTCTGTGGTCTTGTATAAGGCACAATACCACCTGCTGGGCTAAGATAGGAGTAGCTGAGTGGGTGACGTGTGAGTGTGTTCACCAGTTCAGAGATCCTGCTGGTTTGTTCAGAGAACAGGTCTCTAAACAGGTGGTCCTGTCTGTCAAGTTCCTTTTTCTTTCGACACTGGTCCTCCTGATGTCCTTTCTTGTGGCAGTAATTGCACCTGGTATCTCACAGGCAGTTGTTAGCGGTGTGTCTCTTCCAGTGACAGCGTGAGCACTGCCTAGGTGCCTGGGAGAGTAGACTATTATTTGTTGCACCTCCTGTGTTTTGCTGATTTGTCCGCAGGTTCTGCCGCTGGGACTGTGTTTGTGGAAGGTGAGACAGCTGTAGATGTCTTCCTCCTCCACATCCTCTTCCACGTCTTCTACCATGTCCTCTACCATGCCTCTGTGCAGTTCTGATAGCTGTGTCCCTGCTGTTCGTACTTTGGTGCAGTAGGTGTTCAGTTGCAGTGATAGTTCCCTGATTATTAGCTGCACCAATCTCTGGTGGAGAAAATCCTGACTCAGTACTTGCTGATGAAGCACTGCTGCCAGATGTTGGAATAGTGTTGGCAGGTGTGCTGACAGGTGTAGGATAAGAGATAGTATGTGCACTGTCTAGTGTACAGAAGAATTGTGTTAGAATTCCCTAAGGTAGTGTTTTGAGCTCTGTCAATCTGTGGGGCCTTAGTGTTGACAGAATTCCACCAGTTATTTACCTCTGAGTTGAGCTCAGTGTGGGACTTTGTCTTTGTCAATAGTGTCACCATCAGCTGAGCAGCTTGATGTAGGCTTGCACTGACCTTCTACAATAGCTTGAAGGTTATCTGATGATTTGAGGAGCTCATGAAGTGCTTCCCTGTGATGGATTATCTTAGCTGCAACTTTACAACACAGCCCATGAGGGCAGTCTTGATCTTTGGACAGAAGTCCCTGAGGTACTTCTGATTCTTCCTCCTGTAGCTCCATGCTTGTAACCACATATACCACAGGATTATGGATATCCTTCAATTTTCAACCTGGCTGCAACAGAATTCTTCTTCTGGAATGCAATCTGTGTGGCAGTAGTTGAAACAAGTAGGCTCCTTACATCTAAGAAGCATTTTGTCTCTTGTAGTATACCCACAAACACTGCAGGAACTACTGGGACAATAGGCAGATAGCGTAGATATTCTTGCTATTTTGTGATGTGAAATCATCACAGAGGAGGCTTTGTAAGTTTACAGTGAAGTTCACAGGAGAGAGAGGGTGGGTGGGAGCATTTATTATGGGGTGGGTAGTGAGGGAGGGTGAGGGTAGGCTGTGGGCCGGTAAGCTGGGAGTGTTGCCTTCTCACTATCACTTAATAAACACTGTTTATGTGATCCACATGATCTCTGTCTCTCTATTTCCCCCTTTCCCCCCAAACTCACAACAAGGCAGCAGCAGCTTGAGCTGACAGTAAAGCATCAGCTGCTTTAGACACCTTTTAAGAACACTGCTTCTAGATTTGTCAGGGTCCTCTTCAGTGAAAAAGTCTAACTTTAAGTCAGTCAGTCAGTAAATCAGTCAGGTCAGTCAGTCAAGGCAGTCAGTAATGTCATTCAAGTAAGTCAGTCAATCAAGTCAGTAAGTCAGTCAAAAATAAGTCGGTCAAGTATAAGTCTGTCAGTTAGTCAAGTCAGTCATCAAACAAACTTGTATATTTACCTCATTCTTTTTAATTGTACAAAGTGATGCTTAGTTAAGGTCATAGGCTATTTCTTGTCTAGTGCAGTGGAACCTTGGCTTTCGAGTTTAATCTGTTCTGTGACCTTGCTCGTATCCCGATCTGCTCGTATGCAGAGTCAATTTTCCTCATTTAAATTAATTGAAATGCCACTAATCCGTTCCAGTGGAATTCCTGCTCTCAGGAGGCAGGACAAAAGCTTGAATATGATGCTAATATCAACTCTGTCTATTTATCTATTATAATTTATATAATATGACTTAATAAACAATATAAATAACATAGAAACTTGATATATACTCTAGAATGAATAAAATGTCATTATGTGACAAGTGGTGGCAGCCATTCCTGCACACCTATTTGTGTTTATCTATGATTTCATGTTTTATTTCCATGGACATCATCCTCTTTTTCTTCTCAGCACTGTCCTTTGCACTTATTTTCTTAGGACCCATGGTTAGAAAAAAAGAAATTTGGCAAAATAACTGCACAAAATGTAAGCAAAATATGAGAGAAATCCTTCCACCGTGAGGTGCACTGCCATCCCCCGAGACACCACCATCCCAGCTTTCATGAATATGTGTTCAGTTCTATTTCTCTCCTACAAGCTAGCTGTGTTTGTGAATTGTTTTGACTTACTGACTTGACTGAATGACGTACTGACTTGACTGACTGACTGACTTACTGACTTGACTGATTGACTTACTGAATATTATAATGGGGAAGTGCTAAACCCTTAGGATTATACAGCACCTGTGGGGGGAAGGGTATGGAAGTTATTCAGGCTTAATTCAAGGAACTGGAGCACAGATGCAATTCCCTAGATCAAGAGCCTCTCACCAGCGTCAAGGAACCTCCCTTGAAGGGGAAGCTCGCATCCTGAATTTTTGCTTTTATTCAGAAACAAAAAATCGACCGAGCGACTGCTCGTATCCTGAAATACTCATATGGTGGGGCACTCATAAGCCGAGGTTCCATTGTACCTCTCTTTTCTTTGTTAATTCTAAGACTTAAACACTTATACCTTTTCTTGCCACTTTCAGCAGCACTGTTATGCCTACTGGGTGCTACGATTTCTTGGCAGATGCAAAATATGGCAATTAAAAGATCAAAACAGTTCACAAACACAACTAGCTCCTAAGACAATGGAACTGAACCCATATTCACAAAGGCTGGGATGGTGGTGGTAGGAGTGTCAGGAGTGGCAGGGGATAGTTGTAGATCTCCCCTGCTGACCCACAAGGTGGCAGCTTGAGCTGGGGAAACTTTTTTCCGCACCTGCAGATGGAACCATGTTAAGTTAATTTTACGAAGCGTTGTATAAAATTGTGTTGCAATTTTTCAATAGTGCAATAACCAAGACGTGGCAAATAAATCCTTGTACAGTGGAACCCTGGTTTTTTGTCTTTAATCCGTTCCAGAAGGTCGGCCGAAAACCAATTTGTACGAAAACTGAAGTAATATTTCCCATAAGAAATAATGTAAATCCAATTAATCCGTTCTAGACACCCAAAAATATTAACAGAAAATAAATTTTATTGAGAATAACTATAGTTTTACATACAGAAAACAATGAGAAATAAATATAAAGCACTAATTTTAATGGATAATTGAACATTTGAATCAGTTTTACTTTTATTGAAGACTCTTGTTGGCGTATGGAAGACGGCTAGGAGGGGAGAGGGAGGAGAGTTTGTTTGGAAGGGAAACCCCTCTTCATAAGGACTTCAGGTATCAAAACCCTATCCGGGGTTACTTCCCTTCTTTGTCTTTTATTGACACTAGGACCAGCTTGAGAGTCACTGTACCCCTGTCGCACAAAAAACCTGTCCAGAGAGGCCTGTTTCTGGTGTCTCTTTAAGATTTGCCTAAAATGGGACAAGGTATTGTCATTGAACATGTTGCTGACATGGCTTGCAGCACCTTTGTTAGGGTGATATTTCTCCACTAAACTTTGCACCTCACTCCACTCTGCACAAATGTCCTTAACCCTTTCAGGGTCGAGAGGCCCTTTCCTAAACTCGTTCTCAGGGTTGAAAATTTTTCGGAAAAAAAAAAAAATCTTGTGAAATGATAGAGAATCTTTTTCCAATCATATTGACGCCAAAAGTATGAAATTTGATGGAAAACTCACGGAATTATGCTCTCGCGAAGTTAGCGGTTTCGACAATGTTTAAGCATCAGCGATTTCGCCCACTTTGAGCCATATTTTCAGCCAATTTCAGTGTACTAGTCAACAAAAATCATATCTATTTTGCTAGAACTCCATTTTTTCTATCAAATGAGTACAAGAAACCACCCATTTACCGATTTCAACTATCCAATAAAGTGGTCAGAAATTGGCAGTTTTGCAAATTTCACACAAATTTCAGAAGATGCCAATTTTCAAATAGGGTTCAGAATAAGCAAGACACACATTCCTGGCACTAAAATAACATTTTCTCTGTTCATTAGTCATGTCCCCAGGCACCTCTTACATCTCTTTTGCTTTCCACTTTGAATTTTTATTCTTACAAAAATTAGAAGTTTTACTGTTATGCAGACTACTGCATTAGTGCAGAAATGGTATAAATAATATCAATGCACCTGGGAAAGAATATTAGACTCGCCAGTTGATGTGTATTGGACGCTTTGGCATGATTTGTTTATTTTGAAATTAGGTAAAAATCGAACATTTCTGCTACTTTGAGCTCAATTTCAAGGTACTTTTCATTATGAAACCAATCAAAATCATCTCAATTTCTGTAATATGTCTTCCATTCTATGAAAACGAGACCAGGAAAACTAGAATACAACCATAAATACCATATGAAAATACACTGCAAAGTCACTGTTTTAAACCGAAAACACGGTCAGAGTTTTTTTTTTTCTCATTGTGCACTCTGTGCTGCAGGATTTTTTTTATACTGTGCACACTGACCACATAGACCCATTCTTTCATATGTAGGCCTACCAGCTTTCTCTCACTAGATTTGAAGGCGCTAGAACTTAGGCATTCTAGTATGTAAATAACCCTGGTGCGTAAGCCATACTAGTACGTCGGAAACCCTGAATGGGTTAATTGCTGCTGAAGAAGGCACATTCTCCCCTCTCTCTTCCTCCTCCTTTGAAGCAGTTTCTTAAGCTAAGGTCTGTTGCTGTTCCAGATGCAGGTCTTGCAGCTCTTCACTGGTTAGCTCTTCCCTGTGGTTTTCCACCAACTCTTCCACATCCTGGCCACTCACCTCCAACCCCATGGACTTCCCCAAAGACACAGTAGATTCCACAACCGGTGTAGGGTCATCATGGTCAGCCTCAAACCTTTCAAAATCCTTCTTGAGGACACATTCTGGCTACAGTTTTCTCCAAGAAGAGTTAATCGTCCTGGAAGTCACTCCCTGCCACGCCACGTGCATATTTTTCTACAAGTTCTTTCTTGAATTCTATCATGTTTCTCACCACCTTTACCAAAGAGCTGGCACTCGGAATTTTCTTTGGCTCCTTGGTGGCTTATTTAGCAGTTGCAAGCACAAAAAAATGGATTATTTTGAAATGTTTCAGAAAAACTCTCGGAGAAATGCTAACTAAATGAGTAACAATGGCAGACTGAGTCACAAACGTATGAGCCGCATCTCGCAACCAGGCGAATGCATCTGGTACAGATGATTTCTGAGTGGATGTACAAAAATGGGGAAAATTTTGCTGAAAAAGTGGTTGAAAACTGAATTGTACAATAACCAGACTAGACGAAAACCGGGGTTCCACTGTAATAAAATGGTCTACTGTATACTAAAAATGTTATAAATGGTGCAGAGGTGATATTAAAACAATAACAAACCCAGTACCATTATAGCATGCTCCTTGCTTAGCAATGAATTCGTTTACTGACGTGGTCTTAGGAACGGAACTCTGTTGTTAAGTGAGGAGAGTCTGTACTTAAGCATTTGTCTTCAGAGTCAAACATGCTGCATCACCAGTAAGAATAAGAGTACCAGCTTGAAAATCATGCATAAGAAATACTGCTGAATTCACAGTGGTTAACAGAGGGTGAATTTTACAAGTTTGTTTAGGTGCCTCTATGTTGCTTCAGCAATTTTGATTCTTCAAAGGGGTGCCTTGTTGATGGTGAAAGGCATTGAAGTTATCCTTCCCTTCCTCTGATCAAACCTGATTGCCTCCCATTTCCCAGGTGCATCTCCCCATGACTATAATAATAATAATTGGCAATGTTGACTCATGGTATGAAAGTTCCACCAGCCTGACTTTATTGGTAGTCATTAGGAAAGCATGGCCCCAGACCAGTCTCAAAGCTAGATATCAGTTTTGCCTATAAGCAGTTCAGGTAAATATGTCATTATATTTGGTATTGTATTACAATAGGCTCGAATGGCAGAACTGTGTGAGAAGAGACGTCGACGTTGTGAACGTATTGATCGGCAGCAAGCAGAAAGACGTGAAGAACTTCTAGAACAAGCCCGGGAAAAAGCTCGAGACCGTGAAGAAAGACTCTCAGCGCTGCAGCAGGTTTGTCTACACACACATCTTCATACAGTATACAGTAGTGACATTAAATCACGAAATAAAATAATTATGTAGAATTTTCTTTCAATAAATGATTCAGTTAGGAGCTTTATCTTTAAAATATTAATTTTCCCTTCTGTAAATAATTAAAGGATTTAGTTTGTTTATTAGTTTCTTCATCTTCTCACATACTCTGCAATATCTTCTAAATATCTGAATGTTTAACTTCTTGTTCAACCTATGCTGTCTCTTACTTCAGTTTCAAGATGAGAACATTAGGGAGCATTGAAAAAATACAAACTTTAGAGATGCAAGCTGCAATTTTCAGGCATTACAGTAGAGCCCCGCTTTACAGCATTTCACCTTGTGGCGTTCCGCTAATACAGCGATTTCAAATTATGACCAAACTTGTTATATGGCTAGCGGTCTTCCTTTATGTGTACTCTGATAATTATACTTATGTGTACCTGTACCTAAATATACTTACACACACTGCTCACATGCAGGTACACATTAAAATCACTAAGAGTCTCTCTACTCTTGACGCCCTATAATACTCTCTTGGGTGCATTAAATCTCGTATATTACGTTAATATAGACATTTCCATTAATCCATCTATGATATTCTTTTCAAAATTATGTAATAAACACGTTACATAACATATAATCATGATACATCCACCCACAGTATAAAAATTGACATAAATATGAGATTTGTTTACCAAGTGGTTTGTGAGAGTGTCGGAAGAATTACGTTCTTCTCTAGTCAAACACCAGTTATTTAACTGTAGAAAAATTTTCCTTTCATATGCCTTCACTCTGTCTATAGCTATTCACGACTCTTGTGGGTTTAGCGCTTCTTTTTTATTATAATTATAATAATAATATCATCATTCACTCTAAAAATGGTGTGTTGCATGAGAATGGGAGTGTTGCTGTTTATTTATTCTGTACTACCTTGTCAGAGCATCATTCCTTCTAAAAATGATGTTACATGAAAATGGAAGTGTTGGTCTTTATTTATTCTACTGTACCACTCTGGAGACAACTTGAACACACTGTAAGGCATTTGTATGAACATGTATGAACCATAACCAGATACTTCGTCCATGTGTTTACATAGTACTCTGCGTGGGTGGGGTGGCGAGGCTGGCTACCATACCTCCCACACCTGACTACAAATAAATACTTTTCACCTCTCGCCCTACATTGAGACCATTAAGACTACAAATATTTTAAGGTGAGTAATGAGTGTATTGTATATGCATTTTACATTTTATCACTCTAGGGTGCTTTAACCCTTTGACTGTTTCAGTCGTATATATACGTCTTACGAGTCACCGTGTTTGACGTATATATACTCATAAATTCTAGGTGCTTCAAATCAAGCAGGAGTAAGCTGGTAGGCCCACATGTGAGAGAATGGGCCTGTGTGGTCAGTGAGCACCATATAAAAAAATCCTGCAGCATGCAGTGCATAATGAGAAAAAAAAACTCCAACCATTTTTTTTAATTAAAATGTTGACTTTGTGGTCTATTTTCGTATAGTATTTATGGTTATATTCTCGTTTTCTAGGTCTCATTTGATAGAATGGAAAACATATTATAGAAATAGAGGTGATTTTGATTGGTTTTACTATGAAAAGAACCTTCTAATATTCTAATATGCAGTCATGAATGGGTTGACATTATTTATACAATTATTACAATATTGCAGTAGTCGGCATAACAGTAAATCCTCTATTTTTTGTTTGAACAAAAATTCAAAGTAGAAAGTAAGAGTAATATCAGAGGGGCCTGGAGACATGACTGATGAACAAAGAAAATGTTATTTTAGAGCCAGGAATGTCTGTATTGTTCATTCTGGACCCTATTTTGAAGTTGTCATATTTTTTAATTTTCGTGAAATTGGCCAAATTGCGAAAGTCAAGGGTTTAAGTATATTATGTGTGGGTGGGGTGGCCAGGAGGGCTACCACACCTGACTTCTTACAATAAATACTGCTCACGTTTTGCCCTACATTAAGACTACAAATATTTTGAGGTAAATAATGAGTGTATTGTGTGTGTATTTTACTTCTTATTGTTTTTTAATGCCTAGTTTTATTACTAACCATATGTTAGTGTAAACTTGTTACCTGGCATTTATATGTATTTATAAGTGGAAGAAAAATGGCATTCTGCTTTCCGGTGATGTGTGCTTTGTGGTGGTAGCCTGGAACCTAACCTGCCATATAAGTGGGGCCTTACTGTACTTGTATGGTCACAGCAAACTTCTGTGCAAAATTTCAGGCCATTTCATGCCAATTTACCCTGCAGCATCTCGATCGACTTTTCGTTAAATTATACACCATTGAAAGAAATTAGTTATAATTTATTGGTTGTCAGGATAATAATCAAGTGTACATGGTAGGTACATTGTAGGTAGTAGGTTGATAGACAGCAACCACCCAGGGGGGTACTACTGTCCTGCCAAGTGAGTGTGAAACGAAAGCCTGTAATTGTTTTACATGGTGGTAGGATTGCTGGTGTCTTTTGTCTGTCTCATAAACATGCAAGATTACAGGTATGTCTTGCTACTTCTACTTACACTTAGGTCACACTATACATACATGTTGTATATGTTTATGTATACACACTCATCTGAGTTTTCTTTGATTTTATCTTAATAGTTCTTGGTCTTATTACTTTTCCTTTTATATCCATGGGGAAGTGGAATAAGAATCTTTCCTCCATAAGCCATGCGTGTTGTAAAAGTCAACTAAAATGCTGGGAACACTGGGCTAGTAACCCCTTTTCCTGTAATAATTACGAAAAAGAATAAGAAGAAAATTGTCAAAGTGGAAAGTCTGAATGTGCGTGGATGTTGTGCAAATGATAAGAAAGAGATGATTGTGGATGTTATGAATGAGAAGAAGCTGGATGTCCTGGCTGTAAGTGAAACAAAACTGAAGGGGGTGGGAGAGTTTCAGTGGAGAGGAATAAATGGGATTAGGTCAGGGGTTTCAAATAGAGTTAGAGCTAAAGAAGGAGTAGCAATAATGTTGAAGGATAAGTTATGGCAGGAAAAGAAGGACTATAAATGTATTAATTCAAGGATTATGTGGAGTAAAATAAAGGATGGATGTGAAAAGTGGGTTATAGTAAGTGTATATGCACCTGGAGAAGAGAGAAGTGTAGAGGAGAGAGAGAGATTTTGGGAAATGTTGAGTGAATGCATGGGGAGTTTTGAACCAAGTGTGAGAGTAATGGTGGTTGGGGATTTCAATGCTAAAGTGGGCAAAAATGTTGTGGAGGGAGTAGTAGGTAAATTTGGGGTACCAAGGGTAAATTAAATTGGGGAGCCTTTAATTGAGCTATATGTAGAAAGAGGTTTGGTAATAAGTAATAGATATTTTATGAAAAAGAGGATAAATAAATATACAAGGTATGATATAGCACGTAATGAAAGTAGTTTGTTAGATTATGTATTGGTGGATAAAAGGTTGATGGGTAGGCTCCAGGATGTACATGTTCATAGAGGGGCAACTGATATATCGGATCTTTATTTAGTTGTAGCTACAGTTAGAGTAAGAGGTGGATGGGAAAAGAGGAAAATGGCAACAACAAGCAAGAGGGAGGTGAAAGTATATAAACTAAGGGAGGAGGAAGTTCGGGTGAGATACAAGCAACTATTGGCAGAAAGGTGGGCTAGTGCAAAGATGAGTAGTGGGGGAGGGGTTGAAGAGGGTTGGAATAGTTTTAAAAATGCAGTATTAGAATGTGGGGCAGAAGTTTGTGGTTATAGGAGGAAAGAGGAGTAATTGGTGGAATGATGAAGTAAAGGGTGTGATAAAAAAGAAAAAGTTAGCTTATGAGAGGTTTTTACAAAGTAGAAGTGTTATAAGAAGAGTAGAGTATATGGAGAGTAAAAGAAAGGTGAAAAGAATGGTGAGAGAGTGCAAAAGGAGAGCAGATGATAGAGTGGAAGAGGCACTGTCAAGGAATTTTAATGAAAATAAGAAAAAATTTGGAGTGAATTAAACAAGTTAAGAAAGCCTAGAGAACGAATGGATTTGTCAGTTAAAAACAGAGTAGGGGAGTTAGTAGATGGAGAGATGGAGGTTTTGGGTAGATGGCGAGAATATTTTGAGGAACTTTTAAATGTCGACGAAGAAAGGGAAGTGGTAATTTCATGCACTGGTCAAGGAGGTATACCATATTCTAGGAGTGAAGAAGAACAGGATGTGAGTGTGGGGGAGGTGCATGAGGCATTACATAGAATGAAAAGGGGTAAAGCAGCTGGAACTGACGGGATCATGACAGAAATGTTAAAAGCAGGGGGGATATAGTGTTGGAGTGGTTGGTATTTTTGTTTAATAAATGTATGAATGAGGGGAAGGTACCTAGGGATTGGAAGAGAGCATGTATAGTCCCTTTATATAAAGGGAAGGTGGACAAAAGTGATTGTAAAAATTATAGAGGAATAAGTTTACTGAGTTCTCCATGGGGAAGTGGAACAGAATTCTTCCTCTGTAAGCCATGCGTGTCGTAAGAGGCGACTAAAATGCCGGGAGCAAGGGGCTAGTAACCCCTTCTCCTGTATATATTACTAAATTTAAAAGGAGAAACTTCAGTTTTTTCTTTTGGGCCACCCCACCTCGGTGGGATACGGCTGGTATGTTGAAAGAAGAAGAAGTTTACTGAGTATACCAGGAAAAGTGTACGGTAGGGTTATAATTGAAAGAATTAGAGGTAAGACAGAATGTAGGATTGCAGATGAGCAAGGAGGTTTCAGAGTGGGTAGGGGATGTGTAGATCAAGTGTTTACATTGAAGCCTATATGTGAACAGTATTTAGATAAAGGTAGGGAAGTTTTTATTGCATTTATGAATTTAGAAAAGGCATATGATAGAGTGGATAGAGGAGCAATGTGGCAGATGTTGCAAGTATATGGAATAGGTGGTAAGTTACTAAATGCTGTTAAGAGTTTTTATGAGGATAGTGAGGCTCAGGTTAGGGTGTGTAGAAGAGAGGGAGAATACTTCTCGGTAAAAGTAGGTCTTAGACAGGGATGTGTAATGTCACCATGGTTGTTTAATATATTTATAGATGGGGTTGTAAAAGAAGTAAATGCTAGGGTGTTCGGGAGAGGGGTGGGATTAAATTATGGGGAATCAAATTCAAAATGGGAATTGACACAGTTACTTTTTGCTGATGATACTGTGCTTATGGGAGATTCTAAAGAAAAATTGCAAAGGTTAGTGGATGAGTTTGGGAATGTGTGTAAAGGTAGAAAGTTGAAAGTGAACATAGAAAAGAGTAAGGTGATGAGGGTATCAAATGATTTAGATAAAGAAAAATTGGATATCAAATTGGGGAGGAGGAGTATGGAAGAAGTGAATGTTTTCAGATACTTGGGAGTTGACGTGTCGGTGGATGGATTTATGAAGGATGAGGTTAATCATAGAATTGATGAGGGAAAAAATCTGAGTGGTGCGTTGAGGTAAATGTGGAGTCAAAAAACGTTATCTATGGAGGCAAAGAAGGGAATGTATGAAAGTATAGTAGTACCAACACTCTTATGTGGATGTGTAGCTTGGGTGGTAAATGCAGCAGCGAGGAGACTGTTGGAGGCAGTGGAGATATCCTGTCTAAGGGCAATGTGTGGTGTAAATATTATGCAGAAAATTCGGAGTGTGGAAATTAGGAGAAGGTGTGGAGTTAATAAAAGCATTAGTCAGAGGGCAGAAGAGGGGTTGTTGAGGTGGTTTGGTCATTGAGAGAGAATGGATCAAAGTAGAATGACATGGAAAGCATATAAATCTATAGGGGAAGGAAGGAGGGGTAGGGGTCGTCCTCAAAAGGGTTGGAGAGAGGGGGTAAAGGAGGTTTTGTGGGTGAGGGGCTTGGACTTCCAGCAAGCGTGCATGAGCGTGTTAGATAGGAGTGAATGGAGACGAATGATACTTGGGACCTGATGATCTGTTGGAGTGTGAGCAGGGTAATATTTAGTGAAGGGATTCAGGGAAACCGGTTATTTTCAAATAGTCGGATTTGAGTCCTGGAAATGGGAAGTACAATGCCTGCACTTTAAAGGAGGGGTTTGGGATATTGGCAGTTTGGAGGGATATGTTGTGTATCTTTATACGTATATGCTTCTAAACTGTTGTATTCTGAGCACCTCTGCAAAAACAGTGATAATGTGTGAGTGTGGTGAAAGTGTTGAATGATGATGAAAGTACAGTGGACCCCCGGTTAACAATATTTTTTCACTCCAGAAGTATGTTCAGGTGCCAGTACTCACCGAATTTGTTCCCATAAGAAATATTGTGAAGTAGATTAGTCTATTTCAGACCCCCAAACATACACATACAAACGCACTTACATAAATACACTTACATAATTGGTCACATTCGGAGGTAATCGTTATGCGGGGGTCCACTGTATTTTCTTTTTGGGGATTTTCTTTCTTTTTTGGGTCACCCTGCCTCGGTGGGAGACGGCCGACTTGTTGAAAAAAAAAAAAAAAAAAAAAAAATTTAGATAAAGGTAGGGAAGTTTTTATTGCATTTATGGATTTAGAAAAGGCATATGATAGTGGATAGAGGAGCAATGTGGCAGATGTTGCAAGTATATGGAATAGGTGGTAAGTTACTAAATGCTGTAAAGAGTTTTTATGAGTATAGTGTGGCTCAGGTTAGGGTGTGTAGAAGAGAGGGAGGCTACTTCCCAGTAAAAGTAGGTCTTAGACAGGGATGTGTAATGTCACCATGGTTGTTTAATATATTTATAGATGGGGTTGTAAAAGAAGTAAATGCTAGGGTGTTCAGGAGAAGGGTGGGATTAAATTATGGGGAATTAAATACAAAATGGGAATTGGCACAGTTGCTTTTTGCTGATGATACTGTGCTTATGGGAGATTCTAAAGAAAAATTGCAAAGGTTAGTGGATGAGTTTGGGAGTGTGTGTAAAGGTAGAAAGTTGAAAGTGAACATAGAAAAGAGTAAGGTGAAGAGGGTATCAAATGATTTAGATAAAGAAAAATTGTATATTAAATTGGGGAGGAGGAGTATGGAAGAAGTGAATGTTTTCAGATACTTGGGAGTTGACGTGTTGGCGGATGGATTTATGAAGGATGAGGTTAATCATAGAATTGACGAAGGAAAGAAAGGTGAGTGGTGCGTTGAGGTATATGTGGAGACAAAAAACATTATCTATGGAGGCAAAGAAGGGAATGTATGAAAGTATAGTAGTACCAACACTCTTATATGGGTGTGAAGCTTGGGTTGTGAATGCAGCAGCGAGGAGGCGGTTGGAGGCAGTGGAAATGTCCTGTCTAAGGGAAATGTGTGGTGTAAATATTATGCAGAAAATTTGGAGTGTGGTAATTAGGAGAAGGTGTAGAGTTAATAAAAGTATTAGTCAGAGGGCTGAAGAGGGGTTGTTGAGGTGGTTTCGTCATTTAGAGAGAATGGATCAAAGTAGAATGACATGGAGAGCGTATAAATCTGTAGGGGGAAGGAAGGCGGGGTAGGGGTCGTCCTCGAAAAGGTTGGAAGGAAGGAGTAAGGGAGGTTTTGTTGGCGAGGGGCTTGGACTTCCAGCAGGCGTGCATGAGTATTTTTGATAGGAGTGAATGGAGACAAATTGTATTTGGGACCTGACGATCTGTTGGAGTGTGAGCAGGGTAATATTTGGTGAAGGGATTCAGGGAAACCAGTTATTTTCATATAGCTGGACTTGAGTCCTGGAAATGGGAAGTACAATGCCTGCACTCTAAAGGAGGGGTTTGGGATATTAGCAGTTTGGAGGGATATGTTGTGTATCTTTATATGTATATGCTTCTAAACTGTTGTGTTCTGAGCACCTCTGCAAAAACAGTGATTATGTGTGAATGAGGTGAAAGTGTTGAATGATGAAAGTATTTTCTTTTTGGGGATTTTCTTTCTTTTTGGGTCACCCTGCCTCGGTGGGAGATGGCCGACTTGTTAAAAAAAAAGAAAAAAAATCATGGTTTATATCATTTTTGGTTGTGAAGATTGTGTAATCAAATGTACATGGGTTATATCAGTCATCATCTATTTAATTTTAAACTACAGTATTACAAGTTATAAGTGAAGTCTTTCTTGGTGCAGCACTGGAAAATATTCTTTGCCTGATATATCCATCTCTTGCCTTCTGTCCAGTCACTTCAGTGCAAGCTTCAGTCATCAGTTTTATTCCTCTCTCAACAGCTTGAGTGTTGTTTGGCCACTTGGGCACCTCCAGTGGAGTCTCGGTAATTTCAGAACCTGATGATCTGATTGAGAAGCAATGAAAGGAGGCTCAGTTTTGAGTTCAGTCTTCCAGTCACTCATGGAGTGATAGTTCTTTGCTTGCCACTTCAGTTTGGGAATCACTACTTTTCTTGAGTTGACAATAGGAGCCACATTGTCATTCTCTTCATCTTCACTGTCATCCTCATCATCAGTGTAGATTAATAAGTCCTTGTCAACAGCATCAGCAGAATGTTCTCTTTCCTCATCAGAGCTCTCAGTACTTTCTTCTGTCTGCTGATTCTCTTCTCTAATTGTTCTTATCATTGAGACAACTGTGGTCCAATAACTTGACTTTTGTTGTCCTTGGTGATAATGCCATGGTCCATTAACCCCTAAACGGTCCAAACGTAGCGTAGCGCCCCAATTTTTTTGAGAAAAAAAAATTTTTTTTTTAATAGGAAAAAAGAGCATATGGTACCCAGGCATCCCCAATTATTTTAATATGGTGCACTGTGAGTGCTCACACCCATTCTCTCATGTCTAGGCAGCTCAGGCTTATCGTGGCAACGATGAATGAATGACAAAGAAAACGTATATATACGTTTGGGGCGCTACACACGTGAATGTATATGTACGTTTGGACTGTTTAGGGGTTAAGGTGGCAGTAGCAATGGCAGCTACAGCATAATCATTGATCAAGTATCGGTCACATGTGGCTGCCAGTGTAGGGAGTCTTGTTCTGTTCTGCTGTGAGCTGCTGGCAGTCAGACCACTAAAGACATAGTCAACATCAGTATCGACAAAAGGGCTATCTCTGGCATCATGTGAATTATTGTCAGAATCAGAAACTTCTCCAGCTACCAGTTCACTGTCTTTACTCTAGCTGCTTTCTGGCTCTGGCTGTATCTGTCTCACATCCTCATTACTATCATCTCAACACAGCCAATTTTCATCTTCCTATCGCCTCTCTGCTCAAGAAGGAACTGTACCTCATGTTTAGGAACTTTCACATCACAATTACAGGCAAGTGGTATCCGTCACACTCCTTTATTTTGCACCCTACATCTTGACAGGAGTAAGCAGGACAGAAACAACTACAGTGGTACCCCGAGTTTTGTACTGCTCCCAACTCAAACAATTATGTAAGTGTATTATTGTAAGTGCTTTTGTAAGTGTATTTTTGGGGGTCTGAAACAGACTAATCTAATTTACATTATTTCTTTTGGGAACAAATTTGTTCTGGAACGAATTATGTATGAAACCCGGGGTACCACTGTACATATGTCAAACAACTGGCTGAGAATAGGAATAGTCTTTCTGTCTCCAGTTGATTTCTCCAATAGTTCAGAACAATCCTTAGCTGCTATCTTCTTAATCACTGAAATATCAGTAAACTTTCCTTCATAACATTTATATCACCAGCAGTTCCTTAACATATTGCCTTTGGACGGAAGTTTGTTCATTGGAAGAACACTGGACTGGTTAGCAGCTGCAAAGGGTGAAATGCTATTGGATTAAGTGAATGTTCTAGTCCATATACTTTTTCTACGTATGTGCTAAAGTAAGTACAGGCAGGCCCCGCTTGTACAGCAGGTTAGGTAACGGGCTACTACTGTAAAATGAAAATCATTATTTTTTTTACTTTCAGATGTATATTAAAGCCTGTTAATGTGTTTACACTATCATATATTAAGTGAACAATAGAGCTAAGCAAAAAAATGCATATACAGTACACATTATTTACCTTAAAATATTTTCATCTTTAGCTTATAGTCAATGGTGAATATATTTATTGTAGGAAGTCTGGATAAACGAATAATGGGTATAATTGAAAATCGCTGCATTAGTGAAATGCTGTAAAGTGAAATGCTTTAAAATGGGGTCCTCCTGTCTTTAAAAAAGCTGCATTTATGGTCACAGTGGGGCTCATGCTACCCTCCCTATGGTGTATAGACATATGTATACCAAGTTGGATGAATCTTGTTAGAGCCAAATGCTCAAGTGGTTAATACACTGGCCTCTGAGTTTTAGGACTTGCTTTTCATAAGTTCAAGCCCCACCTGTTCCATGATTTTTTTTACACTGCACTGTATGGACTCGTTACAAATTTGTGAGTTCGTATTTGTGGACTTTGAATATGTAAAGTTTTTACTGGTGGACACCCAGAGAAAGATTAAATTTTCTATTCGTCTCCATTCACTCCTATCTAACATGCTCACACATGCCTGCTGCATGTCCAGGCCCCTTGCACACCCTCTTTTACCCCCTCCCTCCATCCTTTTCTAGGATGACCCCTACCCCTCCTCCCCTCCACTACAGATTTATACACTCTGTAAGTCATTCTGTTTTGCTCCATCCTCTCTAAATTACCAAACCACCCCAATAACTCCTCTTCAGCCCTCTGAATAATACTTTTTGTAACTCCACACCTCCTTCTAATTTCCACACTCCGAATTCTCTGCATAATATTTACACCACACATTGCCCTTAGACACGACATTTAAACTGCCATCATCCTCCTCCTTGCTGCAGCATTCACAAGCCATGCTTCACACCCATGTGAGAGTGTTGGTACCATTATACTCTCGTACATTCCCTTTGTCTCCATGGATAAAGTTTTTTATCTCCATAGACACCTCAGTGCATCACTTGCCTTTTTTCCTTCATCAGTTCTGTGGTTAACCTCGTCCTTCATTCACCCAATTTAATTTTGTAATTCATTAATTTTTTGTCCACTATTTTTAACCTTTTTACTGTCTTCACAGATCTATGTTGTTGCCAGTATCATGTAGATCTACATTTTAAGCACAGGGCCCTCGGATGTGCTGTGAGTAATAAATTTTAAAAAAATCTTGCCGCACACTGTGCATATTGGAAAGAGCAAACCTCAGGACTTGTGTTTGGTTTAAAACAGACTTTTAGGTGTTTTCTAGGGTGGTTTTTATGGTTTCATTGGTTGCTTCTTCTTCTAATGAAGAAGAGATGAGTTTGTTTTGTTTCAAGACTAAAAGGACAGTAGTTTGAATTGGGGCTCAAATCAGTGGAAATATTCAGTTTTTGGCAACTTTTCATAAGGAAGGGCAGGACCTTCATTTTCCCCACCCCAGTTTGTTTCATGGGTTTTTACTAGGTCTGCTTCAATTATTGGGATGTTCTAAACCATGACTAATCATTCTTGGTTATATTTTGTTATTGAAAATATAGCAAAACTTCAATATTTTGTGGATTCAAAATGGAGGGCAAGTATTTTATACGAGAGGCCTGGGGAAAGTGATTAATGAACAGAGGAAAGGTTGCTTTAGTGGCTGGAATGACTACAGTGTTTATTTTCGACTTTGTTTTTTTAACTGGAATCTGTTGAATTTTGTGTCAAATTTACCAATTTACTTCTGTGCATTTTGTAGAGTAGTTCTGATAGTTGAATGGACAGTTTCTTATTATTTTTTATTAACACACTGGCTGATTCCCACCAAGGCAGGGTGGCCTGAAAAAGAAAAACTTTCATAAGAACATAAGAAAGAAGGAACACTGCAACAGGCCTACTGACCCAAGCGGACCAGGTCCATGTTTCATCCCCGGATTAGACCAGTGACCCACCCCCCGGATTATCCCAATGACCCACCCAGCCTGGTCATCTCCACTCAAGGATGGAGCACTGCACCAGACCCAGCAGCACAAGCTAGTCAGGTCAACTCTCACCTACCCACACCCACTTGTGTATTTATCTAACCTATTTTTAAAACTACACAACGTTTTAGCCTCAATAACTGTACTCGGGAGTTTGTTCCACTCATCCACAACTCTATTACCAAACCAGTGCTTTCCTATATCCTTCCTGAATCTGAATTTTTCCATCTTGAAACCATTGCTGCAAGTCCTGTCATGGCTGGAAATTTTCAGCACGCTATTTACATCCCCTTTATTTATTCCTGTTTTCCATTTATACACCTCGATCATATCCCCCCTAATTCTACGCCTTTCGAGAGAGTGCAGATTCAGGGCCCTCAGTCTATCCTCATAAGGAAGATTTCTGATACATGGGATCATCTTTGTCATCCTCCTCTGTTCGTTTTCCAGAGCATTTATATCCATTCTGTAATACGGTGACCAGAACTGAGCAGCATAGTCTAAATGAGGCCTAACCAAGGATATATAGAGTTGAAGAACAACCTGAGGACTTCTGTTATTTATACATTCTAGATATGAAGCCAAGAATTCTGTTAGCTTTATTGCGAACACTAATGCACTGTTGTCTTGGTTTTCGGTTACTGCTAACCAGAACTCCTAAATCCTTTTAGCAATCAGTAGTATTAAGATCTACATTATTTAGTTTATATGTGGCATAGTTATTTAACTGACCAACATTTAGAACTTTGCATTTGTCAATATTAAACTGCATCTGCCACTTCTCCGACCATTGCATCAGTCTATTCAAATCATCCTGGAGTGCTCTAATGTCCTCATTAGAGTGAATTGGACGGCCTATTTTGGTGTCCTCAGCAAATTTGCTTATGTCGCTATTTATTCCCTCATCTATGTCGTTTATGTAAATTTTGAACAACAACGGGCCCAACACTGACTCTTGAGGAACACCGCTTGTGACGTGCCCCAATTCTGATTTCTCCCCATTTATGCAAACTCTCTGCTGTCTATTTGTCAGCCATGCCTCTACCCAGGAAAAAATTTCTCCTCCTATTCCGTGTGCCCTAAGTTTCCTCAATTGCCTCTGGTGTGGAATTCTATCGAAAGCATTACTGAAGTCAATATACACAATATCATAATCATTACCAAGATCTGCCTCCTCAAACACCTTAGTGAAAAAAGTTAGTAAATTCATAAGACAGGAACGCTCCTTTGTAAAACTGTGTTGAGATTCATTAATCAATCTGTGCCTGTCAAGATGGCTACGAATTGCTTCTGCAATTATTGATTTCATAAATTTTCCCACTATTGAGGTAAGGCTTATTGATCGATAGTTCGAAGCCAAGGACCTGTCACCTGCCTTGTAAATAGGTATTACATTTGCCATTTTCCACTTATCAGGCACTATGCCAGTTTGTACTGACATGTTAAAAAGATTAGCCAAAGGTATGCTAAGTTCCTCTTTACATTCCTTTAACACCCTTGCAAACAATTCATCAGGACCTGGGGATTTGTTAAGTTTTAGTTTCTCTATTTGTCTGAGGACCATGTCACTAGTTACTGCAATCGTACATAGTTTATTATTATCCTGTTCTACATAATCTATTATTTCAGGAATATCGCTAGTATTTTCCTGGGTGAAAACTGAGAGGAAGTAGGTATTTAGAATTTCACACATATTCTTATCACTGTCAGTGATCTGACCAGAGTTACTCTTAAGTGGGCCAATCTTGTCCCTAATCTTACTTCTGTTTACCTGAAAGAACCCTTTTGGGTTAGTCTTTGAATCCCTTGCGACCTTAGCTTCATAATCCCTTTTTGCTTTTCTTATTCCTTATTTCTTATTCCCATCATTCACTCCATCACTGTCTTGCCAGAAGGGTGCTTAACACTACAGTTTTTAAACTGCAACATTAACACCCCTCCTTCAGAATGCAGGCACTGTACATCCCATCTCCAGGACTCAAGTCCAGCCTGCCGGTTTTCCTGAATCCCTTCATAAATGTTACTTTGCTCACACTCCAACAGCACGTCAAGTATTAAAAACCATTTGTCTCCATTCATTCCTATCAAACATGCTCACGCATGCCCGCTGGAAGTCCAAGCCCCTCGCACACAAAACCTCCTTTACCCCCTCCCTCCAACCTTTCCTAGGCCGACCCCTACCCTGCCTTCCTTCCACTACCGACTGATGCACTCTTGAAGTCATTCTGTTTCACTCCATTCTCTCTACATGTCCGAACCACCTCAACAACCCTTCCTCAGTCCTCTGGACAACTGTTTTGGCAATCCCGCACCTCCTCCTAACTTCCAAACTACGAATTCTCTGCATTATATTCACACCACACATTGCCCTCAGACATGACATCTCCACTGCCTCCAGCCTTCTCCTCGCTGCAACATTCATCACACATGCTTCACACCCATATAAGTGCGTTGGTAAAACTATACTCTCATACATTCCCCTCTTTGCCTCCAAGGATAAAGTTCTTTGTCTCACAGACTCCTAAGTGCACCGCTCACCCTTTTCCCCTCATCAATTCTATGATTCACCTCATCTTTCATAGACCCATCTGCTGACACGTCCACTCCCAAATATCTGAATACATTCACCTCCTCCGTACTCTCTCCCTCCAGTCTGATATCCAATCTTTCATCACCTAATCTTTTTGTTATCCTCATAACCTTACTCTTTCCTGTATTCACTTTTAATTTTCTTCTTTTGCATACCCTACCAAATTCATCCATCAACCTCTGCAACTTCTCTTCAGAATCTCCCAAGAGCACATGTCATCAGCAAAGAGCAACTGTGACAACTCCCACTTTATGTGTGATTCTTTATCTTTTAACTCCACGCCTCATGTCAAGACCCTTGCATTTACTTCTCTTAAAACCCCATCTATAAATATATTAAACAACCACGGTGACATCCCACATCCTTGTCTAAGGCCTACTTTTACTGGGAAATAATCTCCCTCTTTCCTACATACTCTAACTTGAGCCTCACTATCTTCGTAAAAACTCTTCACTGCTTTCAGTAACCTACCTCCTATACCATACACCTGCAACATCTGCTACATTGCTCCCCTATCCACCCTGTCATACGCCTTTTCCAAATCCATAAATGCCACAAAAACCTCTTTAGCCTTATCTAAATACTGTTCACTTATATATTTCACTGTAAACACCTGGTCCACACACCCCCTACTTTTCCTAAAGCCTCCTTGTTCATCTGCTATCCTATTCTCTATCTTTCTCTTAATTCTTTCAATAATAACTCTACTGTACACTTTACCAGGTATACTCAACAGACTTATCCCCCTATAATTTTTGCACTCTCTTTTGTCCCCTTTGCCTTTATACAAAAGAACTATGCATGCTCTCTGCCAATCCCTAGGCACCTTACCCTCTTCCATACATTTATTAAATAATAGCACCAACCACTCCAAAACTATATCCCTACCTGCTTTTAACATTTCTATCTTTATCCCATCAATCCCAGCTGCCTTACCCCCTTTCATTTTACCTACCACCTCACGAACTTCCCCCACACTCACAACTGGCTCTTCCTCACTCCTACGAGATGTTATTCCTCCTTGCCCTATACAAGAAATCACAGCTTCCCTATCTTCATCAACATTTAACAATTCCTCAAAATATTCCCTCCATCTTCTCAATATCTCTAACTCTCCAATTAATAACTCTCCTCTCCTATTTTTAACTGACAAATCCATTTGTTCTCTAGGCTTCTTTAACTTGTTAATCTCACTCCAAAACTTTTTCTTATTTTCAACAAAATTTGGTGATAACATCTCACCCACTCTTTCATTTACTCTCTTTTTACATTGCTTCACCACTCTCTTAACCTCTCTCTTTTTCTCCATGTACTCTTCCCTCCTTGCATCACTTCTACTTTGTAAAAACTTCTCATATGCTAACTTTTTCTCCCTTACTACTCTATTTAAATCATCATTCCACCAATCGCTCCTCTTCCCTCCTGCACCCACTTTCCTGTAACCACAAACTTCTGCTGAACACTCTAACACTACATTTTTAAACCTACCCCATACCTCTTCGACTCCATTGCCTCTGCTCTCATTAGCCCATCTATCCTCCAATAGCTGTTTATATCTTACCCTAACTACCTCTTTTAGTTTATATACCTTCACCTCTCTCTTCCCTGATGCTTCTATTCTCCTTGTATCCCATCTACCTTTTACTCTCAGTGTAGCTACAACTAAGAAGTGATCTGATATATCTGTGGCCCCTCTATAAACATGTACATCCTGAAGTCTACTTAACAGTCTTTTATCTACCAATACATAATCCAACAAACTACTGTCATTTTGCCCTACATCATATCTTGTATACTTATTTATCCTCTTTTTCTTAAAATATGTATTACCTATAACTAAACCCCTTTCTATACAAAGTTCAATCAAAGGGCTACCATTTTCATTTACACCTGGCACCCCAAACTTACCTACCACACCCTCTCTAAAAGTTTCTCCTATTTTAGCATTCAGGTCCCCTACCACAATTACTCTCTCACTTGGTTCAAAGGTTCCTATAAATTCACTTAACATCTCCCAAAATCTCTCTCTCTCATCTACATTCCTCTCTTCTCCAGGTGCATACACGCTTATTATGACCCACTTCTCGCATCCAACCTTTACTTTAATCCACATAATTCTTGAATTTACACATTCATATTCTCTTTTCTCCTTCCATAACTGATCCTTCAACATTATTGCTACCCCTTCCTTAGCTCTAACTCTCTCAGGTACTCCAGATTTAATCCCATTTGTTTCCCCCCACCGAAACTCCCCTACCCCCTTCAGCTTTGTTTCGCTTAGGGCCAGGACATCCGACTTCTTTTCATTCATAACATCAGCAATCATCTGTTTCATGTCATCCGCACTACACCCATGCACATTCAAGCATCCCAGTTTTATAAAGTTTTTCTTCTTCTCTTTTTTAGTAAATGTTTACAGGAGAAGGGGTTACTAGCCCATTGCTCCCGGCATTTTAGTTGCCTCATACGACCCGCATGGCTTACGGAGGTAAGATTCTGTTCCACTTCCCCATGGACAATAGAAGAAATAAAGAAGAACAAGAGCTATTTAGAAAAAGGAGAAAAACCTAGATGTATGTATATATATACAGTGGACCCCCGGTTAACGATACTTTTTCACTCCAGAAGTATGTTCAGGTGCCAGTACTAACCGAATTTGTTCCCATAAGGAATATTGTGAAGTAGATTAGTCTGTTTCAGACCCCCAAACATACACGTATAAACGCACTTTCATAAATACACTTGCATAATTGGTCGCATTCGGAGGTGATCGTTATGCGGGGGTCCACTGTATATGCATGTGCGTGTCTGTGAAGTGTGACCAAATGTAAGTAGGAGTAGAAAGATATCCCTGTTATCTAGCGTGTTTATGAGACAGAAAAAAACACCAGCAATCCTACCATCATGTAGAACAGTTACAGGTTTCTGTTTCTCAGTCATCTGGCAGGATGGTAGTACTTCCTTGGGTGGTTTCTGTCTACCTGCCTAGTACCTACAGTTCTTAGTAAATAGACAGAAGGCATACTTGCAAAATAGCCAGGAATATGTTTCAACATACTTATAGATGAGGTTGTAAGAAAAGTGAATGCTCAGGTGTTGGCAAACAGTGTGGGATTGAAAGATAAAGAATCTAACACAAAGTGGGAGTTGTCACTGATGCTTTATGCTGATGACACTGTGCTTTTGAGAGATTCTCAAGAGAAGTTGGCAGAGATTATTGGATGAATTTGGGAAGGTATGTAAAAGAAGGAAATTAAAAGTGAACATAGGAAAGAGTAAGGTAATAAGGGTAAAAAATTTAAGGAATGAAAGATAGGATTTCAGATTAGAGGGAGGGAATATGAGGAAGTGAATGTGTTCAGATATTTAGGAGTGGAAATGTCAACAGATGGGTGTATGAAAGGTGAGATGAACCATAGAATTGACGAGGGAGGAAAAGGTGAGTGGTGCACTGAAGAGTCTGTGGAGACAAAGAATGTTATCCATGGAAGCAAAAAGGGGAATGTATGAGAGTATAGTGATACCAATGCTCTTATGTGGGTGTGAAGCATGGGTGGTGAATGTTGCAGCAATGAGAAGACTGGAGGAGTGGAGATGTCATGTCTGAAGGCAGTGTGTTGTGTTTATATTATGCAGAGAATCTGTAACTTGGAGATTAGAAGGTGGTGCAGGGTTACTAAAACTATTATCAGAGGGCTGCAGAGGGGTTGTTGAGGTAGTTCGGACATTTAGAGAGGATGGAACAAAATGGAGTGACTTGGAGTGCATATAAATCTGTAGTGGAAGGAAGGCAGAGGAGGGGTCATCTTAGGAAAGGTTGAAGGGAGGGGGGTAAAGCAGGCTTTGTGTGTGAGGGGCTTAGGCTTCCAGCAAGTGTGTGTGAGGGTGTTAGATAGAAGCGAGTGGAGGCAAATGGTATTTATGAATGTGAGCAAGTTAACATTTATGAAGGGATTCAGGGTAACCAGTTAGCCAAACTTATGTCCTAGAGCTGTTAAGTACAGTACCTGTGCTCTGAAATGCGGGGCGAGGAGGGGTTGGATACATGTTGCAGTTTTTGAACTATAGTATCTGCACCCTTCTGGCAAGTCATTGATGGAGTAATTGATGATGAAAGCTTCTTTTTCGTGTCACCCTGCCTTGGTGGTTAATGATTGATGCATTAAAAAAAATGGTCAAATTGAGCAGTGTCATTGGCTTAAAATAGGACTTAACCCTTTCAGGGTCCATCCCGTAGATCTACGACTTCACGTTGAGTGTCCAAACCGTAGATCTATGCCAAAATTCTAGCGCCGTCAAATTTAGCACGAAAGTGCTCATAGGCCTACATGTGAGAGAACGGGTCTGCATGGTGGGTGTGCACCATAAACAAAAAATCTAGGCGCCCACATAGCATTGTGGGAACGCCGGCTCAGTTACCCTTGTTCACCATGCCTCGTCGCAAGTCAGCTCTCACTCCACGGAAAATTGGGACTCTCCTCTTCCTATCTGATAGATCTGACACTGATGGAAGTGGAAATGAAGACGAATTCTTTGGTTTTGATCAGTTAGTGACCGAAAGGAATGACCAGGATATCGATAATAGTGCAGAAAACCCTGACGATCCTCAACCTTCTACCTCTGGTGTGGGCACTCCTCAGTCACGGTCAGTTGTACCTCAATGCAAGAGAAAACTATTATTTTCGCATGGCCAGGCCTCTGACTTCAGTAATGATGATGATAGTGACGTGGATTGTGATTTTATTGCTCTTGACGATCATTCGAGTAGTGATAGTGAGGAATCATATTCACCAGTGAAGCGTCGGTATGTACGCCGCCACATGCACTCGGGTAGTGTACCCTATGCTGTGCCCAGGGGACAGAGTACATCCCGGAGTACATCCCGTGGCCCTGCACCAGGTTTAGATAGTGATAGTGAGGATGATGTGGCTACACTTGGCATGGATAGACCACAGGCATCAGCAGATGGTGGTAGTGGTAATGGTAGTGGCACCGCCATGCATGACTCACCAGCCCAGGCTGGGACCCACGCTGCTGACTCCTCAGTTCAAGGACAAAGCGGAGCGTCAGCCACCAGCCCACCACAACCACAACCACCCGCACAACCAGCCTATGATGTCCAGTATCCATCAGCAAACCGTATCTGGGATTGGCAGCAAAATCCTAATTTTGTTCCCAAGCTCCACCACTTTGATAACTCTCAAAGTGGAATTCTACCTACTTGTCCCCTTGGAACCATGGCCAACGAACTGGAATTCTTTGAATTATTCTTTGACCAGCCCTTGATAGAAACTATTGTCAGGGAAAGTAATAAGTATTTTGAGTACACCATGGCAAATACGATAATATCACCACAGTCAAGACTACACCGGTGGAAAGAGACGACTGTTGCAGAAATGTATTTGCTTTTTGCAACAATAATGCTTATGCCTCATGTCTATAAGAATATAAAAGCATACTGGTTCACAGATCGGCTAATTTCTACCCCGGTCTTCAGTGAAATCATCCCAGTGAACAGGTTTATCTTACTGTTACGTATGTTACACTTCTCTGACAAAACCAGGCCTGACAGAAGTGACAGGTTATACAAGATTAGAATTGTTTTTATGCACCTCAAACAAAAGTTCAGTATATACTTTTATCCATTGAAGAATCTTGTAATTGATGAGTCTTTGATTTTGTTCAAAGGTAGACTGTCATTCAAGCAGTATATACAGAACAAGAAGAAACGCTTTGATATAAAACTGTTTGTACTCTGTGACTGTTACAGTGGCCTGGTATTGGATATTGTTGTATACACTGGATGTAAAACATTGAAAGATACCAAGATGTTATTGGGTATCTCAGGTGACATAGTGAGAAGCATGATGGCACCTTATCTTGGTAAGGGCCATACATTATATACCAATAACTGGTACACAAGCCCATTACTCAGTGATTTCTTGCAAGTGAACAAGACAGATGTGTGTGGCACAGTGCGTTCTAATCGTAAACATATGCCCAGGCTCAACGCAGGTGCTTGTGGTGATGACGTGCAGGTGTTTACTGCCAATGACATCATGGCATTACGGTGGCATGACAAACGAGATGTCACATTGTTGACAACCATTCACCGTAATGAAATGCAAAACAGTGGCAAAGTTGATCGAGTGACTAATGAACGTATTCGAAAACCAGTGACAGTGATTGATTATACACAAAACATGCGCTTGGTTGACAAATGTGACATGCAGATTGGTTTTGTTGATTGTGTTCGTAAAAGTTACAAGTGGTACATGAAACTTTTCTTCCATCTCATGGACATTTCAATGCTCAATGCATATAATAGGTACCAAATAAAGACTGGCAACAGACCACCGTATGGTGAATTTTGTTTGTCTGTTGTCAGACAACTCATAATGAAGTACCAGGTAACAACACCTGCTATACAACAAGGTCCTCGAATTCCTCAGGATATACCCAAGCGTTTGAGGAGGGAAGGTGATCATTTCATAATACAGCTTCCTTCAGCTTAGAAGAAATTTGCTCAGAAGAGATGCATCGTCTGTGCACAAACAAAACGACGGCAACAAAGACGCAAAGACACTCGGTTTATGTGTGAGGAATGTAAGGTACCTCTGTGCATGGTGCCTTGTTTCAAGGAGTTCCACAAGCTCTAGCAGTTCTAAAACCATGTCCAGTGATTGTAAATATGTAAATATATGATAGAACATTAGTATTATACAAGATTTGTGCATGTGCATGAGATTATATTTATACATTATATACAGTATTGGTCTCTCAGGCCCCAAATGTTAGTAGGAAAAGAAAAAAATTGGAAAAGAAAAGAAAAAACTATAAAAAACGCTAAATAAAGTAATGCGCTTATGTGGAATTCGTCGATGTTGCCGCCACCACGTCATTTTGGACAAACTTCTCGGCACTGTATCTCGGTAAGTACTGATCATAATTTTTTTTTTGTCTTATTACCTTCACAAAAATATGCTCTTTAATTCTGTAAGAAAAAATAATTTTTTTTTTTTTTTTTTTTCAAAATTTCTTGGACATTGGAGCACCACTTCAGATTTTGGCCTTGGACCCTGAAAGGGTTAAATCAAGGAAAAATGGTTGATGTTTAAATTGCTCCCAGACTGCCAGCTTTGTGCATATGTAATTCCATAAGTTTTCCATCAAATTTTGCATTTTTTTGGTGTCATCACTTTCATAAAGATAATTCTCCACTATTTCAGAAGATTTTTTCAATAACATAAATAAGAGTAGTAAAGAGCATAGGGTGGTATTAAAACCATGCTGTGGTGATCCTTAACACCATGAACAACAGCACTTCACACAACCTTATTTGTTTATCACAAAATATGAGTGTTTCAAATACAGGAGGGCCCTGCTTATACAGCAGGTTAGGTTCAGGGCTGCAGCTGTAAATTGAAAATCACTGTAAGGTGAAACATAGTCTTTTCTCAATTTAAAATGCATGTAAAAGCCTGATAACATGTTTACATTATCATATATGAAGTGAGCAATAGAGCTTGGCCTAAAAAATTATCATACAATGCACACATTACTTACCTTAGCCCCTTGGGTGACCAGGACCTCGATCTGAAAAGTGTCCACAGGGTCCAAGAATTTTCAGAAATTTTTTTTTTATATTTTTCTTATGAAATGGCAGAAAATTTTTTTCTGAAGATAATAAAACAACAGGTACAAAATTTAATGGAAACTTACAAAATTATGCATTTCGAAAATTTTGCCGTGTCAGCAATATTTAGGCATTGGTGATTCGGCCCACTTTGAGTTTTGTTGTAGGCCAATTACATTGTTCCAGTCAGCCAAATTTTTAGCTATTTTGCTAGAATGGCTTTCATTTTATTGACTGAACACAAGACACTGCCCAGTGAACTATTTCAACTACCCAGTTTAGTGATCAGAAATCTTTAATTTGGCCACTTCCACACAAATTTCAAAATATGCCAATTTCAAATTAGGGTCCAGAATAAACAATGCAGGCATTCCTACCACTAAAATAACATTTACTCTGTTCTTTAGCTATGTTCCCAGGATTTACACATTAATTCTATTCTGAATTTTTTTCACACAAAAAAAAAAAACAAGATTTTCTGTGATGCATTATTGTAATAATTGTATAAATAATGTCAGTGCATTTGCAAATGCATATTAGACCAACCAGTTGGATGTATATTGGATGAATGATTTGATTTGTTTACAGTGGAATACAGTATTGACAAAAGTCAAATGTTTCTGCTACTTTGAGCTCAACTTTGAGCTACTTCAAGTCCTGTAACCAATCAGAATCATCTTTATTTCTGTAATACATCTTCCATTCTATCACATGATAACAAGAAACTGAGAATACAATCATAAGAACCATCCAAAAATTCACCGCAAATTTTCTATTTTGAACCAAAAACATGGTCACAGTTTTCTCCCATTATGCACTGCGTGAGGCAGGGTTTGTTTTTATATGGTGCACACTTACTGCATCAACCCATTCTTTCATATCTATTCCCAAATTTACCACTCACTGCTTATCTGAGTGATCTGAGCTCATCACGTAGTTCTACGGCACAGACAGAGACTTCACCTTAATTATGCAAATGAAGAGAAGCAGAGGGTATATGTGCAAGTCATTTATTTATCACAAAATAAAAGTTTTTTTTTTTTTTTTTTTTATTCAACAAGTCGGCCGTCTCCCACCGAGGCAGGGTGACCCAAAAAAAAAAAGAAAGAAAATCCCCAAAAAGAAAATACTTTCATCATCATTCAACACTTTCACCACATTCGCACATTATCACTGTTTTTGCAGAGGTGCTCAGAATACAACAGTTTAGAAGCATACACATATAAAGATACACAACATATCCCTCCAAACTGCCAATATCCCAAACCCCTCCTTTAAAGTGCAGGCATTGTACTTCCCATTTCCAGGACTCAAGTCCGACTATATGAAAAAACCGGTTTCCCTGAATCCCTTCACTAAATATTACCCGGCTCTCACTCCAACAGATCGTCAGGTCCCAAGTACCATTCGTCTCCAATCACTCCTATCTAACACGCTCACGCACGCTTGCTGGAAGTCCAAGCCCCGTGCCCACAAAACCTCCTTTACCCCCTCTCTCCAACCCTTTCGAGGACGACCCCTACCCCGCCTTCCTTTCCCTATAGATTTATATGCTTTCCATGTCATTCTACTTTGATCCATTCTCTCTAAATGACCAAACCACCTCAACAACCCCTCTTCTGCCCTCTGACTAATACTTTTATTAACTGCACACCTTTTCATAATTTCCACACTCCGAATTTTCTGCATAATATTTACACCACACATTGCCATTAAACAGGACATCTCCACTGCCTCCAACCGTCTCCCCGCTGCTGCATTTACCACCCAAGCTTCACACCCATATAAGAGTGTTGGTACTACTATACTTTCATACATTCCCTTCTTTGCCTCCATAGATAACGTTTTTTGACTCCACATATACCTCAACGCACCACTCACCTTTTTTCCCTCATCAACTCTATGATTAACCTCATCCTTCATAAATCCATCCGCCGACACGTCAACTCCCAAGTATCTGAAAACATTCACTTCTTCCATACTCCTCCTCCCCAATTTGATATCCAATTTTTCTTTATGTAAATCATTTGACACCCTCATCACCTTACTCTTTTCTCTGTTCACTTTCAACTTTCTACCTTTAAACACATTCCTAAACTCATCCACTAATCTTTGCAATTTTTCTTTAGAATCTCCCATAAGCACAGTATCATCAGCAAAACGTAACTGTGTCAATTCCCATTTTGAATTTGATTCCCCAAAATTTAATCCCACCCCTCTCCTGAACACCATAGCATTTACTTCCTTTACAACCCCATCTATAAATATATTAAACAACCATGGTGACATTACACATCCCTGTCTAAGACCTACTTTTACCGGGAAGTAGTCTCCCTCTCTTCTACACACCCTAACCTGAGCCTCACTATCCTCATAAAAACTCTTTACAGCATTTAATAACTTACCACCTATTCCATATACATGCAACATCTGCCACATTGCCCCTCTATTCACTCTATCATATGCCTTTTCTAAATCCATAAATGCAATAAAAACTTCCCTACCTTTATCTAAATACTGTTCACATATATGCTTCAATGTAAACACTTGATCTACACATCCCCTATCCACTCTGAAACTTCCTTGCTCATCCGCAATCCTACATTCTGTCTTACCTCTAATTCTTTCAATTATAACCCTACCGTACACTTTTCCTGGTATACTCAGTAAATTTATTCCTCTATAATTTTTACAGTCTCTTTTGTCCCCTTTCCCTTTATATAAAGGGACTATACATGCTCTCCGCCAATCCCTAGGTACCTTCCCCTCTTTCATACATTTATTAAACAAAAGTACCAACCACTCCAACACTATATCCCCCCCTGCTTTTAACATTTCTGTCATGATCCCATCAGTTCCAGCTGCTTTACCCCCTTTCATTTTACGTAATGCCTCATGTACCTCCCCCACACTTACATTCTGCTCTTCTTCACTCCTAAAAGATGGTATACCTCCCTGGCCAGTGTATGAAATTACTGCCTCTGTTTCTTCCTTAACATTTGAAAGTTCCTCAAAATATTCTCGCCATCTACCTAATACCTCCATCTCCCCATCTACTAACTCCCCTACTCTGTTTTTAACTGACAAATCCATACTTTCCCTAGGCTTTCTTAACTTGTTTAACTCCCTCCAAAATTTTTTCTTATTTTCATTAAAATTTCTTGACAGTGCCTCTCCCACTCTTTCATCTGCTCTCCTTTTGCACTCTCTCACCACTCTCTTCACCTTTCTTTTACTCTCCGTATACTCTTCTCTTCTTATAACACTTCTGCTTTGTAAAAACCTCTCATAAGCTACCTTTTTCTCTTTTATCACACCCTTTACTTCATCATTCCACCAATCACTCCTCTTTCCTCCTGCCCCCACCCTCCTATAACCACAAACTTCTGCCCCACATTCTAATTCTGCATTTTTAAAACTATTCCAACCCTCTTCAACCCCCCACTACTCATACTTGCACTAGCCCACCTTTCTGCCACTAGTCGCTTATAATATCTTATATTGATGCACAGTGTATACAATATACACAAGGTACTGTATCCACAGTATATTTAATTACCTCTCATAATCCTGATTATGCAAACAGAAGGAAGCAAAGTATATATAAATCTTGGAGTCTCAGTATGTATATAAACATTGTCTGCAGTATCCTCACATTTGATGATACAAAGGATATGACAACACTGTATGTATTGACTCATACAGGCAGCAACTAATTTAGTCACATGAGTTTTCTTGAGACTTGTGGTGATAAACAATTTATATGTAAACAGTGTATACTGTGGTGACTCTGAACTTCATACACAAGCATTTATCATGGTGATGCCTTTACTATTTCTTTAAATTATTATACTTTTCACTCTTTATTAACAATCACTAAGATACTCAACATTTGTATTAATACTCTTAGAGTAAGTGAATGACTATTTGTTATGTTACAGTGAACATTACGGTCAAATTTTCGGTTACTAGCTTTTTTTGTAACAGCTTTTAGCTATTTTTCCCCTGTATTTACAGTCATAAAAAATTGCAGTGTCATGATCAAAAATTATCGCAATTCTTCAACCAGTGTATACCATAAGCTCTTAGAAGATCATGTCTTAGTTGACAGTCTTCTGTAGTTTATCCCAATCAATTTAGTACCGCCACCACCACCACCACCACCACCACTACTGCTACTGTAACTGCCATTTTTTAAATAGTTTTCTACTTTTTTCCCTTGTTTTCTCATTTGTGACTTGATAGTGGTCTAGGAGAACCACTTTATTTCCCATTCATTTCAGTCTAATTCGCTCCCACAAGACTGATGTTCAGGCCCCAAGCACTCAAAACTTCCTTTGCTCCCTCCTCTGCCCCCTCCCATTTAAAGTTTCCTCTCCAAAGTGTGGGTAATTAGGAAGTGTATAGCTTCATGTGTACATGTTTTTTAATAAATATTCCTCATTGCAAATTTCTAGAAAACTCCCTGTTTTGAGTCTAATTAGCCAGTCTGTACAGAATCTTTTTAATTTTTGTAATTGCTTTATATAAAAAAAAGTGTATTTATTGAAATGAATAATATTTTTTTTTATTTTATATGTTTTTAGGCTCAGCTAGCCAAAGAGTCAGAATTGGTAAAAAAAATTCAACAGAAGCAAGAAGAATCTGCTCGTCGTCATGAAGAAAACATTGAACAAATTAGACAGCGAGCCCTTGAGTCTTCAATTATGAAATACTCAAGAGGGTGTGATGATGCCCCAAAACTTGTCAGGTATAAATAATTTTGGTTATATATGAAAGTGGAGAGTAGGAGGGGTAAGGGTTGTCCTAGGAAAGGCTGGAGCGAGGTGGTAAAAGAGGTTTTGTGTGCAATGTGCCTGGATAGGCAGCAGGCATGTGTGAGTGTGTTAGACAGGAGTGAATGGAGACGAATGGTTTATGGGACCTGATGAGCTGTTGGGGTGTGAGTTGTGTAATATTTTGTGAAGGGATTCAGGGAAACCAGTTAGCCAGACTTGAGTCCTGGAGGTGGTAAGTACAATGCCTGCACTTTAACCCCTTAACTGTCCAAACGTAGATCTATGTCTCTTGCAACTGTCCAAACATAGATCTATGTTCTCTTGCCCAGCGTTCTGAATATTTTTAAAAAAAAAAAAAAAAAACTTTTTTTTTTATTAAAATAAAGAGGGCATTTTTCTACGTGTAATAGGATAAAAAAAATTGGGGTCAGTAATTAACGAGATATAAGACAGTGAAATTGGCGCTGGATGCCCAAACGATGGCAACTCAGAGTCCTGCCGCTTGCAGAAGTGTTACTGATATGCCTTTTTTTCTTATTTCTTTTTTAATTTGTATAATTTTTATGTTCTGATAATTATAATTTGTAGTAGTTCTTGTGATTTCATAGCCAATCTTTGCTCTGACACTAATATTAGGCACTGAAATAGTACTCAGTCACAGACACACTGACAGGTGAACATTTTCACTTGCCTTGGTCACATACTATTGTCTAGTAATATATACATAGTATTTATAGGTCCCAGGAATGTTTTAGACTCACTGGAGTATATATGAAAATCATTGAAGCATTGTGTAAGACATATGTCACTCCACTGCTGACAGTGCAGAAGTGGAGTGAGCACTGCCTTGGCTTTATTTGTTTTCACTGTTACACACAAACATGTCTGTCTGTCTAGCTCTCTCTGTTTATCTCTGTCTCTGTTTATCTGTCTTTCTGTGTCTGCTTGTCTCTCTTTCTGTCTCAGAGAGAGCCACTCATGAACCAACAGGTATTACACGTGATGCAGAGTTGTCTTGTCTGTTTCCTGAACAAGTGAAAATGTGCATTACTTGCCAGTCATGCTTATTATGCATTATATCTACAAGCACAGTATAGCACTTCGTCTGGGTTTTCTGGGTTATCCTAGGTAATTTACACTATGTATAATTGTATTTATGTGTACCTGTGAGACAGAGATAGATAGACAGACAGACGGAAATAGAGACATCGAAAGTCAGTCAGCCACCTAGCCAC
This sequence comes from Cherax quadricarinatus, assembly GCF_038502225.1. Classification (NCBI taxonomy): domain Eukaryota; kingdom Metazoa; phylum Arthropoda; class Malacostraca; order Decapoda; family Parastacidae; genus Cherax; species Cherax quadricarinatus. The sequence goes on from NC_091332.1 coordinate 23,861,993, forward strand.
CCAGCCGGCCAGTCAGCCTGCTAAACACGTATTACAAGTTCCAAAATTGTTTCTCATTACTTAGGGCATAGGTTATAGGATATTCTGGTAGGATGACACTACCAGTGGTACCAAAATTGAAAAAATGTTGCACATGGGTTATTATCGAGGTTTTTTGATATTTCCTCGACCACTTGTGGCCATATTCACCTCAAAGCCACTAAACTTGGGGTAAACATCACTTTCCTCTTAAAAGGGGAGTGTTAATAGGACATGACATCACTGAATCCCTGATGTTTGGCACACTGTTTGCTCTAGCTGGTGCTCAGTTGAACTGGTGCTCCCACAAGGTACTAAGTGATCCCAGATTTTTTTAATACAGTGGAACCTCAGCTTGTTCATATCCTCATTTGTTTGTATGCTGAGTCAATTTTCCTCATTTAAATTAATTGAAATGCAGTTAATCTGTTCCAGCTTCTCAGGAAGCATGACAAAATAATGCTAATATCAACTCTATGTCATATTTATCTATCACAATTCATCTAATATGACATAAACAATATCAATAACATAGAAACATGATATATACTCTAGAATGAATAAAATAGGCCATAATGTGGTGAGCAATGGCAATGCCAGCAGCATCTGGCATTTATTCTCCCATTCTAGTATCTTCCCAGTCCATAACCCCCATACCTAGCTTGTGTTTATCTATGATTAGTGGTGAGGGTGTCACATACGTAACCACAGTTGTGATCAAGACAGATGTATATATAGGTGAAGACGTGGTGGTGGTGGTCACAGTGGTGGTGAGGTGCCTCATTCTCTGCTGCTGCTTTCTTCGTTTCTCTAGCTTTTTTCATAGTTTCTAATCGCTTCTTTCTGATTGTACATGAATACTGTCTCTTTGGGTGAGGCATTGTGTAAGAAATTGTACAATATAAGACAAAATTACAGCCCCAAGGGTCTGCTGCAGTCACTCAGAGTGGCAAACTTCTTCCTCCTTTTGACCCTTGGTCGGGACTGAGATGTGGTCTAGCAGTTGTACCTACAGCCACCCAGAGGGTTACCAATTTGTATTTTGAAGCATTTGGCACAAAAATATAAAAAAAAAATTACGAAAAATGTCTAAAACGACATATTATTATTATTGCTATTATATTATTATTATTATTTTTTTTTCAACAAGTCGGCCGTCTCCCACCGAGGCAGGGTGACCCAAAAAGAAAGAAAATCCCCAAAAAGAAAATACTTTCATCATCAATGAACACTTTCACCTCACTCACACATAATCACTGTTTTTGCACAGGTGTCCAGAATACAATAGTTTAGAAGAATATACGTATAAAAATACACAATATTCCCCTCCAAACTGCCAATATCCCAAACCCCTCCTTTAGAGTGCAGGCATTGTACTTCCCATTTCCAGGACTCAAGTCCGGTTATATAAAATAGCCAGTTTCCCTGAATACCTTCACTTAATATTACCATACTCACACTCCAACAGCTCATCAGGTCCCAAATACCATTCGTCTCCATTCACTCCTATTTAACATGCTCACGCACGCTTGCTGGAAGTCCAAACCCCTCGCCCACAACACCTCCTTTACCCCCTCCCTCCAACCTTTTTGAGGACGACCCCTACCCCGCCTTCCTTCTCCTGCAGATTTATACGTTCTCCATGTCATTCTACTTTGATCCATTCTCTCTAAATGACCAAACCACCTTCACAAACCCTCTTCAGCCCTCTGACTAATACTTTTATTAACTCCACACCTTCTCCTAATTACCACACTCCAAATTTTCTGCATAATATTTACACCACACCTTGCTCTTAGACAGGACATCTCCACTGCCTCCAACCGCCTCCTCGCTGCAGCATTTACAACCCAAGCTTCACACCCATATAAGAGTGTTGGTTCTACTATACTTTCATACATTCCCTTCTTTGCCTCCATAGATAACATTTTTTGCCTCCACATATGCCTCAATGAATCACTCACCTTTTTTCCTTCATCAATTCTCTGATTAACCTCATCCTTCATAAATCCATTCGCTGACACGTCAACTCCCAAATATCTGAAAACATTCACTTCTTCCATACTCCTCCTCCCCAATTTGATATCCAATTTTTCTTTATCTAAATCATTTGATATCCTCATCACCTTACTCTTTTCTATGTTCGCTTTCAACTTTCTACCTGTACACACACTCCCAAATTCGTCCACTAACCTTTGTAATTTTTCTTTAGAATCTCCCATAAGCACAGTATCATCAGCTAAAAGTAACTGTATCACTTCCCATTGTGAATTTAATTCCCCATAATTTAATCTCACCCCTCTCCTGAACACCCTAGCATTTACTTCTTTTACAACCCCCATCTATAAATATATTAAACAACCATAATGACATTACACATAAACCATACCCCCGGCCGGGATTGAACCCGCGGTCATAGAGTCTCAAAACTCCAGCCCGTCGCGCTAGCCACTAGACCAGCTAGCTGGTCTAGTGGCTAGCGCGACGGGCTGGAGTTTTGAGACTCTATGACCGCGGGTTCAATCCCGGCCGGGGGTATGGTTTATTTGCAATCGTGTCATTACGATTTCTTAAGTCAAGTGACATTACACATCCCTGTCTAAGACCTACTTTTACTGGGAAGTAGTCTCCCTCTCTTCTACACACCCTAACCTGAGCCTCACTATCCTCAAAAACTCTTTACAGCATTTATTAACTTACCACCTATTCCATATACTTGGAACATCTGTCACATTGCTCTCCTATCCACTCTATCATATGCTTTTTCTAAATCCATAAATGTAATAAAAACTTCCCTACCTCTATCTAAATACTGTTCACATATATTTTCATATAGTCGGACTTGAGTCCTGGAAATGGGAAGTACAATGCCTGCACTTTAAAGGAGGGGTTTGGGATATTGGCAGTTTGGAGGGATATGTTGTGTATCTCTATACGTATATGCTTCTAAACTGTTATATTCTGAGCACCTCTGCAAAAGCAGTGATAATGTGTGAGTGTGGTGAAAGTGTTGAATGATGATGAAAGTATTTTCTTTTTGGGGATTTTCTTTCTTTTTTTGGGTCACCCTGCCTCGGTGGGAGACGACCGACTTTTTTAAAAAAAAAAAAAAAAAAAAAATATATGCTTCAATGTAAACACTTGATCTACACATCCCCTACCCACTCTAAAACCTCCTTGCTCATCCGCAATTCTAAATTCTGTCTTACCTCTTAATTCTTTCAATAATAACCCTACCGTACACTTTTCCTGGTATACTCAGTAAACGTATTCCTTTATAATTTTTACAGTCTCTTTTGCCCCCTTTCCCTTTATATAAAGGGACTATACATGGTCTCTGCCAATCCCTAGGTACCTTCTCCTCTTTCTTACATTTATTAAACAAAAATACCAACCACTCCAACACTGTCCCCCCCCCCCTGCTTTTAACATTTCTGTCATGATCCCGTCAGTTCCAGCTGCTTTACCCCCTTTCATTCTATGCAATGCCTCACGCACCTCCCCCACAATCACATCCTGCTCTTCTTCACTCCTAAAAGTTGGTATACTTCCCTGGCCAGTGCATGAAATTACCGCCTCCCTTTCTTCGTCGATATTTAAAAGTTCCTCAAAATATTCTCTCCATCTACCCAATACCTCCATCTCCTCATCTACTAACTCCCCTACTCTGTTTTTAACTGACAAATCCATTCGTTCCCTAGGCTTTCTTAACTTGTTTACCTCACTCCAAAATTTTTTCTTATTTCCATTAAAATTTCTTGACAGTGCCTCTCGCACTTTATCATCCACTCTCCTTTTGCACTCTCTCACCACTCTCTTCATGTTTCTTTTACTCTCCATATACTCTAATTTTCTTATAACACTTCTGCTTTGTAATTCTTCTTCTTCTTTCAACGTACGAGCCGTATCCCACTGAGGTGGGGTGGCCCAAAAGGAAAAACGAAAGTTTCGCCTTTTAAATTTAGTAATATATACAGGGGAAGGGGTTACTAGCCCCTTGCTCCCAGCATTTTAGTCGCCTCTTAAAACACGCATGGCTTACAGAGGAACAATTCTGTTCCACTTCCCCATGGAGATAAGAGGAAATAAACAAGAACTAGAAAGAAAATAGGAGAAAACCCAGAGGGGTGTGTGTATATATGCTTGTACATGTATGTGTAGTGTGACCTAAGTGTAAGTAGAAGTAGCAAGACGTACCTGAAATCTTGCATGTGTATGAGACAGAATAAAAAGACACCAGCAATCCTGCCATCATGTAAAACAATTTCAGGCTTCTGTTTTACACTCGCTTGGCAAGACAGTAGTACCTCCCTGGGCAGTTTGTCTACCATCCTACTACCTAGGATTATTATAATTCTTCTTTCTTTCAACACACCGGCTGTATCCCACTGAGGTGGGGTGGCCCAAAAGGAAAAACGAAAGTTTCTCCTTTTACATTTAGTAATATATACAGGAGAAGGGGTTACTAGCCCCTTGCTCCCAGCATTTTAGTCGCCTCTTAAAACACGCATGGCTTACAGAGGAACAATTCTGTTCCACTTCCCCATGGAGGTAAGAGGAAATAAACAAGAACAAGAACTAGAAAGAAAATAGAAGAAAACCTAGAGGGGTGTGTATATATATGCTTGTACATGTATGTGTAGTGTGACCTAAGTGTAAGTAGAAGTAGCAAGACGTACCTGAAATCTTGCATGTGTATGAGACAGAATAAAAAGACACCAGCAATCCTGCCATCATGTAAAACAATTACAGGCTTCTGTTTTACACTCGCTTGGCAAGACAGTAGTACCTCCCTGGGCAGTTTGTCTACCATCCTACTACCTAGGATTATTATAATTATTATTATTATTTCTTTTCTTTCAACACACCAGCCGTATCCCACCAAGGCAGGGTGGCCCAAAAAGAAAAACGAAAGTTTCTCTTTTAAATTTAGTAATTTATACGGGAGAAGGGGTTACTAGCCCCTTGCTCCCGGCATTTTAGTCGCCATATACAAAACGCATGGCTTATGGAGGAAGAATTCTGTTCCACTTCCCCATGGAGATAAGAGGAAATAAACAAGAACAAGAACTAGAAAGAAAATAGAAGAATACCCAGAGGGGTGTGTACAGTGGACCCCCGCATAGCGACTTTAATCCGTGCAAGAGGGCTGGTTGTTATGCGAAATGTTCGGTATGCGAATGAATTTTCCCCATAAGAAATAATGGAAATCAAATTAATCCGGGCAAGACACCCAAAAGTATGAAAAAAAAATTTTTTTACCACATGAAATGTTAATTTTAATACACACAAACTGAAAAAGGCATGCACAATTACATGACACTTACTTTTATTGAAGATCTGGTGATGATTGATGGGATGGGAGGAGGGGAGAGAGAGTGTTAGTGTTTAGAAAGGGAATCCCCTTCCATTAAGACTTGAGGTGTCGAGTCCTTTTCTGGGGTTACTTCCCTTCTTCTTTTAATGCCACTAGGACCAGCTTCAGAGTCACTGGACTTCTTTCGCACAACATATCTGTCCATAGTGGCCTGTACCTCTCGTTCCTTTATGACTTCCCTAAAGTGTTTCACAACATTGTCAGTGTACAGGTTGCCAACACGGCTTGCAATAGCTGTGTGAGGGTGATTTTCATCCATGAAGGTTTGCACTTCAACCCACTTTGCACAGATTTCCTTAATCTTTGTAGTAGGCAACTTCTTCAATTTCTCTCTCCCCTCCTCTGAACCAGTTTCCTCAGGTCTGGCCTCTTGCTGTTGAAGTTGATCTATCAGCTCATCAGTGGTTAGTTCTTCATTGTCCTCCTCCACCAACTCTTCCACATCATCCCCACTAACCTCCAACCCTAAGGACTTTCCCAATGCCACAATGGATTCCTCAACTGGCATAATCCTCTCAGGGTTAGCCTCAAACCCTTCAAAATCCCTTTTGTCTACACATTCTGGCCACAGTTTCTTCCAAGCAGAGTTCAAGGTCTTCTTAGTCACTCCCTCCCAAGCCTTACCTATAAGGTTTACACAATTGAGGATATTAAAGTGCTCTCTCCAAAACTCTCTTAGAGTCAGTTGAGTTTCTGAGGTCACTACAAAGCACCTTTCAAACAGAGCTTTTGTGTACAGTTTTTTTAAGTTTGCAATAACCTGCTGGTCCATGGGCTGCAGGAGAGGAGTGGTATTAGGAGGCAAAAACTTCACCTTAATGAATTTCATGTCCCCATAAAGTCGCTCTGCCACGTCTGTAGGATGACCAGGGGCATTGTCTAACACCAGGAGGCACTTAAGTTCTAATTTCTTTTCAGTTAGGTAATCTTTCACATTGGGGGCAAATGCATGGTGTAACCAGTCATAGAAAAAGTCCCTAGTGACCCATGCCTTACTGTTTGCCCTCCGCAGCACACACAAATTCTCCTTGAGGAAATTCTTTTGCCTGAACGGTCTGGGAGTTTCAGAGTGATACACTAATAAAGGCTTCACTTTGCAATCACCAGTAGCATTGGAACACATCAACAAAGTAAGCCTGTCTTTCATAGGCTTATGTCCTGGGAGTGCCTTTTCCTCCTGAGTAATGTAGGTCCTGCTTGGCATTTTCTTCCAAAACAGGCCTGTTTCATCACAATTAAACACTTGTTCAGGTTTCAGTCCTTCACTGTCTATGTACTTCTTGAATTCCTGCACATATTTTTCAGCTGCTTTGTGGTCCGAACTGGCAGCCTCAGCATGCCTTATCACACTATGTATGCCACTACGCTTCTTAAATCTCTCAAACCAACCTTTGCTGGCCTTAAATTCACTCACATCATCACTAGTTGCAGGCATTTTTTTAATTAAATCCTCATGCAACTTCCTAGCCTTTTTGCTTATGATCGCTTGAGAGACACTATCTCCTGCTAGCTGTTTTTCATTTATCCACACCAATAAGAGTCTCTCAACATCTTCCATCACTTGCGATCTCTGTTTCGAAGACACAGTTAAACCTTTGGCAAGAACAGCTTCCTTGATTGCCTTTCTGTTGCCCACAATAGTAGCGATGGTTGATTTGGGTTTCTTGTACAACCTGACCAGGTTGGCGACACGCACTCCACTTTCATACTTATCAATACAGTGGACCCCCGGTTAACGAACTTTTTTCATTCCAGTAGTATGTTCAGGTGCCAGTACTGACCGAATTTTTTCCCATAAGGAATATTGTGAAGTAGATTAGTCCATTTCAGACCCCCAAACATACACGTACAAACGCACTTACATAAATACACTTACATAATTGGTCGCATTTGGAGGTGATCGTTAACCGGGGGTTCACTGTAATCTCTTTCTTCATCTCTATTGGAATTCTCACCCTTATTGCTGTAGGGTTGGCACTAGAAGCTTTCTTGGGGCCCATGGTCACTTATTTTCCAGATAAAGCACCGTAAACACTGTAATAATACAAAATATTCCGATTGTATGCTTGGATGTTACCGCGGAAGCTGGCTGGTAAACAATGCCACCGGCGGAACATGTGAGGCTGACTGAGGGCGCACATTGGACGCGTCTCGGACGAAGAGCGGTGAGCGGGTTTTTGGGCGGTATGCGAGGCAAAATTTTTGCGATAAAAGCGAGCGGTATGCGGATTGTACGGTATACGATGCGTACGGTACGCGGGGGTCCACTGTATATATATGCTTGTACATGTATGTGTAGTGTGACCTAAGTGCAAGTAGAAGTAGCAAGACATACCTGAAATCTTGCATGTTTATGAGACAGACAAAAGACACCAGCAATCCTACCATCATGTAAAACAATTACAGGTTTTCGTTGTACACTCACTTGGCAGGACGGTAGTACCTCCCTGGGTGGTTGCTGTCTACCAACCTACTACCTAGGTATTATTATTATTATTGTTATTAATGTAGGGAACTGGAGCACTGATCCAGTTCCCCAGATCAAGAGCCCCTCACCACGTATGCACTGCTACTACTAATAATTATTATAATAATATTATATTCACATTATTATTAGTAGTATATATGTACATTTTTTTTTTTTTTCAAGTCAACCGTCTCCCACCGAGGCAGGGTGACCCAAAAAAGAAAGAAAATCCCCAAAAAGAAAATACTTTCATCATCATTCAACACTTTCACCACACTCACACATTATCACTGTTTTTGCAGAGGTGCTCAGAATACAACAGTTTAGAAGCATATACGTATAAAGATACACAACATATCCCTCCAAACTGCCAATATCCCAAACCCCTTCTTTAAAGTGCAGGCATTGTACTTCCTATTTCCAGGACTCAAGTCCGACTATTTGAAAATAACCGGTTTCCCTGAATCCCTTCACTAAATATTACCCTGCTCACACTCTAACAGATCGTCAGGTCCCAAGTATCATTCGTCTCCATTCACTCCTATCTAACACGCTCATGCACGCTTGCTGGAAGTCCAAGCCCCTCGCCCACAAAACCTCCTTTACCCCCTCTTTCCAACCCTTTCGAGGATGACCCCTACCCCTCCTTCCTTCCCCTATAGATTTATATGCTTTCCATGTCATTCTACTTTGACCCATTCTCTCTAAATGACCAAACCACCTCAACAACCCCTCTTCTGCCCTCTTGACTAATGCTTTTATTAACTCCACACCTTCTCCTAATTTCCACACTCCGAATTTTCTGCATAATATTTACACCACACATTGCCCTTAGACAGGACACCTCCACTGCCTACAACCGTCTCCTCGCTGCTGCATTTACCACCCAAGCTTCACATCCATATAAGAGTGTTGGTACTACTGTACTTTCATACATTCCCTTCTTTCCCGCCCATTTAGATAACGTTTTTTGACTCCACATATACCTCAACGCTCCACTCACCTTTTTTCCCTCATCAATTCTATGATTAACCTCATCCTTCATAAATCCATCCGCCGACACGTCAACTCCCAAGTATCTGAAAACATTCACTTCTTCCATACTCCTCCTCCCCAATTTGTTATCCAATTTTTCTTTATCTAAATCATTTGATACCCTCATCACCTTTACTCTTTTCTATGTTCGCTTTCAACTTTCTACCTTTACACACATTCTCAAACTCATCCACTAACCTTTGCAATTTTTCTTTAGAATCTCCCATAAGCACAGTATCGTCAGCAAAAAGTAACTGTGTCAATTCCCATTTTGAATTTGATTCCCCATAATTTAATCCCACCCCTCTCCCGAACACCCTAGCATTTACTTCTTTTACAACCCCATCTATAAATATATTAAACAACCATGGTGACATTACACATCCCTATCTAAGACCTTCTTTTACCGGGAAGTATTCTCTCTCTCTTCTACACACCCTAACCTGAGCCTCAGTATCCTCATAAAAGCTCTTTACAGCATTTAGTAACTTACCACCTATTCCATATACTTGCAACATCTGCCACATTGCTCCTCTATCCACTCTATCATATGCCTTTTCTAAATCCATAAATGCAATAAAAACTTCCCTACCTTTATCTAAATACTGTTCACATATATGCTTCAATGTAAACACTTGATCTACACATCCCCTACCCACTCTGAAGCCTCCCTGCTCATCTGCAATCCTACATTCTGTCTTACCTCTAATTCTTTCAATTATAACCCTACTGTATACTTTTCCTGGTATACTCAGTAAACTTATTCCTCTATAATTTTTACAATCTCTTTTGTCCCCTTTCCCTTTATATAAAAGGACTATACATGCTCTCTGCCAATCCCTAGGTACCTTCCCTTCTTTCATACATTTATTAAACAAAAGTACCAACCACTCCAACACTATATCCCCCCCTGCTTTTAACATTTCTGTCATGATCCCATCAGTTCCAGCTGCTTTACCCCCTTTCATTCTACGTAATGCCTCACGTACCTCCACCACACTTACATTTTGCTCTTCTTCACTCCTAAAAGATGGTATACCTCCCTGGCCAGTGCATGAAATTACCGCCTCCCTTTCTTACTCAACATTTAAAAGTTCCTCAAAAAATTCTCGCCATCTACCTAATACCTCCCTCTCCCCATCTACTAACTCCCCTACTCTGTTTTTTACTGACAAATCCATACTTTCCCTAGGCTTTCTTAACTTGTTTAACTCCCTCCAAAATTTTTTCTTATTTTCATTAAAATTTCTTGACAGTGCCACTCCCACTCTTTCATCTGCTCTCCTTTTGCACTCTCTCACCACTCTCTTCACCTTTCTTTTACTCTCCATATACTCTGCTCTTCTTATAACACTTCTGCTTTGTAAAAACCTCTCATAAGCTACCTTTTTCTCTTTTATCACACCCTTTACTTCATCATTCCACCAATCACTCTTCTTTCCTCCTGCCCCCATCCTCCTATAACCACAAACTTCTGCCCCACATTCTAATACTGCATTTTTAAAACTATTCCAACCCTCTTCAACCCCCCCCCCCCCCCACTACTCATTTTTGCACTAGCCCACCTTTCTGCCAATAGTCGCTTGTATCTCGCCCGAACTTCTTCCTCCCTTAGTTTATACACTTTCACCTCCCTCTTACTTGTTGTTGCCACCTTCCTCTTTTTCCATCTACCTCTTACTCTAACTGTAGCTACAACTAAATAATGATCCGATATATCAGTTGCCCCTCTATAAACATGCACATCCTGGAGCCTACCCATCAACCTTTTATCCACCAATACATAATCTAACAAACTACTTTCATTACGGGCTACATCATGCCTTGTATATTTATTTATCCTCTTTTTCATAAAATGTGTATTACTTATTACCAAATTTCTTTCTACACATAGCTCAATTAAAGGCTCCCCATTTACATTTACCCCTGGCACCCCAAATTTACCTGCTACTCCCTCCATAACATTTTTACCCACTTTAGCATTGAAATCCCCAACCACCATTACTCTCACACTTGATTCAAAACTCCCCACGCATTCACTCAACATTTCCCAGAATCTCTCTCTCTCCTCTACACTTCTCTCTTCTCCAGGTGCATACACCCTTACTATAACCCACTTTTCATATCCAATCTTTATTTTACTCCACATAATCCTTGAATTTATACATTTGTAGTCCCTCCTTTCCTGCCATAGCTTATCCTTCAACATTATTGCTACTCCTTCTTTAGCTCTAACTCTATTTGAAACCCCTGACCTAATCCCATTTATTCCTCTCCATTGAAACTCTCCCACCCCCTTCAGCTTTGTTTCACTTAAAGCCAGGACATCCAGCTTCTTCTCATTCATAACATCCGCAATCATCTCTTTCTTATCATTTGCACAACATCCACGCACATTCAGACTTCCCACTTTGACAATTTTCTTCTTCTTATTCTTTTCAGTAATCTTTACAGGAAAAGGGGTTACTAGCCCATTGTTCCCAGCATTTTAGTTGACTTTTACAACACACATGGCTTACGGAGGAAAGATTCTTATTCCACTTCCCTCATGGATGTAAAAGGAAAAGTAATAAGACCAAGAACTGTTAAGATAAAATCAAAGAAAACTCAGATGAGTGTGTATAAATAAATGTGTACATGTATGTGTAGTGTGACCTAAGTGTAAGTAGAAGTAACAAGACATGCCTGTAATCTTGCATATTTATGAGACAGACAAAAGACACCAGCAATCCTACCATCATGTAAAACAATTACAGGCTTTCGTTTTACACTCACTTGGCAGGACGGTAGTACCTCCCTGGGTGGTTGCTGTCTACCAACCTACTACCATATGTACATATTATAATATAATAATAATAATAATTATTGTTATAATTATTATTAATTTAGGGAACTGGAGTACAGATCCAATTCCCTGGATCAAAGGCCCTTCACCAAGGAACCTCCCTGGAGTAGGGAAAGTACCTGTCCTGAATTTTTGTTCGTATCTAGAAGCAAAAAAATTGACTGAATAACGGTTTGTATCCTGAAAAGTTTGCTTGGTGGAGCGTTCTTAAACTGAGCTTCCACTATACAGTGCACACTGAGTGTTAAGACCCATTCTATGCTGACCAGGCATCTCAAGCCAATCGTGCCAAATTTGGAGGCAGGAAAAACAAAATGTTGATCTACATTTGGAGCACTAGCAGTAACAACGTAGATCTATGTTTGGACAGTTAAGGGGTTAAAGGAGGGGTTTGGGATATTGGCAGTTTGGAGTGACATCTAACTGTCATGTCTGGGCACCTCTGCAAAGACCGTGATTGTGTTGAATGATGGTGATAGCGTTTCTTCAATTTTTGGATCACCCTGCAAACATTTACAATCAGTGGCATGTTCGTGAAAAAAAATATATTTTAAGGTATAATGTATGGCATTCTCAACCCAGTATAGGAATGGGATGCAGATCATATTGAATATCCAGTCCTCCCCTTAAGGATGAGGGTAAAACTGCTTATACTGAGAAACATTATGTAGAAAGATTTGGTACAACATCAATAAGACATACAATTAGAAAAGTACAATACTTTATAGGAAATGATGCAGGAAAAGATGAAAATGAAATACAAAACTTCTTTAATTGATAGGTCAATACTGTATAAATGTTGAAAAAATAAAACAGACTAAATAGTGTTGCTATTAATGTAAAAAGTAAGGAACTACTGTAAACCCTCTTATAATGCACTAGTTAGGTTCTTAAAAATAAGTGCTTTATGTAAAATAGGGTTTAAGTGAAGTGAAGAACACTTTGGAAAAGTAGGATACATTACTAATTGCCAAGGAGGGTATCACTTGAAGATTGTGATGCACTTATAGTGCACTCATTAGTGTCTCAGCCAACTTCAGCCACAGGGAAGGTTTTATAATCTAGCTAAACCTCTTGCCAGAAAACTCCTGGGACATTTGGTTATTGATGTGGCCTGTCACTTGTTTTTTTACCCTACAACTGCTCGCCACTTTATAAGCTCTCAGTATTATACCAAGTTTACCTGTTTGTGATTTGATGAAGCTCAATGTGTGAGCAAAATGTCATCAGTAAAGGTTTCATATTTCTTAATTTGTCTTTTTACCATCATTCCTATTTTGTATTTATAATGAGAAAATCTTTCTGTTTCAGATATGAGACCAAGAAATTGTGTACGCTGTGCAGTTCCTTGATCACCAGTGAAGTATACTTGCTGAGTCATCTTCGTGGCCGCCGTCACCAGGAGGCACTGAAGGCACTTCACCAGGCTGATGTTGTGTCCACTGAAGATAGTGAAACATACAATCTGAAGCACATTGTTGATGCTCCTGCTAATATTGATGATCCTCAGGTATGTTGCCATCATCATCATCATCATGAACTGCACAATATTCCATAAATACAAAGAATTAGTCTTTGTACAGTAAGCTTGAATTAACATCAAGAAAACTTTATCTGTATACGGCCTTTCCTCACTTAGTGACGTACTTGTTTACTGATGACTCGGACTTAGGACGGGCTCTCTGACCAGTATGCATACCTAAATAACATATATTAGAGCTGATTTCCTCTGTTCTGTTTATTACTATATACAGTACACTACTGTATAAACATTTATAAACATACTAATACAGTGGACCCCTGGATTAAGTAATTAATCCGTTCCAGAGAAAGTGACTAAACCCGAATCTGACTAATTCTGAATTAATTTTCCCCATAAGAAATAATGGAAATCCAATTAATCCATTCATGTAAAACAAATATTTTTTTTACATGAAATATACATTTCTCTACTCAGAAAACAATGAGACATACAGAATAAAACATTACTAAAATGACACTTACCTTTATTGAAGACTTATTGATGAATGAAGAGATGGGAGGAGGGGAGGGGATGGAGGTGTACTATTGTTTGGAAGGGGAATCCCCCCTCCATAAGAACTTCAGGTACCAAGTCCTTTTCTGGGGTTACTTTCCTTCTTTGTTTTTTAATGCCACTAGGCATTGAGAGTCTTTGGACCTCTGTCATTCAAAAAAGTGTTCCAGAGAGGTCTGTTTCTGGCCTTTCTTTAAAACTTCCCTGAAATGGGACACAACATTGTCATTGTACATGTTGCCAACATGGTCTGCAACAGCTTTGTCAGGGTGATGTTCATCCATAAATGTTTGCACCTTTGTCCACATTGTACAAATGTCTTTAATCTTTGAAGAAGACACCTTCCTCTATCTCTCTTCCTCCTCCTTTAAAGCAGTTTCTTGAGCTGTGGTCTGTTGGTGTTGCAGATGAAGGTCTTGCAGCTCTGTAGTGGTTAGCTCTTCATCGTGGTCCTCCACCAACTCTTCCACATCCTCCAAACTCACATCCAACCCCATGGAATTCCCCAATGCCACAGTAGATTCCACAACTGGCATAGGCTCCTTGGGCTCAGTCCCAAACCCTTCAAAATCCCTCTCTTGTACACATTCTGGCCACAATTTTCTCCAAGCAGAGATCAAAGTCCTGCAAACCACTTTTTCCCAAGCCTTACCTATAAGGTTTATGCAACTGAGGATACTGAAGTGATCTTTCCAGAACTTTGTTAGGGTCACTTCAGTGTCTGAGGCACTTGAAAACACTTTTGAAACACTGCTTTGATGTACAGTTTTTTGAAATTTGAAATGACCTGCTGGTCCATGGGCAGGAGGAGAGGAATGGTATTAGGGGGCAAGAACTTCACTTTGATGAAACCAAACTCTGGCACCATTTGCTCTTCCAAGTCTGGAGAATGAGCAGGAGTATTGTCCATTACCAGGAGGCACTTGAGTTCCAGTTTATTTTCCAGAAGGTATTTTTTCACACTGGGGCCAAACATGTCATGGAATCAATCAAGTAAAGTGTCCCTTGTGACCCATACCTTACTGTTTGCCTTCCACATCACATACAGTTTACTCTTGACAACACTGTTTTTCTTGAACACACTGGGATTTTCAGAGTGATACACCAGTAAAGGCTTCACTTTGAAATCCCCACTAGCATTACTACAAAAGATGAGAGTTAGCCTGTCTTTCATAGGCTTGTGTCCTGGGAGTGCCTTTTTCTCTTGAGTAATGTAGGTCCTGTTTGGCATTTTCTTCCAAAAGAGGCCTGTTTCGTCACAATTGAACACTTGTTGGGGTTTGAATTTTTCAGCCTCTATGTACCCCTTTGAAGTCCTGAACATATTTTTCAGCCGCTTTTTTGTCAGAACTGACAGCCTCACCATGCCTTACCACACTGTGTATGCCACTACGATTCTTAAATCTATCAAACCAGCCTTTGCTGGCCTTAAATTCACCAATATCAGCACTAGTTCCAGGCATTTTCTTTACCAGATCATCATGTAACTGCCTTGCCTTTTCACATATTATTGACTGCATAACACTATCTCCTGATAATTGTTTCTCGTTGATCCACACCAACAACAAAGCCTACACATCTTCCAGTATTTGCGATCTCTGTTTTGTAAGCATATTTGCACCTTTCGCAACAACATTTTCCTTGATTTCCTTTTTCTTGGCCAGGATAGAAGTGATGGTTGTATGGGGTTTGTTATACAAACTGGCCAGCTCGGCGACACGCACTCCACTTTCATATTTTGCAATGATCTCTTTCTTGAATTCTATAGTGTTTCTCACCCTCTTTACCAAAGGACTGGCACTAGAAGCTTTCATTGGGCCCATGGTGGCTTAGTTAGCAGTTCTTTCAACAAACCGGCCGTATTCCACCGAGTCATTTAGCAGTTACAAGCACTAAAAAGAATGGAATAATACAAAATGTGTTGTATGAACGCATGGGATCATCTTCACTGGCTGGTAAACAGTGGCACACTGGCTGTACATGGAGTGTTTGGGCCACTCAGGCCTTGTGGACACGTTCTGGACGAATGACTTATTCCGAGTTCAGTGACTATAACCAAGCCAATATTTTGATGAAAGAACGTTACTTATTCTGAATATTACTTATTCCGATGACGACTTAATCTGGGGGTCCACTGTAATATTATAAATGGTGCAAAGGTGACATTAAAACAGTATCAAAGATGGTTGACACAAACCCACTGCTATTATAGTATGCTCCTAGCTAAGCGACGAATTCGTTTACCAACGTGGTCTTAGGAATGGAATTACGTCATTAAGTGAGGAGAGGCTGTACTTGATTTAATTTCCAATATCATATTTTTCTTGCTAAAAGGCATTTGATTCAGTTTTTCAGTTAAATATCTTGTTTTCCTTTTGTTATTTTTTTTTTTTTTTATATAACTCCTGTTTGCAGTTTTCTGAATATAAATTAAAATACTCCCATTGTCTGATGGGGGTATTTTAATTTATACTTAAAATGGCTAATAGTGAAACAGTTATTAATAATCTCTTTTATGAAACCAAGATACATTACATGCATAATTTTTGTTTGTGCAGTATTCTTTTATCTTATGATTTTAACAATTTTAATAAATACAGTAGAGGTATTAATTTTCTTGTACTTATTGAGAAACAACATAGCTAATTTAGGCCAAAATCCCAGCAGTAATGTTAAGTAAGCATTTCACAAGCAGAACATCATAAAAGGGTAAAGGCATTATCAGGTCCCATAATACAGCTGGGTCCAGCTGAACTGTAATGTGAATGATCTGTAATTTATCACTGCAAAACATAGGTTAAATTACAAAAATATTGATGATAGAGAAAATATTAAAATATTAAAAATTTCTGCAAATCTGGTAAGTTAATAGATAATTCTGAGATGTGATACTTTGTATTACAGGTGACAAGAGATAGAGAAAGACATAAAGCTCTAAGGAGAAGATGCAGAAAGATTAGAACACGAATGATTACACGTGGAAAAGAATACAACAGTGCCTTTAAGCCAGCGCCTCGTAGAGACTCTCCCAATAAAGTGCGCATCATCAAGGCTTTGCAACAGATATCAAAACTTGTTACTAATCAGGGATCTGGCCCCTGGCCTAGTGCTGACCTAGCAGCTTTAGATAGGCCTTTACTGGAGTTGGCAAGGATCATGGAGAAAAGAGAGACTGCAGATCAGATGATGTTTAGTGCTCAAGATGGCTTCTCAAAAATTGATTCTGTTTTGAAGGCTATTTTAGATTCGACTGAACAAAGACCTTGTGTGTTACCAGCAAAATCTTTGGGATACAGTGGTCGTGTACTCCTTGGAGTGTGCAGAAAAAGCATGGATAACTGCAGACATACTCTGTACTCCAATTTGGTTGGCAATTTGATTGACTATCTGATGCAGCGTCTCAGTGAACTCGTTATTGAAACAACAAGGGTAGGAAGTAACAGCAGTATAAACACAATTGCTAATCTTCCACCTGATGCAGCTTCGGCAGCTATATTTGAGGTACAGTATTTGTATGTCAATAACATTTTGCCTGCTCTTTTATAAAGAAATACAGTACTGGTGCTTGTACTTTAAATCAGAATTGCCTAATTTTTTATTATGAGGGAGATTGCATATAGTACAATTGTAGGTAGAAGAGTACATTAAGGAATTAGGTTTAAGTGAATTATATGAGATCAAAATGGGAGAAAAAAATTATACAGTAGACCCTTATATTACACGGTAGTTACGTTTCCGAAAATGCCATGTTTGATAATTCCGTGTTGAATAAACTGAAAAACGTACAGGAAAAATAGGGTTAGGCTCCTGGGAGCCCCAAAAAAGCTGAACTTTTTTAGGCCTCCAGATCTTACAAAAATAAAAGTGAATATGTAATCATTTTTCATTGTTGTGATGTACAGTGTTTTTTTTCTACTCAAGACTACAATTGCAATAGAAATAATAGTATTTCTTACATTAAATTGTGGGTGCTGGTGTTTGTTGATGATTGTGAAGAGAGTGGAGAGTTATGCTGTGGCCCTACTGGGCTGAGGTTGATGGTAGAAGTTCTAGTACTGAAGTCAATGGTTGTACTGGAGTGTGCATAAATTCTGTAATGGATTTCTGGGCTATTTTACCCTGCAGTACATTATACAGCTGACAGTAAGGTGTCAGCTGCTCTACACACTGTTTCAGAGCAGTGCTTCTAAATTTGTCAGGGTCCTTTTCAGTGAAAAAGTCTAACTTTAAGTCAGTAAAGTCAAGTCAGTCAGTCAGTCAATCATATTATTGGCTTCTTGCTTGTGAATCTACAAGTGGGAATGAATGATACTCTTCAGAGGTAGCATTACTTTATTTGAGGTCTTCTACACAGGCAGTGTGTTATGCTTGCCCTGGCCCGGAGGGCCATGTCTGCGAAAGAGTGATTGGAGTAGAGTTGTTGTCTGAGTCACGTTGGCTGCCAAAGTGAGCGTGGTGTGAGCTGAGCTTGGTAGGCCTATAGGTGGCAGCACCAGCATGGCATAGATATGAACCCAAGTGGGTATACAGTCAGTAAATCAGTCAAGTCAGTCAGTAAATCAGTCCAGTCAGTCAAACGAGCCAGTCAGTCAAGTTATTCAGTAAGTCAAGTCAAGTCAGTCAGTCAGTCAAATCAAATAAGTCAGTAAGTCAGTCAGGTAAATCTGTCAAAGTCTGTTAGTTAGTCACTCAGATAAGTTATTCAAATAAGTCAGTCAGTCAAGTAAGTCAGTCAGTTATTCATCACACAAACTCATATATTTACCTCATTCTTTTTAATTGTACAAACTGATGCTTCATTAAGGCCATAGGCTCTCTCTTGTCTAATGTCTCTATTCTCTTCATAACTCTTAAGACTTATATGCTTATGCCTTTTCTTGCCACTTTCAGCAACACTCTTATGCCTACTGGGTGCCATTATTGCTTGGCAGATATAAGATATGCCAATAAAAAGATCAAAACACAATTCACAAATACAGCAAGCTCCTAGGAGAGAATGGTACTGGACACATATTCACGAAGGCTGGGATGGGGGTGGTGGGAGTGTCGGGGAGGCAGGGGATGGTGGTAGGTCTTTTCCTGCTGACACAATGGTCTGACCCACAACAAGGCAGCAGCCTGAGCTGGGGAAACTTTTTCCCCGCTCACAAAAGGAACCATGTTAAGTTAATTTTATGATGTATAAAATTGTGCCGCAATTTTTCAATAGTGCAATAACCAAGATATACCAAAGAATACTGTGTAATATAAGGGCCTACTGTACATGAATTTTTAGGTAGTTTGACTCTGTTAAGATGTTGGATGTCTGCAGATTATTAAGAGAGAATAAGTGTTGTATCTGGATGCCTCTGCAAAGACAGTGATAGTGTGAATAATGATGAAAGTTTTGAATGATGGTGAAAGTGTTTCTTTCTCTTTTGGGTCACCCTGCCTCGGTGGGAGATGGCTGACGTGTTGGAAAAAAAAAAAGTGAATGAGGGAGAGGAGGAGGCCAAAACTAAGGCAGGAAAAGGTAATTGAGTATATGAGTGCAAAAATCATCATGATGTATAATGATAATTTCTGGAGTGTACTGTGATATTGCTGATAATTGTTATAAAAGGGTGTATTAGAACTTCAATTTATATACAAGCAGTAATGTATTTCTAATAAGTTGAACACTGTATCCAGAGTTGACTTTGAATAACAGAAAAAAACTTGAAATTCTCTGCTTATCAATTAGTTTTGTGTTGATATAATAACTTCCTTCTGCATGGGGAAGTGGAACAGAATTCTTCCTCCATAAGCCATGCATGCCATAAGAGGCGACTAAAATGCCGGGAGTAAGGGGCTAGTAACTCCTCCTGTATACATTACTAAATTTAAAAAGAGAAACATTCATTTTTCCTTTTGGACTACCTTGCCTTGGTGGGATATGGCTGGTTTGTTGAAAGAAGATAATGACTCTATCATGAAGCAACTGTCATCAGCAGATGGTGTGAATACACCTGTTACTAGTGTGATAGAACATGTTATTGAATATTTTCATTTCATACATCTACCTTATATTTTATCCAAAGACAAGTAAAGAGAACGTTTAAAATAATTGAGAGCATTTTCCCCGATCAATCATAATATAAAAATCCATTTTCTTTTTTTACCAGTTTGCATTAAATGTATAGAAATCCGCTAAACTTACCGCTTTTAACAAAACTTCCCTCTCTGACTTTTTAACAGAGAATAACTTACTGCACTACCTTTGATTATAATTTATCTTTAGCACTTTCCACTACCCCACACTAGTCTCTGATCTTCACATTTTCCTTCTTTAACACACTATACCTTGCAGCACTGTATGACCCTCTTGGGTTTAGGGTTTAGTTGGATTATATTATTATTACTATCCACCAAATCTACACCAAATGAGCACATACCACAAATAAATATGGAGAAAAGTGAAAATTTGAGAAAAATAATACAGTAAATGTAAATTTTAAGAGAGTGTTTGGGTGTAGCAGGCACAGGCAGTGCCTTGTCCACATTATCTTTCACCCTCATTTGATTAAACACATGATCATATTTGATTACACCATATGCAGTCTTTCCTCACTTAATGATGTACATGTTTAACGACTGCTCGAACTTGCGACCAGCTTTCTGACCAATATGTATACCTAAGTAATGTATATTAAAGCTGATTTCCTTTATTCTGTTTATTACAATATACAGCGCACTACTGTATAAACATTTAACCCTTTGACTGTCGAAACCCCAAATCCTGAAGTGTCTCCTGGTGTTGAAAAATATTCGAAAAAAAAAAAAATTCTTATGAAAATGTTAAGATTATTTTTCTGATTGTTTTAACCCCCCACCCCCGAAAAAAAAAAATTGTAATCGGTACTTACCAGGATATAGAGGCATAAAGTTGGCAGAAAATGAGCCACGTATGGCAACAGTGGCGACTGCCGCTCACCCGATAAACTTTGGTTTACTTGTATTCAAAGGTTTCTTGTTTTTTTTCACTATTTTATTTTTTCACATAACTTATGTAGCCTATGAGACCAAAGTATGGTGCAATGTTCATATATACATTCGTTGAATGTAACACAATTATAGCAAAAACACTAGTATCATCATATTGTTTACAAAACTTGTTTACACAAACTATAAAAAATTGTTTATTACGATTGTTCTATAATATATATACGTACATATGTACAATCACTGGACACTTTCCTAGAACTGCTGCAGCTTGTGGAACTTTTTGAAACATGGGTGTATACACAATGGTATTTTACACTCCTCGCACATAAAACGAGTGTCTCTGCATTTTTGTGGGCGTTTTGTGGTATGTGTGCACAGACATAACACCTCTTCTGAGCATTTTTCTTGAAAGCAGTAGCAGGCAGTGGTATGGGGTAGTGATCACCAGGCCTCAGGCGAGATGGCATGTGTTGATAATTTCGTGGGCGCTGGTCTATTTCAAGTGCTGTTCCTTGGTACTTGAACATTATTTGTCTGATAACTGACAAACAAAATTCACCATATTTGGGTTTGTTGTTGGTCTTCAACTTATACATATTATAAGCATTCAGCATGGAAATATCAAGAAGATTCATTTATTTTTATTTATTTATTTATTAATTTGAACATGATACAGTGAAGTACAAAAGAATACAGTTAAATGCAGCATGCCAAAGCCACTTGAATGCATAGCATTATGGGCAGGCTTAAAATTAACTTAAGATTAACTAAGCAGTGAAGTATTCAGTGGTAAAACATTATTGTAAACAGATAACAAGCACAAATGAGTATTACAAAAACAGGTCGTATGGTTGCATGCATTGCTGCACAAACAGTATTTATTTATTTATTTATTTATTTAATTTGAACATGATACAGAGAAGTACAAGGAATACAATTTTTAAAGTGCAGCATGCCAAAGCCCCTTGTATGCAGAGCATTATGGGCAGGCTTAAAATTAACTTAAGATTAACTAAGCAATGATATATTCAATGGTACAAAAATTATTGTAAAACAGATAACAGTTTAGTACAAATGAGTATTACAAAGACAGGTCATATGGTCATTTACTGTGTTGCTGTGTAATCAGTAGAATGGAGTATTCTGTTAGGTAATGAAGTTAAATAGTAACAAAGTTTGATTGGGTCACAGGTTGACATTTATGAGATACAATAATGAGATACATATATGAGATACAATTTATGAGATACAATTATTCAGTATTTATTTAGTTGTAGGTGAGTAAGTGATTTTTGAGAAGAGACTTGAATTTATAAACAGACAGTGTTTCTTTTGTATTCACAGGTAATGAATTCCAGATTTTAGGGCCTTTTATGTGCATTGAGTTTTTGCATAGCGTGCGATGGACACGAGGAACATCAAAGAGTGATCTGTGTCTTGTGTTATGGTCATGTGTTCTGTTGAGGTTGGTAAGGAGATGTTTGAGGGGAGGGTTTATGTCAGAGTTAAGTGTTCTATGTATGTAGTAGGTGCAGTAATAAGTATGGATGTTTTGTACTGTGAGTAGGTTTAGAGTTTTGAATATTGGTGGTGTGTGCTGTCTGTAGTGGGAATTTGTTATCATTCTGACTGCAGCCTTTTGTTGGGTGATTAGTGGTCTGAGATGGTTTATTGTTGTTGAGCCCCTTGCACAAATTCCATAGGTGAGATAGGGGTAAATAAGTGAGTGATATAGGGCCAGGAGGGCTGACTGTGGAACATAGTACCGTATCTTCGATAGTATGCCTACGGTCTTGGAATTTTTTTTGGAAATTTGTTGTATATGTGTTTGAAATTTGAGTCTATTATCAAGATGGATTCCTAGGAATTTTCCCTCTGTGAGTTTTGTGATAGGTGATCCATTTATCATTATGTTAAGAGACACATCTGCAGCTCTGTTACCAAACTGAATGTACACAGTAGGTTTTGTCAATGTTTAGAGTAAGTTTGTTGGTCCTCATCCAGGTAGATATTTTCTGTAATTCGGTATTTACAGTATTGGCTAGCATGACTGGGCTCGGGTGAGAGTAGACGTATGTAGTGTCATCTGCAAATAGTGTGGGTTTGAGTAATTGCGATGCATTTGGTAGGTCATTTATGTATATGAGAAAGAGAAGAGGGCCTAGGACACTTCCCTGTGGGACACCAACTGTAATTGGCTGTGCGGAAGAGTTTGCCCCATTTGTGTACACATATTGGCTTCTGTTGCTGAGGTATGACTTTAGGTAGTTGAGGGAGTGCCCTCTTATACCATAGTGCGACAATTTTATGTGGAGCAAGTCGTGGTTAACTGTATCGAAAGCTTTACGTAAGTCAATGAAGATCCCCAGTGGGACTTCTTTTTTCTCTATTGCTGTATAAATATGTTCTAGCATGTGGATAATAGCATCATTAGTATTTTTATTAGGCCTGAACCCAAATTGACAGGGGTTGACTATGTTGTGGGAGATGAGGTAGGAATAGATATGCTTATGGATTAATTTTTCAAAGATTTTAGAGAGAGGGTGTAAGTTGGATATTGGCCTATAGTTATTCAAGTCTGTGTGGTCTCCTCCTTTATGGATCGGGGTGACCCTTGCTATTTTGAGAACTGTAGGAAAGGTAGAGGGTTCAGTGGATTTGTTAAAGAGTGTTTCAATGATTGGTGATAGCACCTGTGACACTTTTTTTGTATATAATGGGTGGTAAGGTATTTAAATCTCCTGTCTTGTTTTTTAGTTTGTTGATAATAAAGGAGAATTCAGTTGGGTTAGTCGGAGCTAGGAACAGTGTGTTCGGGTAGTTGCCAGTGAGGTAGTCATTGGGTGGGGTATCTGAGCTTGGGATTTTATTGGCAAGGTTTTTTCCTATAGTGGAGAAGAAATCATTGAGTCTGTTTGCTGTTTCAGTAGGTGGGAATTGGGGTTCATCTGGTTTTGTTAATTCAATTTCGCTATTGATAGAAAAAGAGTTTTATGTACCACTTATAACTCTTGCAAACACAATCAGAAAACCCAATCTACATGTCACATTTGTCCACTAAGTGCATATTGAGGTTGTAATCCATCACAGCTGCAGGTTTTACAATGGGTTCATTGGTCTCTCTATTCTGCTTGCCAGTGTCTACCATTTCATGCTGGTGAACTGATGTCAACAATGTGAAATCACATTTGTCATGCCACTGAAATACCATGATGTCATTGGCAGCAAACACCTGAACATCACCTCTACGAGTGCCAGCGTCAAACCTAGGCATATGCTTATGATTTCCCCGCACTGTGCCACACACATCTGTCATGTTCACTCACAAGAAATCACTGAGTAAAGGGCTTGTGTACCAGTTGTCAGTATATATGCTCCTTACCAAGATATGGTTCCATCCTAAAGTCGTACATCAGTTTGCATGTGGCATCAGTAACAGCCTGGTTGATCAGACCCTGATCCACCATGAGACCTGGTCCCAGACCCGGCCGCTGGGGCATAGACCCCTGAAACCCTCTCCAGGTAAACCCCAGGTAAACCACATCACCAGAGATATCTAGTAACTTCCTGGTATCTTGCAATGTATTACTGCCAGTGTACACAATTACATCCAAAACCAGACCACTTTTGCAATCACACAGTACAAATAACTTTATACCAGAGCATTTTCTCTTGCTTGGTATGTACTGCTTGAATGAGTCTGCCTTTGAACAAAATCAAAGACTCATCAATAACAAGCTTCCTGAAGAGATAAAAATACATACGGCACTTTTGTTTCAGGTACATAAACACATTCCTGATCTGTCAGGCCTTGTTTTGTCTGAGAAGTGTAACATACGTAATGGTAGCACAAATCTATTCATTCACTGGTATAATGTCACCAAAAGCTGGGGTTGAAATCAGGCAGTCTGTTGACCAGTATGTGTTGACACTGTGCTTATACACATGTGACATAAACATTATTGTGGCAAAGAACAGATACATCTCTGCCACAGTTGTGTCCTTCCACTGGTGTAGGTGTGATCTTGGTGAAAGAATTGTGTTTGCTATGGTGTACTCAAAGTATGTATTTCTTTCCCTGACAATAATGTCCATCAGGGGTTCATTGAAGAATAACTGAAAGCATTCCAGTTTAGTAGCATTGTTCCCAAGTGTACATGATGGCTGTATTCCACTTTGTATTTCATCAAAGTGATGGGGATTGGGAACTTAATTGTCACCTTGCTGCCAACCCCAGATGCGGTCTGCTGCTGGGTACTGGTTATTTACAGGTTGTGGTTGTGGATGTTGTGGGAGTGTGGGGTTGGTTGCTGGTTGTGGCTGTGCTGAGTTAGCAGCGTGAGTAGTAGCGTGACCCCCTGCTAATGCCACATGACTCATGCCACCACCACTATCACCACCACTGCCTGCTGCCTCACTCACATCATTCATCCCCATTGTAACAATATAGTCATCTTCATTATCAGTTCGTGGTGTAGGGCCACGGGAGGTACTCCGAGATTTACTTCTTCCTCTTGGAACAACATATGACACACTACCAGAACGCATGCTACGTCGTATATTCTGCCATTTCACTGGAGAATATTCACCCTCACTGTCACAACTAGAACTGCTTTCAATAGCTTGGAAATCACTATCATTATCACTTTCACTGCTCACATCTGAGTTCTGTACACAGAATAGTTTTCTCTTTTGTCCTGGTACAAGTGGACGTGAATGAGATGGACCAGCACCAGATGTGGAATGTCGTGGGTCATCTGGATTTTCATCACTAATTATGTTATCCTGGGCGCTACTTTCGGTCACACCCACTCCAAAACCATGAAATTCACTTCCACTGGCAGTTCCATCACTGTTAGAGCTATCACTTGGGAACAAAAGACCTCCAGTCTGCCGAGGAGTGAGGTATTTCTTACTGCGAGGCATGGTGAAAATGAACTACCAAGATGGTGTTCCCACAATGCACCACTGAGCCCCCGATTTTTTTCACAGGTGCACACCTACCACTCAGACTCATTCTCTATCATGTAGGCCTACCAGCTTTCTCCCGCTTGATTTGAAGCCTCTAGAATTTATGCGTATAAATACGTCAAACACAGTGGCTCGTAAGACGTATATATACGACCGAAACAGTCAAAGGGTTAAAAATATACTAAAAATGTTATAAATAGTGCAAAATTGACATTAAAACAATATCTATAAATGGTTGACACAAACCCACTACCAGTATAGTATGCTCCTTGCCTAACAACTAATCTGTTTACTGACCTATTCTTAGGAATGGAACTTCATCATTAAGTGAGGAGGGACTGTATAAGGTGGCCAGACAAAGATGTGCAGTAGCATGTTTCATTATCACAAAAAAACACTAAACTCTGAAACATTGTGGTAGAAAACAAAGTCTCTAGGTTTCACATGTGTGCTAGGATCTGTCAGTGATAGTAGGTCTTCAAATACGAGTACAGATATTCCTCACTTAATGACCTACCTGTTTAACGACCACTCGGACTTAGGACCAGCTTTCCAACTAGTATGCAAACCTAAGTAATATATATTAGAGATGATTTCGTCTGTTTTTGTATTACAGTATACAGTGGACCTTCCATTTTCATTAAGCTCTGTTTTCGTGATTTTCAGTTATCACCGACTTTTTTCGTCAAAATATAGTCTCTGTGTTCATTAATTCCTTCAGGTTTCGTCAGAACTTTTCATTAATTCCCTCAGGTTTCATCGGAACGGATTAATCACAAAAACCGAGGGTCCACTGTACAGTGCATTACTGCATAAACATTTAAAAATATACTAAAAATGTTATAAATGGTGCAAAGGTGACATTAAAACAATATCTAAAGATGATTAACACAAACCCACTACCAGTACAGTATATTTGAAATATCAGTAAGGGGTGGCTCCTCGTTTAACGATCAATTCACTTACTGACCTACTCTTAGGAATGGAACCCGGTCGTTAAGTGAGGAGTGTCTATATTTATCCCCCTCTCTTTCAGTCCTCGATCATCATATATAAAGATTTGGACAGACAGTTCAATTTTTTTGTTTTTTAACATGCTGGCCATCTCCAACTGAAGCAGGGTGACCCAGAAAAAGAAAACACTTAGACCATCATTCACACTATCACTAGTGTTGGAGAGTGAAATTGCTTAATATGGTATATTGTCTTTGCTAGGAGAAAGTTAGTCATGAAGCATTATTCAAGTAAGTGCTGCCTCCAAAACTCAAGGCTCTCTGTTTTTTGTTATTATCAGATATTACTACATCATGAGCGATATCTACAGCTGTCTCTGATATGTAATTGCATGGGAGAGAAATTACCAATAGAAATTACTGGTAGATTGGTAGGTGGGAAGCCACCCTTACATTGAACTCCAGCATAACTTGTGCAAACTAAACAGACATAAACTGTTATTACATTTGCTAAAAAAAAAAAAATTGTAGTGTTAGTGTAATTATTTTATTCCATAATAATGCTATGGCTGAAATCATCAAGAGTGCATGGTGTTCAAACATTTGATTGGAGATTGCAGCCAACACTCACGATATGGAGTGTTTCCTGGTGCTTGATATATCATGGCTTCATTAGCAGCTGTTACTACATTATGAATCATATCTGCAGCTGTCTTTTATAAGTAATTGGAAGGAAAGGACATTTTAAAGATAATTATTGGCTATGACTTACCTCTCAGAGTCATAGCCATCTCATACAGCTGTAAGAAATGGAGGAAATGGCAAAGATGGAGGGAGAATGAAAGGGGAGGGGATAGGGTATGAAATTTAGTGAAAGGAGTGGGAGAGAGAGAAAGGAGGGGGGGGGGGCAGGAAATAGGGAAGAGGGAAGCCACTCTCTCATGAGTACAGTACATAGTTATGAATTTCATCTTCTGCTGCCCTCTTTTCCCATTATTTTTATAAGAATTAGATATAGAATACTGTCTTCATCTTAGATTGTAACATAGTGAAAATGATATTCACTTAATGCATTTTTTGCTTGATGAACCTTTTGTTGCTTGTTAAGCAAGAGTCAATTACATTTTGTATATGATTTATGTTACAGGTTTTATCAGAAGTGGTTTATGTGTTGTGTGATGGTGATATACAGCCTGCTGTAGCCTCACAAGATAAAGGAGTCAAAGATCAGGCAGATTTCACTTGGCAACGGCTTCAGGTTGGTTACTAAGAAGCTTAATTGTATCATTACTAGTGAAAAACAAACAAGACATTTTATCTTGTCAGAAAAGTAAACCATAATCCACCCCTAATCTACTAAGAACATCAATAGACATTAGTTTAGAGCAGTTCAGTAAGTCTTCGACATACAAACACATTGGGGACTCCTGAATTGTGTATAATATTCATAAGGTAGTAGGTTGGTAGACAGCAACCACCTAGGGAGGTACTACCGTCCTGCCAAGTGAGTGTAAAACGAAAGCCTGTAATTGTTTTACATGATGGTAGGATTGCTGGTGTCCATTTTTCTGTCTCATAAACATGCAAGGTTTCAGGTATGTCTTGCTACTTCTACTTACACTTAGGTCACACTACACATACATGTACAAGCATATATATATACACCCCTCTGGGTTTTCTTCTCTTTTCTTACTAGTTCTTGTTCTTGTTTATTTTCTCTTACCTCTGTGGGGAAGTGGAACAGAATTCTTCCTCCGTAAGCCATGCGTGTTGTAGGAGGCAACTAAAATGCTGGGAGCAAGGGGCTAGTAACCCCTTCTCCTGTATATATTACTAAATGTAAAAGGAGAAACTTTCGTTTTTTCTTTTGGGCCACCCCGCCTCGGTGGGATACGGGCAGTGTGTTGAAAGAAGAAAGATTCATAAGGTAGTAGGTTGGTAGACAGCAACCACCTAGGGAGGTACTACCGTCCTGCCAAGTGAGTGTAAAACTAGAGCCTGTAATTGTTTTAAATGATGGTAGGAATGCTGGTGTCTTTTGTCTGTCTTATAAATACTATGCAAGATTACAGGTACATTTTGCTATTTCTACTTACACTTAGGTCACACTACACATACATGTACACGTTTTTTTATACACACTCATCTGAGTTGTTTTGATTTTAACTTAATAGTTCTTGTTTTTATTACTTTTCCTTTTATATCCATGGGGAAGTGGAATAAGAATCTTTCCTCCGTAAGTCATGCGTGTTGTAAAAGTCATCTAAAATTGTGGGAACAGTGGGTTAGTAACCCCTTTTCCAGTACAGATTACTGAAAAGAAGAAGAAAATTGTCAAAGTGGGATGTGTGAATGTGCATGGATGTTGTGCGAATGATAAGAAAGAGATGATTGTGGATGTTATGAATGAGAAGAAGCTGGATGTCCTCGCTTTAAGTGAAACAAAGCTGAAGGGTGTGGGAGAGTTTCAGTGGAGAGAAGTAAATGGGATTAGGTCAGGGGGTTCAAATAGAGTTAGAGCTAAAGAAGGAGTAGCAATAATGTTGAAGGATAAGCTATGGCAGGAAAAGAGGGAGTATACAAGGGACTTTGGCATGTTGCGCTTTAATAACTGTATTCCTTTGTACTTCTCTGTATCATGTTCAAATTAATAAATAAATGAATGTATTAATTCAAGGATTATATGGAGTAAAATAAAGGATGTGAAAAATGGGTTATAGTAGGCGTATATTCACCTGGAGAAGAGAGAAGTGTGGAGAAGAGAGAGAGGTTTTGGGAAATCTTGAGTGAGTGTGTGGGGAGTTTTGAACCAAGTGTGAGAGTACTTGTGGTTGGGAATTTCAATGCTAAAGTGGGTAAGAATGTTGTGGAGGGAGTAGTAGGTAAATTTGGGGTGCCAGGGGTAAATGAAAATGGGGAGCCTTTAATTGAGCTAAGTGTAGAAAGAGGTTTGGTAATAAGTAATACAAATTTTATGAAAAAGAGGTTAAATATACAAGGTATAATATAGCATGTAATGAAAGTAGTTTGTTAGATTATATATTGGTGGATAAAAAATTGATGGGTAGGCTTCAGGATGTACATGTTTATAGAGGGGCAACTGATATATCGGATCATTATTTAGTTATAGCTACAGTTAGAGTAGGAGGTAGATGGGACAAAAGGAAAATGGCAACAACAAGTAAGAGAGCAGTGAAAGTGTATAAACTAAGGGAGGAAGAAGTTCGGGTGATATATAATTACTATTGGCAGAAAGGTGGGCTAGTGCAAGTATGAGTAGTGGGGGGGTTGAAGAGGGTTAGAATAGTTTTAAAAATGCAGTATTAGAATGTGGGGCACAAGTTTGTGGCTATAGGAGGGTGGATGCAGGAGGAAAGAGGAGTGATTGGTGGAATGATGAAGTAAAGGGTGTGATAAAAGAGAAAAAGGTTTTTACAAAGAAGTGTTATAAGATGAGCAGAGTATATGGAGAGTGAAAGAAAGGTGAAGAGAGTGGTGAGAGAGTGCAAAAGGAGAACAGATGATAGAGTGGGAGAGGCACTGTCAAGAAATTTTGATGAAAATAAGAAAAAAATTTGGAGTGAGATAAACATGTTAAGAAAGCCTAGGGAACGAATGGATTTGTCAGTTAAAAACAGAGTAGAGGAGTTAGTAGATGGGGAGATGGAGGTATTGGGTAGATGGCAGGAATATTTTGAGGAACTTTTAAATGTCGACGAAGAAAGGGAGGCGGTATTTCATGCACTGGCCAGGGAGGTATACCATCTCTTTGGAGTGAAGAAGAGCAGGATGTGAGTGTGGGGGAGGTGTGTGAGGCATTACGTAGAATGATAGGGGGTAAAGTAGCTGGAACTGACGAAATCATGACAGAAATGTTAACCCTTTGAGGGTCGAGAGGCTCTCTCCCAAACTTGTTCTCGGGATCGAAAAATTTTCGATAAAAAAAAATAAATAATTTTTTCTTATGAAATTATAGAGGATCTTTTTCCGATCATAATGACACCAAAAGTATGAAATTTGACGAAAAACTTAGGGAATTATGCATTCGAGAATTTAGCGGTCTAAAAGTGGGCGATTTCGCCCACTTTTGGCCAATTCCAAAGTTGCAGTTGACTAAAATCATTGCTATTTCTCTAGAACTCCATTTGCTCTGTTGATTGAGTACAAGAACCCACCCATTTACCGATTTCAATTACCCAATAAAGTGGTCAGAATTTGGCAATTTGGTCAATTTCACACAAATTTCAAAAGATGCCAGTTTTGAAATAGGGTCCAGAATAAACAAGACAGACATTCATGGCACTAAAATAACATTTTATCTGTTCATTAGTCACGTGTCTAGGCCCCTCTTACATTACTTTTGCTTTCCATTTTGAATTTTTTTCTCACTGAAAATAGAAGGTTTTCTGTTATGTATACTACTGCATCATTGTAAAAATTATATAAATGATATAAGTGCACTTGTGAAAGAATATCAGACTCACCAGTTGACATGTATTGGACGCGTGATTTTATTTGTTTACTCTTGAACATCGGCAAAAATCGATCATTTCCGCTACTTTGAGCTCAATTTCAAAGTACTTGTCATTGTGAAACCAATCAAAATCATTTCTAATTCTGTAATATATCTTCCATTCTATCAGATGAGACCAAGGAAACGAGAATGCAGCCATAAATACCATACGAAAATGCACTAGAAAGTCGCTGTTTTAAACACAAAGCTATTTTTTTCTCATTATGTACAGCGTGCTTCAGGATTTTTTTTTTATACTGCGCACACTGACCACACAGACCCATTCTTTTATGTGTAGGCCTGCCAGGTTTCTTCCACCAGATTTGAAGGTACTAGAATTTAGTTGTACAAGTATGTGACCGACCCTGGCTGCAATGACGTACTTGTACGTGACCGACCCTCAAAGGGTTAAAAGCAGGAAGGGATATAGTGTTGGAGTGGTTGGTACATTTGTTTAATAAATGTATGAAAGAGGGAAAGGTACCTAGGGATTGACAGAGAGCATGTATGATTCCTTTATATAAAGGGATGGGGGACAAAGGAGATTGTAAAAATTTATTTTATTTTATTATCACACCGGCCGATTCCCACCAAGGCAGGGTGGCCCGAAAAAGAAAAAACTTTCACCATCATTCACTCCATCACTGTCTTGCCAGAAGGGTGCTTTACACTACAGTTTTTAAACTGCAACATTAACACCCCTCCTTCAGAGTGCAGGCACTGTACTTCCCATCTCCAGGACTCAAGTCCGGCCTGCCGGTTTCCCTGAATCCCTTCATAAATGTTACTTTGCTCACACTCCAACAGCACGTCAAGTATTAAAAACCATTTGTCTCCATTCACTCCTATCAAACACGCTCACGCATGCCTGCTGGAAGTCCAAGCCCCTCGCACACAAAACCTCCTTTACCCCCTCCCTCCAACCCTTCCTAGGCCGACCCCTACCCCGCCTTCCTTCCACTACAGACTGATACACTCTTGAAGTCATTCTGTTTCGCTCCATTCTCTCTACATGTCCGAACCACCTCAACAACCCTTCCTCAGCCCTCTGGACAACAGTTTTGGTAATCCCGCACCTCCTCCTAACTTCCAAACTACGAATTCTCTGCATTATATTCACACCACACATTGCCCTCAGACATGACATCTCCACTGCCTCCAGCCTTCTCCTCGCTGCAACATTCATCACCCACGCTTCACACCCATATAAGAGCGTTGGTAAAACTATACTCTCATACATTCCCCTCTTTGCCTCCAAGGACAAAGTTCTTTGTCTCCACAGACTCCTAAGTGCACCACTCACTCTTTTTCCCTCATCAATTCTATGATTCACCTCATCTTTCATAGACCCATCCGCTGACACGTCCACTCCCAAATATCTGAATACGTTCACCTCCTCCATACTCTCTCCCTCCAATCTGATATTCAATCTTTCATCACCTAATCTTTTTGTTATCCTCATAACCTTACTCTTTCCTGTATTCACCTTTAATTTGCTTCTTTTGCACACCCTACCAAATTCATCCACCAATCTCTGCAACTTCTCTTCAGAATCTCCCAAGAGCACAGTGTCATCAGCAAAGAGCAGCTGTGACAACTCCCACTTTGTGTGTGATTCTTTATCTTTTAACTCCACGCCTCTTGCCAAGACCCTCGCATTTACTTCTCTTACAACCCCATCTATAAATATATTAAACAACCACGGTGACATCACACATCCTTGTCTAAGGCCTACTTTTACTGGGAAAAAATTCCCCTCTTTCCTACATACTCTAACTTGAGCCTCACTATCCTCGTAAAAACTCTTCACTGCTTTCAGTAACCTACCTCCTACACCATACACTTGCAACATCTGCCACATTGCCCCCCTATCCACCCTGTCATACGCCTTTTCCAAATCCATAAATGCCACAAAGACCTCTTTAGCCTTATCTAAATACTGTTCACTTATATGTTTCACTGTAAACACCTGGTCCACACACCCCCTACCTTTCCTAAAGCCTCCTTGTTCATCTGCTATCCTATTCTCCGTCTTACTCTTAATTCTTTCAATTATAACTCTACCATACACTTTACCAGGTACACTCAACAGACTTATCCCCCTATAATTTTTGCACTCTCTTTTATCCCCTTTGCCTTTATACAAAGGAACTATGCATGCTCTCTGCCAATCCCTAGGTACCTTACCCTCTTCCATACATTTATTAAATAATTGCACCAACCACTCCAAAACTATATCCCCACCTGCTTTTAACATTTCTATCTTTATCCCATCAATCCCGGCTGCCTTACCCCCTTTCATTTTACCTACTGCCTCACGAACTTCCCCCACACTCACAACTGACTCTTCCTCACTCCTACAAGATGTTATTCCTCCTTGCCCTATACACGAAATCACAGCTTCCCTATCTTCATCAACATTTAACAATTCCTCAAAATATTCCTTCCATCTTCCCAATACCTCTAACTCTCCATTTAATAACTCTCCTCTCCTATTTTTAACTGACAAATCCATTTGTTCTCTAGGCTTTCTTAACTTGTTAATCTCACTCCAAAACTTTTTCTTATTTTCAACAAAATTTGTTGATAACATCTCACCCACTCTCTCATTTGCTCTCTTTTTACATTGCTTCACCACTCTCTTAACTTCTCTCTTTTTCTCCATATACTCTTCCCTCCTTGCATCACTTCTACTTTGTAAAAACTTCTCATATGCTAACTTTTTCTCCCTTACTACTCTCTTTACATCATCATTCCACCAATCGCTCCTCTTCCCTCCTGCACCCACTTTCCTGTAACCACAAACTTCTGCTGAACACTCTAACACTACATTTTTAAACCTACCCCATACCTCTTCGACCCCATTGCCTATGCTCTCATTAGCCCATCTATCCTCCAATAGCTGTTTATATCTTACCCTAACTGCCTCCTCTTTTAGTTTATAAACCTTTACCTCTCTCTTCCCTGATGCTTCTATTCTCCTTGTATCCCATCTACCTTTTACTCTCAGTGTAGCTACAACTAGAAAGTGATCTGATATATCTGTGGCCCCTCTATAAACATGTACATCCTGAAGTCTACTCAACAGTCTTTTATCTACCAATACATAATCCAACAAACTACTGTCATTTCGCCCTACATCATATCGTGTATACTTATTTATCCTCTTTTTCTTAAAATATGTATTACCTATAACTAAACCCCTTTCTATACAAAGTTCAATCAAAGGGCTCCCATTATCATTTACACCTGGCACCCCAAACTTACCTACCACACCCTCTCTAAAAGTTTCTCCTACTTTAGCATTCAAGTCCCCTACCACAATTACTCTCTCACTTGGTTCAAAGGCTCCTATACATTCACTTAACATCTCCCAAAATCTCTCTCTCTCCTCTGCATTCCTCTCTTCTCCAGGTGCATACACGCTTATTATGACCCACTTCTCGCATCCAACCTTTACTTTAATCCACATAATTCTTGAATTTACACATTCATATTCTCTTTTCTCCTTCCATAACTGATCATTTAACATTACTGCTACCCCTTCCTTTGCTCTAACTCTCTCAGATACTCCAGATTTAATCCCATTTATTTCCCCCCACTGAAACTCTCCTACCCCCTTCAGCTTTGTTTCGCTTAGGGCCAGGACATCCAACTTCTTTTCATTCATAACATCAGCAATCATCTGTTTCTTGTCATCCGCACTACATCCACGCACATTTAAGCAACCCAGTTTTATAAAGTTTTTCTTCTTCTCTTTTTTAGTAATTGTATACAGGAGAAGGGGTTACTAGCCCATTGCTCCCGGCATTTTAGTCGCCTCATACGACACGCATGGCTTACGGAGGAAAGATTCTTTTCCACTTCCCCATGGACAATAGAAGAAATAAAAAGAACAAGAGCTATTTAGAAAAAGGAGAAAAACCTAGATGTATGTTTTATTTTTTTTATTATCACACTGGCCGATTCCCACCAAGGCAGGGTGGCCCGAAAAAGAAAAACTTTCACCATCATTCACTCCATCACTGTCTTGCCAGAAGGGTGCTTTACACTACAGTTTTTAAACTGCAACATTAACACCCCTCCTTCAGAGTGCAGGCACTGTACTTCCCATCTCCAGGACTCAAGTCCGGCCTGCCGGTTTCCCTGAATCCCTTCATAAATGTTACTTTGCTCACACTCCAACAGCACGTCAAGTATTAAAAACCATTTGTCTCCATTCACTCCTATCAAACACGCTCACGCATGCCTGCTGGAAGTCCAAGCCCCTCGCACACAAAACCTCCTTTACCCCCTCCCTCCAACCCTTCCTAGGCCGACCCCTACCCCGCCTTCCTTCCACTACAGACTGATACACTCTTGAAGTCATTCTGTTTCGCTCCATTCTCTCTACATGTCCGAACCACCTCAACAACCCTTCCTCAGCCCTCTGGACAACAGTTTTGGTAATCCCGCACCTCCTCCTAACTTCCAAACTACGAATTCTCTGCATTATATTCACACCACACATTGCCCTCAGACATGACATCTCCACTGCCTCCAGCCTTCTCCTCGCTGCAACATTCATCACCCACGCTTCACACCCATATAAGAGCGTTGGTAAAACTATACTCTCATACATTCCCCTCTTTGCCTCCAAGGACAAAGTTCTTTGTCTCCACAGACTCCTAAGTGCACCACTCACTCTTTTTCCCTCATCAATTCTATGATTCACCTCATCTTGCATAGACCCATCCGCTGACACGTCCACTCCCAAATATCTGAATACGTTCACCTCCTCCATACTCTCTCCCTCCAATCTGATATTCAATCTTTCATCACCTAATCTTTTTGTTATCCTCATAACCTTACTCTTTCCTGTATTCACCTAGATGTATGTATATATATATATATGCATGTGCGTGTCTATGAAGTGTGACCAAAGTGTAAGTAGGAGTAGCAAGATATCCCTGTTATCTTAGCGTGTTTATGAGACAGAAAAAGAAACCAGCAATCCTACCATCATGCAAAACAGTTACAGGTTTTTGTTTCACAGTCATCTGGCAGGACGGTAGTACTTCCCTGGGTGGTTGCTGTCTACCAACCTACTACCAACCTACTTAATTATAGAGGAATAAGTTTACTGAGTATACCAGGAAAAGTGTATGGTAGGGTTATTATTGAAAGAATTAAAGGAAAGACAGAATGTAGGATTGCAGATGAGCAAGGAGGTTTTAGAGTGGGTAGAGGATGTGTAGATCAAGTGTTTACATTGAAGCATTTATGTGAACAGTATTTAGATAAAGGTAAGGAAGTTTTCATTGCATTTATGGATTTAAAAAAGGCATACAATAGAGTGGATAGGGGAGCAATGTGGCAGATGTTGCAAGTATATGGAATATGTAGTAAGTTACTAAATGCTGTAAAGAGTTTTTATGAGAATAGTAAGGCTCAGATTAGGGTGTGTAGAAGAGAGGGAGTCTACTCCCGGTAAAAGTAGGTCTTAGACAGGGATGTGTAATGTCACCATGGTTGTTTAATTTATTTATAGATGGGGTTGTAAAAGAAGTAAATGCTAGGATGTTCGGGAGAGGAGTGGGATTAAATTATGGGGAATTAAATACAAAATGGGAAGTGACACAGTTACTTTTTGCTGATGATACTGTGCTTATGGGAGATTCCAAAGAAAAACTGCAAAGGCTAGTGGACAAATTTGGGAATGTGTGTAAAGGTAGAAAGTTGAAAGTGAATATAGAAAAGAGTAAGGTGATGAGAGTATCAAATGATTTAAATAAAGAAAAATTGGATATCAAATTGGGGAGGAGGAGTATGGAAGAAGTGAATGTTTTCAGATATTTGGGAGTTGACATGCCAGCAGATGGATTTGTGAAGTATGAGGTTAACCATAGAATTGATGACGGA
The DNA here is from genome assembly GCF_038502225.1 of Cherax quadricarinatus. Lineage (NCBI taxonomy): Eukaryota > Metazoa > Arthropoda > Malacostraca > Decapoda > Parastacidae > Cherax > Cherax quadricarinatus. The sequence goes on from NC_091332.1 coordinate 23,899,071, forward strand.
AAAAAGGTGAGTGGTGCATTGAGGTATATGTGGAGACAAAAAACATTATCTGTGGAGGCAAGGAAGGGAATGTATGAAAGTATAGTTGTACCAACACTCTTACATGGGTGTGAAGCTTGGGTTATAAATGCTGCAGCGAGGAGGCGTTGATGTCCTGTCTAGGCTCAATGTGTGGTGTAAATATTATTCAGAGAATTCAGAGTGTGGAAATTAGGAGAAGGTGTAGAGTTAATAAAATTATATTAGTCAGAGGGCTGAAGAGGGGTTGTTGAGAGAATGGATCAAAGTAGAATGACATGGAGAGCGTATAAATCTGTAGGGAAAGGAAGGCGGGATAAGGGTCATCCTCAGAAAGGTTGGAGGGAGGGGGTAAAGGAGGTTTTTGTGGGCGAGGGGCTTGGACTTTCAGCAAGCATGCATGTGTGTGTTAGATAGGAGTGAATGGAGATGAATGGTATTTGGGACCTGACGAGTTGTTGGAGTGTGAGCAGGGTAATATTTAGTGAAGGGATTCAGGGAAACCAGTTATTTTCATATAGCTGGCCTTGAGTACTGGAAATGGAAAGTACAATGCCTGCACTTTAAAGTAGGATATTGGCAGTTTGGAGGGATATGTTGTATATCTTTATACGTATATGCTTCTAAACTGTTGTGTTCTGGGCACCTCTGCAAAAAGTGATTATGTATGGGTGAGGTGAAAGTGTTGAATGATGATGAAAGCATTTTCTTTTTGGGGATTTTTTTTCTTTTTGGGTCACCCTGCCTCTGTTGGAGACGGCCAAATTGTTAAAAAAAAAAAATCATAATACAAGAAGTCTAACTTATGAACATGTTGGGACCTTCTGCATTGTGTATAATAATATATAATTATGATATTATACACAGTAATGATATACACAATACAGAAGATTCTCACTGTGCTTGTAAGTTGAGGACTTACTGGATCTAGTAAAAAGATTGCTCTTGAGACTATTACAGTGGTTATTAGTTTTTTTTTTTAACATGCTGTCTGTCTCCCACTGAGTCAGGGTGACCCAAAAAAAAGAAAACACTTTCACCATCATTCACACTATCACTGTCTTTGCAGAGGCATGCATATACAACAGTTTAGATGCAGTCACAATCATACTAAATTGGTCTATTCGTAGTTAGACAGTAGGTCCCTTTTTGAAAGTGCTTTTGGAAGCATTCTGCTCATATTGTTTTTCTTAATAGCACTTATCTTTTATCTCACACATTTCCTTGTACTTGTACATTTGCCCTTCCTCACAAGACCAATATGTTAAGTGAATGAGTCTTAAGACTGTCCAGTTATTGAAGCAGATAACTGACATACACATTTGGCAGTTGAGGGAAGTTTAGACTGAGCAAGCTTGTGATTTTTTTTCATACTTAGTGTGCATTAGGGCTTGTCAGAAGGAAAGGAGTTATAATGGTGTATATGAAAAGTCAAGATTAGAATGGAAGCAGAGAAGTAGCAGATAATGAATACATAGTTTAAATAGAAAATGGAAGTTAAAAGCTGGAAGTCTTGAGGGCTGAATTTTTTAAAATGTGGCTGTAAATAAAAGGTTTTTCAAATAGAAATTCAGGCATGACAAGTAGTTTATGTGAGAAATTTTTGCAATCAGTAATGAAGTTGAATAGGAGAAAGGTAATTGAAAGAAAAATAGAATAATTTGTTAAGTAAATTTGACAGCTGTACTATTAGCTGATTAGTTGTTTTAATTTCAAGTGAGTTGGAAAAGTTGAGGAAAGCTGCTTAATCACCAGGTCAGCACAGCTAAATAACACTAATAACCTACCTAGAGCTTCATAATATGCATAAAACATATAGGACTATATAGCTTATATAGGTGATGAATTTTACTTGATCAAGCAATATAAAGACTCAAGTTACTGGTTAAGAGAGGTTGTGTGGACCTATTGACAACTGTGTGACATTCACAGGTGATCCTGAGTGCCATGTTTGTTAACATTGACTCATTCAGTGAACTTTCAGGAGCACTGTTTAATTTTAGAAGCAGAGTTAAGAATTATTGAGGTTCTAGTTCTTGAGGAGGAGATTCTAGTTCTTAGAGGAGGATGAAAAATTAAAATCTCATATGAAGGTTATTAATAAGGGTTAGTAATAAAGATTGTTAAGTGGTTGACAGTAACTAAAGGGAACATGTTGGCTGTAATGAATGAAATGCGATTTCCAGAATTGAGAGTAGGATTAAATTGAGGAAGGTTGAGGCAGTATTCAAGAACAGGACAAATGTACAGTTGTTGACAGAAGAATGGTATGATGTGTGCCTCATTATGTAATTATAGGACATACCCATTGTTAGAGACTCACAAGTTGGATATATGTATAGTAATAATGATCTGTTTTATCAAGTCATTAGAGAACATTTGCTTTTTATGTAAGATGATTTTATGGTCACTTGTTTAACACTACAAAAGACCCACAGTCTTTCTGTTCACCTTACACATGATTATTTACTGCCTTAGTAAAACTGTAGCATATGCTTTTCATTCCATCACTGATATCACTTTCACTGGTGTTTGGAAATAAATTTATATAATAACACTAAGGTTCTCCACCTGTAAAATATAGTGTTTCACCAAGATTCACTACATACGTATTTCCAGGAAGGGTCCAGACTTGCTTTTGCTCGTTTTACACAAGTTTATCCATTTTATGGACTGTTTTCATCAAAATATTTCTCGGTTATCACCATTTTTACATTATCACTGTTGTCACTGATACAGTATTACTGCTGCCTGTAATTCTGTACTATTATGCTGTAACACCTATTGATGGGAAGGATTGGAGGGAGACATGATACTCACCTTTTTTTTTATATAATTTATATAAATTTGGTGTATAATCAAGATAATTTCCCAATATAAATGACTTTACCTGATATATGTAAATGACTTTGCTGGATATAAATGACTGCCTGATATAAATGACTGCCCAGTATAAATGACTTTGCCCTATATAAATGACTTTGCTTGATATAAAGAACTTTGCCCAATATAAATGACTTTGCCCAATATAAGTTACGTCATGTATTGCTAAAATTAAAGTCATGAACATTAATGTATCAGTTTAAATCATGCTCAGTTTTCCAGACAGACATGGATCTGTGTGTTGAACAGGCTAAGGGTTAGCATTTAAATGCTAAAATATGTGGTTCCTCACTTATTGAAGACCTAATAGCAGGTATATTGATTACAGGATGTTGTTAGTTACTGTGTCAGCGTTGGATTAGCAGACAAAGTATCATGGTACTTTAGCCATGTTCAGGGACCACTAGATAATGATGCTGGTGTTGTTGAGGTCATATTAGCAGCTATGAGGCTAGTCTCTGCTCTTGCCAAGACACTGGCTATGAGGTTAGTACTGTGAACTGTTTATGTTAATAGTACAGTAGTTCATTACCAACATAGTTACTGGTTAATGATATTGTCTCAGAAATAATAAGTGCCATGAGAATTTTTGTATTTTCCCTAAACTGTATTAACCCTTTCACTGTCAGAAACCTTGATTTTATTTTTTTAATAATTTTTTTTCTTCTGAAATGGTAAAAAATCTTTTTTTGAAGGCAGTGACTCCAAAAATATGAAATTTGATGGAAAATGTACAGAATTAGGCAGGAGCAAAGTTAGCAGCCTGGATGAATTTATTCATTGATGATTCTGCTAACTTTGAGTCCTATTTTAAGCCAATTCCATTGTTCAGTTCAGCCAAATTCATTGATATGCCCTTTGTTCTGTTGATTGAGCATAAGAAACTGCCAATTCACTCATGAGAACTATCCTATAAAGTTCACAGAATTTGGTAATTCGGCCAGTTTTACACAAAATTAAGGAAAATTTCAATTTAAAGTAAGTACTGTAGACATTCAAGGCACTAAAGCAATGTTTCCACTGTCATTAATCACATCCCTAGGCCTCTCCTATATTACACTCTCTTTCCATTTTTAACCCTTTGAGGGTCCATGCTGTAGTTATACAGCTTTGAAGCCAGGGTTTGTGCCATGGTACTATATTATGAACTCACCTCATTCAGATAAGCTGTGAGCAGTAAATTTGGGCCTAGATATGAGAGAATGCATCTATGTAGTAAGTGTACACCATATAAAACAACTCCTGCAGCATGCAGTGCATGACAAGAAATACAAAATGCGACCATGTTTTTGGATTAAAACAATGAATTTGTGGTGTACTTTCATATGTTTTTTACAGTTGTATTTGCAGCTTTTTGAACTCATTTGATAGAATGGAAGATATATTACAGATATAGAGATGATTTAGATTGGTTTTAGTACTGAAAATAGCTTGAAATTGAGCTCAAATTAGTGGAAATGTTCGATTTTTGCTGATGTTCAAGAGTAAACAAATCACATCACGCTTCCAATACACGTCAGTTTGTGAGTCTTGTGTATGTTAACGAATGCGCTGATATTATTTATGCAATTATTTAAGTATTGCATAACAGTAAATCTTCTATTTTTTGGTGTGAATGAAAATTTTATGTGAATAAAAGATAAAAATGGAATTCATCTGTAAAGCCTGGAAACATAATTAATAAACAGAGGAAATGTTATTTTAGTGTTGATGCGTAAGTATCGCTGACACTGCAAAATTCGTGATAGCATAATTTTGTCAATTTTTAATCAAATTTCATGCTTTTTGTTTTATTATCTTCAGAAAAAGATTCTCTACCATTTCACAAGAAAAATAATATATATTTTTTTTTTAAATTCTTGGACCCTGTGGGGAATTTTCAGATTGGGGGTTTGGACCCTCAAAGGGTTAATTCATTATCACAAAATTCAAAGATTTACCGTATTTCTCAGATAATAAAATATAACAAGGAATGATTGGTTATGTTTTATGGCATCCCAGAAATTGAATCAGACTTAGTAAAAACCCATAAAATAGACAGGGGTGTGTAGGAAAGGCCTTGTTAGGTAAGACACATATGCAACAGTTAGGTATCTTTATTATGAAACGTTTCGCCTACACAGTAGGCTTCTTCAGTCGAGTACAGAAAAGTTGATAGAAGCAGAAGATACTTGAAGACGATGTAATCAGTCCATCACCCTTAAAGTTTTGAGGTGGTCAGTCCCTCAGTCTGGAGAAGAGCATTGTTCCATAGTATGAAACAATATGGAGATGAAGTGAGAGGATGGAGCTTATATAGCGCCAAGAGGTGAGACGTAGGCCACTAGGAGAGGTAAGAACTCAGATGTTGAGAGGTCAGGTCCCTCTCAAATCCAGCCGCTCTCACTAGTGGAAGTTGTCGAAGTTGATTGCAGGTCTGTACCAAGATACCCTTGTGTTGCAGTGTCTGACAGATTGAACATTAAAATGGTATAAAATACCGACAGGTTGTTAGGTAAGACACATATGCAACAGTTAGGTATCTTTATTATGAAACGTTTCGCCTACACAGTAGGCTTCTTCAGTCGAGCACAGAAAAGTTGATAGAAGCAGAAGATACTTGAAGACGATGTAATCAGTCCACCACCCTTAAAGTTTTGAGGTGGTCAGTCCCTCAGTCTGGAGAAGAGCACTGTTCCATAGTATGAAACAATATGGAGATGAAGTGAGAGGATGGAGCTTATATAGCGCCAAGAGGTGAGACGTAGGCCACTAGGAGAGGTAAGAACTCAGATGTTGAGAGGTCAGGTCCCTCTCAAATCCAGCCGCTCTCACTAGTGGAAGTTGTCGAAGTTGATTGCAGGTCTGTACCAATCAACTTCGACAACTTCCACTAGTGAGAGCGGCTGGATTTGAGAGGGACCTGACCTCTCAACATCTGAGTTCTTACCTCTCCTAGTGGCCTACGTCTCACCTCTTGGCGCTATATAAGCTCCATCCTCTCACTTCATCTCCATATTGTTTCATACTATGGAACAATGCTCTTCTCCAGACTGAGGGACTGACCACCTCAAAACTTTAAGGGTGATGGACTGATTACATCGTCTTCAAGTATCTTCTGCTTCTATCAACTTTTCTGTACTCGACTGAAGAAGCCTACTGTGTAGGCGAAACGTTTCATAATAAAGATACCTAACTGTTGCATATGTGTCTTACCTAACAACCTGTTGGTATTTTATACCATTTTAATGTTCAGGAAAGGCCTTACCCATCCTTGGGAAAAATCATAAAAAATTTAAATATTTCCAATGTTTTCAGCAGGTAATTTGTTGCATTAATGTCATGCTGAATGAAGTTTATTACTGTTGTATCTCCATATTTGATGAACTGTTGTTGATGTTGAGTACTAGGTTACTGTTCCTGTTAAATGTAATCATAGTAGATAGTTTTATTATTTATGCCACTTTTTTCTTATAGTTACTAGTGATATCCTGACATTCTAACATCTAAATGATTTTTGTTTGATCTAATCTTTTATAGATTTCTTTGAGCATTTAACTTTACTTTCAATAATTTACTTTGCCACTTCTGAAGCAAGTGCTTTTACAAAGTTTTCCTTTTAACTTGCACAGTCATGGTGCTTCATTCTTATTTGAAATTTTCATGAAAAAGCTGCAAGTGGGGTTTCCAGGCAGTATGAGGCATCCAGCAAGCACATGTGATTGTATGTGAACTTGTTGAATTAGTGAGTGGAGGTCCATGGTTTACAAGATTTAATGTTGTATTGGAATGTGAGTAATGCAATATTTGTGAAGAAACTCAGCAAAGGTGGCTAGTGGGTCTTGAGTTTTGGAGGTTTGAGGTTGAAAAGTAGTTGTTTATACACTGAAAATTATTAAGAGTTCAGTGAGTCAATATTGGATTGTGATGTCTTTGCTCTTCTAGAAAGGCAACAAGGTAGTGTTTTCTTTAGGCATTTCTAAATAGGTGGGAAATGGTTGACAAGTTGAAAATTAATGATTTTTGTACCCCTTTCTGAAATGCATCACATTCATTGTCATTCCTGCTGATAATATCTATTTGATTGTCAGTCTTGGTACCGCTAGTGCCCCAAACGTATATATACATTTTATTCTTCCTGCCTTCAAATCTGGCACGATTGGCCTGAGATGCCTTGTCAGCATAGAATGGGTCCTAACACTCAGTGTGTGCGATATTAAAAAATCTGGGACCACTTAGTACCTTGTGGGGGCGCCAGCTAGAGCAGACAGCGCAGCAAACACCTGGGATTCACTGATTTAATGTAGTATTAACTCTCCCATTTTAAGAGGAAAGTGATTTTGACCCCAAGTTTAGTGGCTTTGGGGTGGCTGTGGCCATAAGTGGTCAGTGAAATACATATAAAAAAATCTCAATAATAACCCATGTGCAACATTTGTGCAGCACCCTTTCAAAATGTCATATAACTTATGCCCTAAGTAAAGCGAGACAATTCTGGCTGGCTGGCCTGGCTGGCTTGGCTGGCCTGGCTGGCTGGCCTGGCTGGCTGGCTGGCCTGGCCTGGCTGGCTGGCTAGCCTGGCTGGCTGGCCTGGCTGGCTGGCTGGCCTGGCTGGCCTGGCTGGCTGGCTGGCCTGGCTGGCCTGGCTGGCCTGGCTGGCCTGGCTGGCCTGGCTGGCCTGGCTGGCCTGGCTGGCTGGCTGGCTGGCTGGCTGGCTGGCTGGCTGGCTGGCCTGGCTGGCCTGGCTGGCTGGCCTGGCTGGCCTGGCTGGCTGGCCTGGCTGGCTGGCCTGGCTGGCTGGCTGGCCTGGCTTGCCTGGCTGGCTGGCTGGCTGGCCTGGCTGGCCTGGCTGGCTGGCTGGCTGGCCTGGCTGGCTGACCTGGCTGGCTGGGCTGGGCTGGGCTGGGCTGGGCTGGGCTGGGCTGGACTGGGCTGGGCTTGGCTTGGCTTGGCTTGGCTTGGGCCTGGCCTGGCTCGGCTCTATCTCCGTTTGTCTGTCTATCTCTGTCTGTCCCTGTCTATCACTTTCGGCCAGCTGGCTGGCTGCTGGCCTGGCTCTATCTCCGTTTGTCTGTCTATCTCTGTCTGTCCCTGTCTATCACTTTCGGCCAGCTGGCTGGCTGCTGGCCTGGCTCTATCTCTGTTTGTATGTCTGCGGCTGTCTCTGTCTATCTTTGTCTCTGTCTGTCCCTGTCTATCTGTCTCACAGGTACACATAAATACAAGTATACATAGTGTAAATTGCCTAGGATAACCCAAAAAATCCAGACAAAGCGCTATACTCTGCTTGAAGATATGAGTAAAGGTGATGACCCAGTCTCGTGGCTTTCTCTCAGACAGAGAACTAGACGGATAGACAGATAGACAGGGAGCTTGACAAACAGACAAATAGACAGACAGACATGTTTGTGTACCATTGAAACAAAGCTGGGTGAGGCTTCTAATCTATTCTTATCAAGTGTTATCACTGCACCCTGGCGTATGCTCATCAAACGTCAGCTCTTATCAGATGTTATTTTATCATGTCACTGTCAGGGGTGGACTTTGTTTTTCATACTTCAAGGCAACTTATTATTATTTGTACTACGTATACTCCTCCTCCTCCTCCCTCCCTCCCTCCCCTCCCTCCCTCTCCCTTCCCTCCCTCTCCCCTCCCTTCCTTCCCTCTCCCCTCCCCTCCCCTCCCTCCCCTCCCTCCCCTCCCCTCCCCTCCCTCCCCTCCCCTCCCCTCCCCTCCCCTCCCCTCCCCTCCCTCCCCTCCCCTCCCCTCCCCTCCCCTCCCCTCCCTCCTTCCCCTCCCTCCTTCCCCTCCCCTCCCCTCCCTCCCTCCCTCCCTCCCTCCCTCCCTCCCTTCCCTTCCTTCCCTTCCTTCCCTCCCTTCCCTCCCTTCCCTTCCTTCCCTCCCTCCCCTCCCTCCCTCCCTCCCTCCCTCCCCTCCCTCCCCTCCCTCCCCTTCCTCCCTCCCCTCCCTCCCATCCCTCCCCTCCCTCCCATCCCTCCCCTCCCTCCCCTCCCTCCCCTCCCTCCCTCCCCTCCCTCCCCTCCCTCCCCTCCCTCCCCTCCCTCCCCTCCCTCCCCTCCCTCCCCTCCCTCCTCATCCTCCTTCTCTTCCTCATTATTATTATATATTTCCACATATCCAAAACATTGCTGGGATCTATAAATACTTTGTATATATTCCAAGACAATAGTAAATGACTAAGGCAGGTGTAAATGTCCACCTGTCACTGTGTTTGTGACAATGTGAGTGCAATTTTAGTACCTAATACTAGTGTCAGAACAAAGATTAGTTATAAAATGACAAGAACTTCTATAAATTGTAATTATCAGAACATAAAAATGATATAAAATAATATGAAAATAGAAAAAAAGGTATATGGGCAACACTTCTGCAAGCGGCAGGACTCGATGTTGCCATCACGTGAGCATCCAGTGCCAACTTCTCGGCCTCATATCTCTGTAAATAATGACCCTAAATTTTTTCTTTTTATCCTATAACACTTAGAAAAAATGTGCTCTTTAATTTCATTAAAAAAAAAAATCAAAATATTTGGGGCACTGGGGTAGTGAACGTATATATACGTTTGGACCGTTTACGGGTTTAAAGGGAACAGTTAAGTTATGATATTCTTATGCTTTAAGAAAGTAAGAATAGCATTTACTGTTTATAAAAATCTAAACTATATGTATAACTATGAGGATTACTAATTTTTGTTTTTTCAGGTCATTGCCAGAAGATCCTACACAGCTAATTGGTACCCTTCATGTAACTGATGCATGTGGGGTAGTCAGTCTTCTGTATGGTATTCTGCTCCACCAGGGAGGCAGATCATCTATGCCTCAAGCACCTTCAAAACTCTCACAGACTACATATGCCATCACTGTTGCTGCCACCACATTACTGCATAACCTTGCTTCCCTCGATCTCCCTATGTTTCAGGTAAGGAAGGAACTTTTTTCTTTGCTCTTTTTTTCTTGTCTTTTGTTTAATTTATATATAACTGAAATGGGGATGTGCAAGAGAATTTTTTTATGTATAAATTTAATGCATATCACTTGTTAATAGCCTACCATTTATTTGAATTGATAATCTATTTTTCAGCTAAACCAAAATTTGAAAAGGAAACTATATATATCATTTTGGCCTATTGTAAACCATTATCAGATCACAACTCACCAAACGTCTCCTCTCCAAGTTGTAGATTAGCTGTGAATTGTTCAAGTCATATTTTTTTTTTTTTAATAAACCGGTCATATCCCACCAAGGGATATGACCGGTTTATTGATTGTCCATAGAGGCCTGTACCTCTCGCTCCTTTATGACTTTTCTGAAGTGGTTCACAACATTGTCATTGTAATAGTCACCAGTATGGCTTGCAATAGCTGTGTGAAGGTGATTGTCATCCATAAAGGTTTTCACCTTTGTCCACATTGTACACATTTCTTTAATCTGTGAAGTAGGCAACTTCCTCAATTTCTCTATCCCCTCCTCCAAAGCAGTTTCCTCAGGTCTGGCCTCTTGCTGTTGAAGATGATCTAGCAGCTCATCAGTGGTTAGTTCGTCATTGTCCTCCTCCACCAACTCTTCCACATCCTCCCCACTAACCTCCAACCCCAAGGACTTCCCCAATGCCACAATGGTTTCCTCAACTGGCATAATCCTCTCAGGGTTAGCCTCAAACCCTTCAAAATCCCTTTTGTCTACACATTCTGGCCACAGTTTCTTCCAAGCAAAGTTCAAGGTCCTCTTAGTCTCTCCCTCCCAAGCCTTACCTATAAGGTTTACACAATTGAGGATATTAAAGTGAGCCTTTCAAAACTCTTTTAGAGTCAGTCGAGTGTCTGTGGTCACTTTAAAGCACTTTTGAAACGTAGATTTTGTGTACAGTTTCTTGAAGTTGGAAATGACCTGCTGGTCCATAGGCTGCAGGAGAGGAGTGGTATTAGGAGGCAAAAACTTGACCTTAATGACGCTCATGTCCCCAGAAAGTCGCTCTGCCAAGTCTGTAGGATGACCAGGGGCATTGTCTAATACCAGGAGGCACTTGAGGTCTAATTTCTTTTCAATTAGGTAATTTTTCACATTGGGGGCAAATGCATGGTGTAACCAGTCATAGAAAAAGTCCCTAGTGACCCATGCCTTACTGTTTGCCCTCCACAGAACACACAAATTAGCCTTGAGGACATTCTTTTGCCTAAACGCTCTGGGAGTTTCTGAGGGATATACCAGTAAAGGCTTCACTTTGCAATCACCACTAGCATTGGCACACATCAGAAGAGTAAACCTGTCTTTCATAGGCTTATGTCCTGGGAGTGCCCTTTCCTCCTGAGTAATGTAGGTCCTTCTTGGCAATTTCTTCCAAAACAGGCCTGTTTTGTCACAATTAAACACTTGTTCAGGTTTAAATTCTTCACTGTCTATGTAATCCTTGAATTCCTTCACATATTTTTCAGCTGCTTTTTGGTCCGAACTGGCAGCCTCACCATGCCTAATCACACTATGTATGCCACTACGATTCTTAAATCTTTCAAACCAACCTTTGCTGGCCTTAAATTCACTCACATAACTAGTTGCAGGCATTTTTTCAATTAAATCTTCATGCAACTTCCTAGCCTTTTCACAAATGATCACTTGAGAGATGCTATCTGTTTTTCATTTATCCACACCAATAACAGTTTCTCAACATCTTCTAGCACTTGTGGTCTCTGTTTCGAAAACGAAGTTGCACCTTTTGCAACAACAGCTTCCTTGATTGCCGTTTTCCTGGCCACTATAGTAGCGATGGTTGATTGGGGTTTTGTATACAACCTTGCCAGCTCCAACACACGCATTCCACTTTCGTACTTTGCAATTATCTCTTTCTTCATTTCAATAGTCATTAGCACCCTTTTTCTCGAAGGGTTGGCACTAGAAGGTTTCTTGGGGCCCATGGTGACTTATTTTGCAGAAACAAGCACCAAAAACACTGTGATAATATGGAATGTACCAAATGTATGCTTAGATACGAGCACACTGGCTGGCATGTAAACACTGGCACTCATGGGGCAGTTCAGGCCACATGTGGATACGTCCCGGACGAATCACGTGTGGCTGGTTTTTTAACGAGTGGCAAGACAAAATTTTTGTGTTAAAATGTATCGAATACCGGATTTAACGTATACCGATGCCATCGAATACTCGGGGTCCACTGTAGTATATATATGTATATATACAGTGGACCCCCGCATAACGATGGCATCACATAGTGATTTTTCCGCATAACGATTACTTTTATCGCAAAATTTTTGCCGCGCATACCGATTAAAAACCCGCTTACCGATTTTCGTCCGAGACGCGTCCAATGTGCCCTCAGCCAGCCTCACATGTGCCGCCCCGTCCCATTGTTTACCAGCCAGCCTCCGCGGTAACATCCAAGCATACACTCGGAATATTTCGTATTATTACAGTATTTTCGGTGCTGTTTCTGGAAAATAAGTGACCATGGGCCCCAAGAAAGCTTCTAGTGCCAACCCTACACCTCAAAGGGTAAGAATTACTATAGAGATGAAGAAAGAGATAATTGATAAGTATGAAAGTGGAGTGCGTATAGCCGACCTAGTCAAGCTGTACAAGAAACCCCAATCAACCATCGCTACTATTGTGGGCACCAGAAAGACAATCAAGGAAGCTGTTCTTGCCAAAGGTTCAACTGTGTTTTCGAAACAAAGATCGCAAGTGATGGAAGATGTTGAGAGACTCTTATTGGTGTGGATAAATGAAAAACAGATAGCAGGAGATAGCATCTCTCAAGCGATCATATGTGAAAAGGCTAGGAAGTTGCATGAGGATTTAATTAAAAAAATGCCTGCAACTAGTGATGATGTGAGTGAATTTAAGGCCAGCAAAGGTTGGTTTGAGAGATTTAAGAAGCGTAGTGGCATCCATAGTGTGATAAGGCATGGTGAGGCTGCCAGTTCGGACCACAAAGCGGCTGAAAAATATGTGCAGGAATTCAAGGAGTACATAGAAACTGAAGGACTGAAACCTGAACAAGTGTTTAATTGTGATGAAACAGGCCTGTTCTGGAAGAAAATGCCAAGCAGGACCTACATTACTCAGGAGGAAAAGGCACTCCCAGGACATAAGCCTATGAAAGACAGGCTTACTTTGTTGATGTGTGCCAATGCTACTGGTGATTGCAAAGTGAAGCCTTTATTAGTGTATCACTCTGAAACTCCCAGAGCGTTCAGGCAAAAGAATGTCCTCAAGGATAATTTGTGTGTGCTGTGGAGGGCAAACAGTAAGGCATGGGTCACTAGGGAATTTTTCTATAACTGGTTACACCATGCATTTGCCCCCAATGTGAAAAATTACCTAACTGAAAAGAAATTAGAACTTAAGTGCCTCCTGGTGTTAGACAATGCCCCTGGTCATCCTACAGACGTGGCAGAGCGACTTTATGGGGACATGAGCTTCATTAAGGTGAAGTTTTTGCCTCCTAATACCACTCCTCTCCTGCAGCCCATGGACCAGCAGGTTATTTCCAACTTCAAGAAACTGTACACAAAAGCTCTGTTTGAAAGGTGCTTTGTAATGACCTCAGAAACTCAACTGACTCTAAGAGAGTTTTGGAGAGATCACTTTAATATCCTCAATTGTGTAAACCTTATAGGTAAGGCTTGGGAGGAAGTGACTAAGAGGACCTTGAACTCTGCTTGGAAGAAACTGTGGCCAGAATGTGTAGACAAAAGGGATTTTGAAGGGTTTGAGGCTAACCCTGAGAATCCTGTGCCAGTTGAGGAATCCATTGTGGCATTGGGAAAGTCCTTGGGGTTGGAGGTTAGTGGGGAGGATGTGGAAGAGTTGGTGGAGGAGGACAATGAAGAACTAACCACTGATGAGCTGATAGATCAACTTCAAGAGCAAGAGGCCAGACCTGAGGAAACTGGTTCAGAGGAGGGGAGAGAGAAATTGAAGAAGTTGCCTACTACAAAGATAAAAGAAATCTGTGCTAAGTGGCTTGAAGTGCAAACCTTCATGGATGAAAATCACCCTCACACAGCTATTGCAAGCCGTGCTGGTGATTATTACACTGACAATGTTGTGAAACACTTTAGGCAAGTCATAAAGGAACGAGAGGTACAGGCCACTATGGACAGATATCTTGTGCGAAAGAAGTCCAGTGACTCTGAAGCTGGCCCTAGTGGCATTAAAAGAAGAAGGGAAGTAACCCCAGAAAAGGACTTACTACCTCAAGTCCTAATGGAAGGGGATTCCCCTTCTAAACACTAACACACTCTCTCCCCTCCTCCCATCCCATCAATCATCACCAGATCTTCAATAAAAGTAAGTGTCATTTAATTGTGCATGCCTTTTTCAGTTTGTGTGTATTAAAATTAACATTTCATGTGGTAAAAAAATTTTTTTTTCATACTTTTGGGCGTCTTGCACGGATTAATTTTATTTCCATTATTTCTTATGGGGAAAATTCATTCGCATAACGATTATTTCGCATAACGATGAGCCCTCTTGCACGGATTAAAATCGTTAACCGGGGGTCCACTGTACAGTGGAACCTCTGCTGTGAGTTCAATCCGTTCCATGACCTTGCTCGCAACTGGATTTGCTCATTTGCAGTCAATTTTCCACATTTAAATTAATTGAAATGCAATTAATCCATTCGCTAATATCAACTCTACAGCTTATTTGTCTATCTCACTTCATCTAATACGACATAATAAACAATATAAATAACATACAAACCTGATATATACTCTAAAATGAATAAAATATGTCATTCACGTGGCGGTATGGGCGGTGTCAGCGGTGGACAAGAGTTTGTCTGGAGACCGGGCAAAATACTTCATGAATAATTTAGCTAATATCATCTATACGGCTTATTTATAAAACACAGTTCATCTAATATGACATAAGAAACAATAAAAAATAACATAGAAACATGATATATACTCTAGAATGAATAAAATATGTCATTATGTAACAGGTGGAGGCAGCCACAACCGCTCCCTCTTTGTTGTGGTAAACACTGCCATCTAGTGACGGCCTTTTGAAGCCATCTATTAAAATTGTTATATGTAGTACATTATTATTATATATGTATTATTATTATACATATATTATTATTATTGTATTGTATTGTATTGTGTTATTATACTATTATTATTATACATATTATTATACATATTATTATTATTTTGAAAAGGCGTATGACAGGGAGGTTTTTGTGGCATTTATGGATTTGGAAAAGGCGTATGACAGGGTGGATAGGGGGGCAGTGTGGCAGATGTTGCAGGTGTATGGTGTAGGAGGTAGGTTACTGAAAGCAGTGAAGAGTTTTTACGAAGATAGTGAGGCTCAAGTTAGAGTATGTAGGAAAGAGGGAGATAATTTCCCAGTAAAAGTAGGCTTTAGACAAGGATGTGTGATGTCACCGTGGTTGTTTAATATATTTATAGATGGGGTTGTAAGAGAAGTAAATGCGAAGGTCTTGGCAAGAGGCGTGGAGTTAAAAGATAAAGAATCACACATAAAGTGGGAGTTGTCACAGTTGCTCTTTGCTGATGACACTATGCTCTTGGGAGATTCTGAAGAGAAGTTGCAGAGGTTGGTGGATGAATTTGGTAGGGTATGCAAAAGAAGAAAATTAAAAGTGAATACAGGAAAGAGTAAGGTTATGAGGATAACAAAAAGACTAGGTGATGAAAGATTGGATATCAGATTGGAGGGAGAGAGTATGGAGGAGGTGAATGTATTCAGATATTTGGGAGTGGACGTGTCAGCGGATGGGTCTATGAAAGATGAGGTTAATCATAGAATTGATGAGGGGGAAAAGGGTGAGCGTTGCACTTAGGAGTCTGTGGAGACAAAGAACTTTGTCCTTGGAGGCTAAGAGGGGAATGTATGAGGGGTATAGTTTTACCAACGCTCTTATATGAGTGTGAAGCATGGGTGATGAATGTTGCAGCGAGGAGAAGGCTGGAGGCAGTGGAGATGTCATGTCTGAGGGCAATGTGTGGTGTGAATATAATGCAGAGAATTCGTAGTTTGGAAGTTAGGAGGAGGTGTAGGATTACCAAAACTGTTGTCCAGAGGGCTGAGGAAGAGTTGTTGAGGTGGTTCAGACATGTAGAGAGAATGGAGCGAAACAGAATGACTTCAAGAGTGTATCAGTCTGTAGTGGAAGGAAGGCGGGGTAGGGATCGGCCTAGGAAAGGTTGGAGGGAGGGGGTAAAGGAGATTTTGTGTGCGAGGGGCTTGGACTTCCAGCAGGCATGCGTGAGCGTGTTTGATAGGAGTGAAAGGAGACAAATGGTTTTTAATACTTGACGTGCTGGTGGAGTGTGAGCAAAGTAACATTTATGAAGGGGTTCAGGGAAACCAGCAGGCCGGACTTGAGTCCTGGAGATGGGAAGTACAGTGCCTGCACTCTGAAGGAGGGGTATTAATGTTGCAGTTTAAAAACTCTAGTGTAAAGCACCCTTCTGGCAAGACAGTGATGGAGTGAATGATGGTGAAAGTTTTTCTTTTTCGGGCCACCCTGCCTTGGTGTGAATCGGCCAGTGTGTTAACCCTTTCAGGGTCCGTCCCGTAGATCTACGGCTTTACGTTCAGGGTCCAAACTGTAGATCTACGTCATGAGCTCAGCTCACTCTGATAAACTGTGAGTGGTACATTTGGGCCTAGATATGAGAGAATACATCTATGTGGTATGTGTGCTCCACATAAAACAAATCCTGCAGCACACTGTGTATAATGAGAGAAAAAAAAACTGAAATCATGATTTTTCAATTAAAACAGTGACTTTGCAGTGTTTTTTCGTATGTTTTTTATAGTTGTATTTGCGATTTCTTGGTCTCATTTGATAGAATGGAAGACATATTACAGAAATAGAGATGATTTTGATTGGTTTTAGCACTGGAAATGGCTTGAAACTGAGCTCAAAGTAGCGGAAATGTTAAATTTTTGCCAATATTCAAGAGTAAACGAACGACCTCACATGTCTAATACACGCCAGCTGGTGGGTCTAATATACATTCACAAATATGGTGATGATATTTATACAATTATTACAGTATTGCATAACAGTAAATCTTCTATTTTTTGGTGTGAATAAAAATTCATTATGTGAATAAAAAATCAAAATGGAATTTATTTGTAAAGCCTCAAAACGTAACTAATGAACAGAAAAAATGTTAGTTTAGTTCCAGGAATACCTACATTGTTTATTCTGGACCCTATTTTGAAATTGGAATATTTTGAACTTTGTGTTAAATTGGCCAAATTAACAATTTCCAATCACTTTATTTTGTAGTTGAAGCAGTTGACTTGGCAATTTCTTGTGCTCAATCGATAGAATAGAAGTAATGCTAGTGAAATAGCTAAGAATTTGGTTGACTGGAATAATGTAATTGGCCTAAAATGGGAGTCAAAGTTGGCAAAATCGCAGATTCGTAAATATCGCTGACACATTAAAATTCGAGAGAGCATAATTTCGTCAACTTTCCATCAAATTTCGTACTTTTTGTATTATTACCTTCACAAAAAGAATCTCTACCATTTCATAAGAAAAAATAATTTTTTTTTTTGAAAATTCTTGGACACTTAAGATTTGGGCCTTGGACCCTGAAGGGGTTAATAAAAATAATAAAAAATAAATATTATTATTATTTTTTTTTTCAACAAGTCAGCCGTTTCCCACCGAGGCAGGGTGACCCAAAAAAAGAAAGAAAATCCCCAAAAAGAAAATACTTTCATCATCATTCAACATTTTCACCACACACACATTATCACTGTTTTTGCAGAGGTGCTCAGAATACAACAGTTTAGAAGCATATATGTATAAAGATACACAACATATCCCTCCAAACTGCCAATATCCCAAACCCCTCCTTTAAAGTGCAGGCATTGTACTTCCCATTTCCAGGACTCGAGTCCGACTATATGAAAATAACCGGTTTCCCCAAATCCCTTCACTAAATATTACCCTGCTCACACTCCAACAGATCGTCAGGTCCCAAGTATCATTCGTCTCCATTCACTCCTATCTAACACGCTCACGCACGCTTGCTGGAAGTCCAAGCCCCTTGCCCACAAAACCTAGTTTACCCCCTCTCTCCAACCCTTTCGAGGACGACCCCTACCCCTCCTTCCTTCCCCTATAGATTTATATGCTTTCCTTGTCATTCTACTTTGATCCATTCTCTCTAAATGACCAAACCACCTCAACAACCCCTCTTCTGCCCTCTGACTAATGCTTTTATTAACTCCACACCTTCTCCTAATTTCCACACTCCGAATTTTCTGCATATTATTTACACTACACATTGCCCTTAGACAGGACATCTCCACTGCCTCCAACCGTCTCCTCGCTGCTGCATTTACCACTCAAGCTTCACAACCATATAAGAGTGTTGGTACCACTATACTTTCATACATTCCCTTCTTTGCCTCCATAGATAGCGTTTTTTGACTCCACATATACCTCAACGCACCACTCACCTTTTTTCCCTCATCAATTCTATGATTAAACTCATCCTTCATAAATCCATCCGCCGACACATCAACTCCCAAGTATCTGAAAACATTCACTTCTTCCATACTCCTCCTCCCCAATTTGATATCCAATTTTTCTTTATCTAAATCATTTGATACCCTCATCACCTTACTCTTTTCTATGTTCACTTTCAACTTTCTACCTTTACACACATTCCCAAACTCATCCACTAACCTTTGCAATTTTTCTTTAGAATCTCCCATAAGCACAGTATCATCAGCAAAAAGTAACTGTGTCAATTCCCATTTTGAATTTGATTCCCCATAATTTAATCCCACCTCTCTTCCGAACACCCTAGCATTTACTTCTTTTACAACCCCATCTATAAATATATTAAACAACCATGGTGACATTACACATCCCTGTCTAAGACCCACTTTTACCGGAAAGTATTCTCCCTCTCTTCTACACACCCTAACCTGAGCCTCACTATCCTCATAAAAACTCAGCATTTAGTAACTTACCACCTATTCCATATACATGTACTTGCAACATCTGCCACATTGCTCTTCTATCCACTCTATCATATGCCTTTTCTAAATCCATAAATGCAATGAAAACTTCCCTACCTTTATCTAAATACTGTTGACATATATGCTTCAATGTAAACACTTGATCTACACATCCCCTACCCACTCTGAAGCCTCCCTGCTCATCCGCAGTCCTACATTCTGTCTTACCTCTAATTCTTTCAATTATAGCCCTACCGTATACTTTTCCTGGTATACTCAGTAAACTTATTCCTCTATAATTTTTACAATCTCTTTTGTCCCCTTTCCCTTTATATAAAGGGATTATACATGCTCTCTGCCAATCCCTAGGTACCTTCCCCTCTTTCATACATTTATTAAACAAAAGTACCAACCACTCCAACACTATATCCTCCCCTGCTTTTAACATTTCTGTCATGATCCCATCAGTTCCAGCTGCTTTACCCCCTTTCATTCTACGTAATGCCTCACGTACCTCCACCACACTTACATTCTGCTCTTCTTCACTCCTAAAAGATGGTATACCTCCCTGGCCAGTGCATGAAATTACCGCCTCCCTTTCTTCCTCAACATTTAAAAGTTCCTCAAAATATTATCGCCATCTACCTAATATATATATATATATATATATATATATATATATATATATATATTTATTTATTTATTTATTTATTTATTTATTTATTTATTTATTTATTTATTTATTTATTTATTTATTTATTTATTTATTTAACAAGTCGGCCATCTCCCACCCAGGCAGGGTGACCCAAAAAGAAAGAAAATCCCCAAAAAGAAAATACTTTCATCATCATTCAACACTTTCACCTCACTCACACATAATCACTGTTTTTGCAGAGGTGCTCAGAATACAAAAGTTTAGAAGAATATACTTATAAAGATACACAACATATCCCTCCAAACTGCCAATATCCCAAACCCCTCCTTTAAAGTGCAGGCATTGTACTTCCCATTTCCAGGACTCAAGTCCGGCTATATAAAAATAACCGGTTTCCCTGAATCCCTTCACTAAATATTACCCTGCTGACTCTCGAACAGCTCAACAGGTCCCAAATAACATTCGTCTCCTTTCACTTCTATTTAACACGCTCGCACACGCTTGCTGGAAGTCCAAGCCTCTCGCCCACAAAACCTCCTTTACCCCCTCCCTCCAACATTTTTGAGGACAATCTCTACCCCGCCTTCCTTACCTTACAGATTGATATGCTCTCTATGTCATTCTACTTTGATCCATTCTCTCTAAATGACCAAACCACCTCAACAACCCCCCTTCAGCCCTCTGACTAATACTTTTATTAACTTCACACCTTCTCCTAATTTTCACACTCCAAATTTTCCCATAAGGAATAATGTAAATTAGATTAGTCCGTTTCAGACCCACAAAAATACACGTACTTAATGTTCGAGTTGGGAGCTGTACAAAACTTGGGTACCACTGTATATATATTTTTTTTTATCTAGAAAGCTGAGGAAGGGTTGTTGAAATGGTTTGACCATTTACAAAGGATTGAGTAAAATAGGATGACTTGGAGGATGTATAAATCTGCATTGGAGGGAAGGCAAGGTAGGGAGGGGGTGGAGGAGGTTTTGTATTTAAGGAGCTTGGACATCCAACAGGCTTGTCTGAGCATGTTAGATAGGCGTGAGTGGAGGGAAGTGCTGTTTTTATGACTTGAAGAGCTGTTGGAGTGTGAGCAAGGTAACATTTATGAAGGAATTCAGGAAAACTGGTTACCTGGACTTGAGTCCTGGAGGTGGGAAATACAATGCCTTCATTCTGAAGGAGGGGTGGGTGTATTTGCAGTTTGAAGGACATCTTGACTGTATTATCAGCATGGCTCCAGCAAGACAGTGATGGAGTGAGTAATGGGGAAAGTGCTTTTCCTTTATTGAGTCATCCTGTCATCGTAGGAGATGGCCGGTGCATCAAAAAAAAAAAAAAAAAAAGTATGTAAATAAGGTGCACCGTTTTTTCCCACAAAAAATCTTAGAAAATCACCCTGTGCTTCATATGCTGAAGGTCAGGGTCAGGGGTAGGCTTTGGCTATGCTTTAGCATAAAGTAAGAGTAATTAACCTTTGAATATGATTACTGATTTACCATTATGATACTTTCCTTATGCACCCTATAGTATGCCCAAAAATACAGTACGTGGTGGACAAAACATCTTGATTAAAATGGCATAAACTACATATTTTGTATTCTTAACTATTGCTGTATGTGTTCACATATCAGAAAAAATATTTCCTTGTGTTTCAGGGTGTACTAGGTAGTGAAGGCATTTCATTGGAATTCCGTCATATTGCCAGTTATCTCCTCTGGTATTGTTCTTATTGGCCTTGTGAAGACATACTGCATAACATTATACCCCTTGTTGGCTTCTTTGCAGTAAACAACAAAGAAAATCAGGTAAGTTAGCAAATAGAATGTGATGTGGTTGATAATGTTATTTAATGTTATTTAACCTAGGGATTGGCGGAGAGCATGTATAGTCCCTTTATATAAAGGGAAGGGGGACAAAAGAGAATGTAAAAATTATAGAGGAATAAGTTTACTGAGTATACCAGGAAAAGTATACGGTAGGGTTATAATTGAAAGAATTAGAGGTAAGACAGAATGTAGGATTGCGGATGAGCAGGGAGGCTTCAGAGTGGGTAGGGGATGTGTAGATCAAGTGTTTACATTGAAGCATATATGTGAACAGTATTTAGATAAAGGTAGGGAAGTTTTTATTGCATTTATGGATTTAGAAAAGGCATATGATAGAGTGGATAGAGGAGCAATGTGGCAGATGTTGCAAGTATATGGAATAGGTGGTAAGCTACTAAATGCTGTAAAGAGCTTTTATGAGGATAGTGAGGCTCAGGTTAGGGTGTGTAGAAGAGAGGGAGAATACTTCCCGGTAAAAGTAGGTCTTAGACAGGGATGTGTAATGTCACCATGGTTGTTTAATATATTTATAGATGGGGTTGTAAAAGAAGTAAATGCTAGGGTGTTCGGGAGAGGGGTGGGATTAAATTATGAGGAATCAAATTCAAAATGGGAATTGACACAGTTACTTTTTGCTGATGATACTGTGCTTATGGGAGATTCTAAAGAAAAATTACAAAGGCTAGTGGATGAGTTTGAGAATGTGTGTAAAGGTAGAAAGTTGAAAGTGAACATAGAAAAGAGTAAGGTGATGAGGGTATCAAATGATTTAGATAAAGAAAAATTGGATATCAAATTGGGGAGGAGGAGTATGGAAGAAGTGAATGTTTTCAGATACTTGGGAGTTGACGTGTCGGCGGATGGATTTATGAAGGATGAGGTTAATCATAGAATTGATGAGGGAAAAAAGGTGAGTGGTGCGTTGAGGTATATGTGGAGTCAAAAAACGTTATCTGTGGAGGCAAAGAAGGGAATGTTTGAAAGTATAGTAGTACCAACACTCTTATATGGATGTGAAGCTTGGGTGGTAAATGCAGCAGCGAGGAGACGGTTGGAGGCAGTGGAGATGTCCTGTCTAAGGGCAATGTGTGGTGTAAATATTATGCAGAAAATTCGGAGTGTGGAAATTAGGAGAAGGTGTGGAGTTAATAAAAGCATTAGTCAGAGGGCAGAAGAGGGGTTGTTGAGGTGGTTTGGTCATTTAGAGAGAATGGATCAAAGTAGAATGACATGGAAAGCATATAAATCGATAGGGGAAGGAAGGAGGAGTAGGGGTCGTCCTCGAAAGGGTTGGAAAGAGGGGGTAAAGGAGGTTTTGTGGGCAAGGGGCTTGGACTTCCAGCAAGCGTGCATGAGCGTGTTAGATAGGAGTGAATGGAGACGAATGATACTTGGGACCTGACGATCTGTTGGAGTGTGAGCAGGGTAATATTTAGTGAAGGGATTCAGGGAAACCGGTTATTTTCATATAGTCGGACTTGAGTCCTGGAAATGGGAAGTACAATGCCTGCACTTTAAACGAGGGGTTTGGGATATTGGCAGTTTGGAGGGATATGTTGTGTATCTTTATACGTATATGCTTCTAAACTGTTGTATTCTGAGCACCTCTGCAAAAGCAGTGATAATGTGTGAGTGTGGTGAAAGTGTTGAATGATGATGAAAGTATTTTCTTTTTGGGGATTTTCTTTCTTTTTTGGGTCACCCTGCCTCGGTGGGAGACGGCCAACTTGTTGAAAAAAAAAAAAAAAAAAAAACTTTTTGACCTTCAACAGAAAACATTTCCTTTTATATCAAATGGATTTTATTGTTTCCAGAATGTTTTACCATACAGTCCTTATAAGCAACATTTATTACTATGTGATACATTTGACATGTTATTACCTAGATAAATGACTTCCAGTGGATACTGATTGTAATTACCAGAATTTTAAGGCAGCAATTAATGCACATCAGGCAGTGCATGACAAAATATAAAAGAGAAGGTAAAAAGCATTGAGGTGGAAAAATTGGGTAATTTAATTGTGAAACAGTATTTGCCAGAAAGTTGAAAGAAAATCTGAGTTGCTTTGATTGCAATACATGGTCTACACTGATTGTGACAATCATGCTTGGATGAATAGGACAGTAGAAGAGAATATAACAAGAAGAGTAGAGTACATTAAACTCTCTTATACAGTGACACAGTGCAGTTTTGTACAAACTCTATTGACATTTGCATCCAGAATCCCATAGTGCACACATCACCCTTGATAATATACAGTGTAATTAAAAAAATTAGGCAACATGCAAAACTTGGGTAGTACCCTCTACATTTTCACAATCAACTGGCCAGGTCACAAGCAGTGCTCCCCATCCCCTAGTCTCTTACTGCTCTTGCATTATTAGCTAGTTTTTGTTTCCACTGTAATTTTCATATAGAATAGGGTAGCAGCACATTGCTAATGTATCTAGTTTTGTTAGATTAATAAAAAGTCTTGATAAAGGAGAACGTGTTCACTAAACAAAAGTTTTCTTGCTTGACTGTTTTCCAATATTTATACATCTTATGAATGATCAATAAGACCTGTGTGTAAAAATAATTTGAAGAGAATATTCAGTGCAGCATCATACATTATCATAACTACACTTTAATTACTTGGCCATGTGCATAGCTATGGACCTGGGAAGTGTTGGGCCCAGTGGGCCCTCAAACAAGAAGCAAGTTACACAGGGTTCAGTAGGACGTAGGTGGTTGGGCCTCCTCCTCCTCCTCCTTCAACAGGAATTGTCACTAAGATGAAACTCTGTTGACTGAGGATTGGGCATACACATCAAAAACAAAATCTTTATTTCTTTGTAAAGCTTACAATGTGTGGTTGACATGTTATAAAATATTAATTACAAAGAAGGCCACTATCATGCCTAGGCATTTCGGGCAGACTAATACTAATTCTTACTCTATATTGATATAGGTTATGGAGCAGTACATTTGAACATTCATTATTAGATACATACATACTTAATTAGATTTTTTTTTTTTTTATTATCACACCGGCCGATTCCCACCAAGGCAGGGTGGCCCGAAAAAGAAAAACTTTCACCATCATTCACTCCATCACTGTCTTGCCAGAAGGGTGCTTTACACTACAGTTTTTAAAACTGCAACATTAACACCCCTCCTTCAGAGTGCAGGCACTGTACTTCCCATCTCCAGATGGGAAGTACAGATACATACCTAATTAGGTACATACACAATTAGATTTATTATAGTTAGGTAGTACAAATCATATGTAATATTACAAAGGGTAGATTTAATGATTGGATTGGATTTGTCTTGGCATGATCTCACTCATATCCACCTGCTTGTGGGTGCTTCTGTTACCCCTCCTTTCCCTGTAAGCTTGTTATGTTCCACTGGGTGTGAAATACATTTTAACAGTTTGCCCATTGCTTAGGCCTTTCAGCTTTGGTCTTTTTTTTTTCTTTTTTGTAATTACTGGGGTGCCTATAGGGATCTCTGGGAACTTTTTGATATTAATAATTCAACAGGATTTTTAACTGTTGCTGGTTGTTTTAACTTGGTATGATAGTATTTATTTGTGTCGATGTTTCGTTTTTAGGTCGCCCTGCCTCGGTAGGAGATGGCCAGCATGTTAAAAAAATCATGCTAGTAGTTTTTATTGTTTGCTCATTTTTTTCATTCTTTGTGTGTATGTTTTATATATTTTTATTACCAAGATTGCTGAATGATTTACACAGTTAAAATACTCTTCAGATATCAAAACTACCTACCTAAACTGTGTTATTTCATTGAGAGAGACGAAGGAAGTGTTCAGGTCTCACCTGTTGTGTGATTTGTTTACAGTCATTTTTTTTATTTATTATTATCACACTGGCCGATTCCCACCAAGGCAGGGTGGCCCGAAAAAGAAAAACTTTCACCATCATCACTCCATCACTGTCTTGCCAGAAGGGTGCTTTACACTACAGTTTTTAAACTGCAACATTAACACCCCTCCTTCAGAGTGCAGGCACTGTACTTCCCATCTCCAGGACTCAAGTCCGGCCTGCCGGTTTCCCTGAATCCCTTCATAAATGTTACTTTGCTCACACTCCAACAGCACGTCAAGTATTAAAAACCATTTGTCTCCATTCACTCCTATCAAACACGCTCATGCATACCTGCTGGAAGTCCAAGCCCCTCGCACACAAAACCTCCTTTACCCCCTCTCTCCAACCTTTCCTAGGCCGACCCCTACCCCGCCTTCCTTCCACTACAGACTGATACACTCTTGAAGTCACTCTGTTTCGCTCCATTCTCTCTACATGTCCGAACCACCTCAACAACCCTTCCTCAGCCCTCTGGACAACAGTCATGTTGTTATGATTTTGTGCATCATGTGCTATTTCTTTCATTGCTGATTCTGGCTTTGATTCAGCCAAAGTATGCAGTGGCACTTTCTCTTTCTAAACATGACATTATTGGTGTCTTGTACATAGATCACACAAAATAAGTTATGTATACAAATCATATATGTAATGAAGAGTTAAATATAGAAATCTGTAACCTTAACATAGGAGCCAAAGCCAGAGTCAGCAGCTCTTGCCACGTATTCCAGACACAGTTTTCTATGGCATTTTATGTTCTTCAAATGCACTCATCTTTTGCATATGTTTAGCATAAGTGTGGAATGTTCCTATATGTTTGGCACAGTTAGGTAATTAAATGGGGCTTTCATATTTATGATGGTGACAAGCATGAAAGTCATCTCTTTTAATGTTCCATTGATGGGTTTCGAGAGTTTTCCTACTCCCACAGCTCAGCCCTGGGCCAGGCTTGTCTGGTTCTTATCTGGGCAACCAGGCTGTTGCTGCTGATGGCCCCACTGACCCACATAGACATCATAGCCTGATTGATATGGCACTTATTATTTGTTGACTTTTCTGGGTGCTTTATAGGATAGTTTCTTGCACTCAGTCAGTGGAATCAAAGGCATAGAAGTGAAATAGCCAGATACCGGATCACTTTGAGCAGTTGAATTGGTCCAAAATTTGCCTCAAAGTGGGCAGAATTACAAATATATGAAATGCTCTCAACATCCAATTATGCACCTGTCTATTTCTCTAAGTTTTGTATCAAATTTTACATTTTTTTATTGCCTTTAGAAAGGGTTTCAACCATTTTAAAAGTTTTTTTTTTTAAATTGTGAAACTGACAGGACTTTTAATTTCATGGATCATGACAGTGAAAAGGTTAAGAAACACAAGGCAAGTGTGAAAGCCCGAAAAGTGATGGAGTGGATAATTAGAACTTTCAAAACAAGAAATAATGATAAGTCATTAAGGAAGCATTTTGAAACAAGTGGCTTCCTTATTCAATGTCCCAAGTTGTGTACATGTCTTAATCTTTGTAGTTTGTGACATTTATTGAGGAAGCCACATGTGTCAAAACATTTCCTCAATAAATGTCTTAATGTCTGTGCATGTCTGCCTTTATCTGCACAGGATCTGCCTGGCTTTTAAAATAGATTAGACAAATGCATAAGTGAGAAAGGTTGAGATGATAGAGGGTCAAGGGAGTGATCTTAGCATGGATAAAGACATACTGGAACAGTATATTTTTTAAAGACATCAGCTGTCGCCCAGTGAGGCATGGTGACCTGTAAAAGAAGCATCAAAAGTCATAGTAGAAGATAGTCACTATACCTGGGGTATACATGGAGAGGGTTTTGGGGGTCAATGCCCCTGCAGCCCGGTCTGTGACCAGGCCTCATGGTGGATCAGGGCCTGATCAACCAGGCTGTTACTGTTGGCTGCACGCAACCTGATGTATGAACCAAAGCCCGGCTGGTCAGGTACTGACTTTAGGTGCCTGCCCAGTGCCTTCTTGAAGACAGCCAGGGGTCTATTGGTCATCTCCCTTATGTATGCTGGAAGGCAGTTGAACAGTCTTGGATCCCTGAAACTTATTGTGTTGTCTCTCATCGTGCTAGTAGCACCCCTACTTTTCATTGTGGGGATGTTGCATCATCTGCCGAGTCTTTTTCTTTCATAGGGAGTGATTTTCATGTGCAAGTTTGGTACTAACCCCTCTAGGATTATTGCAGTTATGTGTGCTGTGAAGGTTCTCTGTACATTTTCTAGGTCAGCAATTTCACCTGCCCTGAAAGGTGCTGTTAGTGTGCAGCAATATTCCAGCCTAGATAGAACAAGTATCCTGAAGAGTGTCATCATGGGCTTGGCATCACTAGTTCTGAAGGTTCTCATTATCCATCCTGTCATTTTTCTAACAGATGTGATTGATACACTGTTATGGTCCTTGAAGGTGAGATCCTCCGACATGATCACTCCCACGTCTTTTACATTAGTTTCTCGCTCTATTTTGTGGTTGGAATTTGTTTTATAATCCGATATAGTTTTAATTTCCTCGCATTTTCCATATCTGAGTAATTGAAATCTCTCATCATTGAATTTCATGTTGTGTTCTGCAGCCCATTTAAAGATTTGGTTGATGTCTGCCTGGAGTCTTGCAGTATTTTCAATGGAGCACACTGTCATGTAAATTCAGGTGTCATCTGCAAATTAAGACATGGTGCTGTGGCTTACATCCCTGTCTATGTCAGATATGAGAATGAGGAACAAGATGGGAGTGAGTACAGTGGAACCTCAAAAATCGAACGTATCACATATCAAACGTTTCGAAAATAGGACCATTTTTTCGGACAAACTGTGTCCCTATTATCGAATGAGCCCCTATTTTCGGACCGCCGGGTACGGGACCTGTCTGCCGGCCCGCTCTGTCCGTGTCCCCGCGCAGGCGCCATGAGCAGTCTAGCTTTGTTTATGCTTGAATGAACACTAACCTGCGCTCTCATTCACGCATTTTACGATTATTTCGTTGTGTTTAGTGCTTGTGGGACTGTGAAATAAGCTGCCATGGGCCCAAAGAAACTTGCTAGCGGTACCCCTGTGGTAAAGAAAGTGAGAAACACCATAGATGTGAAGAAGGAAATAATACAGAAGTATGAGAGTGGTGTGAGACTTGTTGAGCTTGCCAGGATGTATGGGAAAAACAAGTCGACCATCGGTTCTGTCCTGTCAAAGAAAGAACAAATCAAGGAAGCTGATGTTGCAAAAGGTGTTAATATGTTAACCAAAAAGAGACCACAAATAGTTGAAGAGGTTGAGAAGTTGTTGCTGGTGTGGATCAAGGATAAAGAGATTGCAGGTGATAGTGTTTCAGAGACGATTATTTGCGAAAAGGCAAGGAAGTTGCATGCTGATCTGGTACAGAAAACTCCTGGAACCAGTGCTGATAGTGAATTTAAGGCCAGCAGAGGCTGGTTTGACAGATTTAAGAAGCATAGTGGCATACACAATGTTGTAAGACATGGTGAGCTAGCCAGTTCAGACAAACGAGCGGCTGAGAAGTTTGTACAGGAGTTTAAGGGGTACATAGACAGTGAAGAATTGAAACCTGAACAAGTGTTTAATTGTGACAAAACAGGCTTGTTTTGGAAGAAAATGCCTAAAAGGACCTTCATCACACAGGAGGAAAAGGCACTGCCAGGACACAAGCCTATGAAAGACAGGCTTACTCTTTTGTTCTGTGCTAATGCTAGTGGTGATTTTAAAGTGAAGCCTTTACTTGTGTATCATTCAGAAAATCCCAGAGTGTTTAAGAACAAGTTGAACATTAAAATGGTATAAAATACTGACAGGTTGTTAGGTAAGACACATATGCAACAGTTAGGTATCTTTATTTCGAAACGTTTTGCCTACACAGTAGGCTTCTTCAGTCGAGTACAGAAAAGTTGATAGAAGCAGAAGATACTTGAAGACGATGTAATCAGTCCATCACCCTTAAAGTTTTGAGGTGGTCAGTCCCTCAGTCTGGAGAAGAGCATTGTTCCATAGTATGAAACAATATGGAGATGAAGTGACAGGATGGAGCCTTATATAGCGCCAGGAGGTGAGACGTAGGTCACTAGAAGAGGTAAGAACTCAGATGTTGGGAGGTCAGGTCCCTCTCAAATCCAGGCTCCATCCTGTCACTTCATCTCCATATTGTTTCATACTATGGAACAATGCTCTTCTCCAGACTGAGGGACTGACCACCTCAAAACTTTAAGGGTGATGGACTGATTACATCGTCTTCAAGTATCTTCTGCTTCTATCAACTTTTCTGTACTCAACTGAAGAAGCCTACTGTGTAGGCGAAACGTTTCGAAATAAAGATACCTAACTGTTGCATATGTGTCTTACCTAAGAACAAGTTATGTGTCTTGTGGAAAGCTAATCATAAGGCATTGGGGAACACCCTGGGGCTGGAGGTGAGTGGTGAGGATGTGGAAGAGTTGGTGGAGGACCACATGGGAGAGCTAACCACTGAAGAGCTGCAAGAGCTTCATCTGGAGTAGTATCAGACCACAGCTGAGGAACTTGCTTCAGAGGAGGAGGAAGAGGAAGTGGATGAGGTGCCTTCTTCAAAGATTAAGGAGATTTGTGCCAAGTGGAATGATGTCCAAATGTTTGTGCAGAAGTACCACCCTGAGCAAGCTGAAACAAGCCATCTTTGCAACAAGTTCAGTGACAGAACCATGTCCCATTTTAGGGAAATGTTAAAGAGGTGCCAGAAACAGAGGACTGTGGACAGTTATTTTGTGAGACAGGGGTCCAGTGACTCTCAAGCTGGTCCTAGTGGCATTAAAAGACAGAGAAGGGAAGTAACCCCAGAGAGGGCTTTACCTGAAGTCCTCATGGAGGGGGATTCTCCTTCCAAACACTAACCCCAACTCCCTCTCTCCTCCTCCCTATCTTCCAGATGCCATCACCAATCTTCAATAAAGGTAAGTAAAAATGTTATTTTATATGTATTACTATACATAATTAAAAACTATAGTATTTGTTGTATGTAAAACTGTAATTTATCTCTATAAAATGTATTTTTTGTGTGAATATTTTTGGGTTTCTTGAACGGATTAATTGTATTTCCATTATTTCTTATGGGAAATATTGCTTTGAATTTCAGACTTTTCGAATTTAGAACTAGCTCCTGGAACGGAGTAAGTTCGATTTTTGAGGTTCCACTGTACTGTGCCTTGTGGAACAGCTTTTCACCGTAGCTGCCTCAGACTTTACCCTGTTTACTACTACTCTTTGTGCTCTATCTGTGTTCTATCTATTTTCTATTCTATTTTCTGTATATAAGCATCTAGTGGAGTTCCACAAGGATCAGTGCTGGAATCTATTGTTCCTGATTTTTATTAATGATTATAGAAATTCACTCTTATCCTTTAAACTGTCCAAACGTAGATCTACATTCCTGCGCATAGCACTCCGAACATAGATCTATGTTCGATTTTGCATTGCTTCTTATGTAAAAAAAATGTAGATCTACATTCGGAGCGCTACACGTGCAAACGTAGATCTACGTTTGGACAGTTTAAGGGTTAAATATCCTTACTGTATTTGTGATTGGTGTCGCTTCAGAGACACAAAATTTGTGAGTTTTGTTTTACTTCTTAGCCCTTTTCAGTGTTATCTTAATGACTGGTTTACAGATGGTGATACAGAGTGGTGAAGTGCCAAGCGTACTACAGCAGCTGTGCAATCTTCCCTGGAAGTACTTCAGTGAGCCTAGCCTTACTAGCGTGCTCTTCCCTACTCTCCTAGCCTGCTGCCTTCATAATCATGATAATATGATTATTCTCCAACAGGAGATGAGCTTCCAGGTAATTCTTGAGAATATGATATTTTACCTGGTTAACACTCACCATTACTTTTGCTTCAGCTTAACTTTTCCCATGAAAAATTTACTTTTCAAAATAGAATTCATAATTCAAAATTTGTTCACAAAATTATAATGCAAAATTGCTTTACTGTATGTAATCAGATTTTATTACTTAGAATAATCATTGTACTTATGTTATATTGAGCATTTTTATAATCCACCCTTAACTGTTATATGAAATACAGTATTAAGTCTGGCCAAAATGCATTACATACCCTTGAAAATAAATTTTGATTTTATTCAGGATTTAATACAATATAATAAAATAATAATATTGGCAGTTTGGAAGGATATGTTGTGTATCTTTATATGTATATGCTTCTAAACTGTTGTATTCTGAGCACCTCTGCAAAAACAGTGATTATGTGTGAGTGTGGTGAAAGTGTTGAATGATGATGAAAGTATTTTCTTTTTGGGGATTTTCTTTCTTTTTTGGGTCACCCTGCCTCGGTGGGAGACGGCCGACTTGTTGAAAAAAAAAAAAAATAATTTTATTATGTCTTATAGAAATCCTGCTCGATTATTTTTCAGTAGCATTTAAGTATCATAGGTTAGGTTAGGTAAGGCTCATCAGGAAACAGTCATCGGTCATCTGACCAAGGTTTTCCGCTGGCTTACCAGTCCACCCCTTTAAAAATTATGGTTATAATTATAACTATTGGGAGCAAGAAGCTAGTAACCCATTCTGTATAAATTACTAAATTTAAAAAGAAAAACTTTTGTTTTTCTTTTTAGGTCACCCTGCCTTGGTGGGATATGGCCAGTTTGTTAAAAAAAAAAAATTATAAATGTTCACCCCTTAACCCTTTGACTGTCGCAGGCCCCTTTCTGAAACTGTCATTCTATGTCGCAAAATATTCGAAAAAAAAAAAATGTTTTTTCTTACCAAAATGTTCGGATTATTTTACCGAGTGTTTTAAGCCTAAAAAAATTTGTTTGCCATCAGTACTTACCGAGATACAGAGGCGCAAAGTTGGCAGAAAATGAGCAGTGTATGGCAACAGCGGCGAATGCCGCCCACCCGGTATTCTTTTATTTACTCCAATTCGAAGGCTTCTTGTATTTTCCAATATTTTTCTTTTCTAAGTAACTTATGTGGCCTGTGAGACTACAGTAAGGTGCATTGTTCAAATATACACTCATTGTTTACAACACAATAACTGAACAAACATTATCACTATTAGTTTGTGTATAAAACTTTTTTACACAAACAAACAATACAAAACATTGTTTATTACTATTGTTCCATAATGTATATACGTATGTACAGTCACTGAACACTTTCCTAGAACTGCTGTAGCTTGTGGAACTCTTTGAAACATGGGTATATGCAGAGTGGCACTTGACACTCCTCACACATAAAACGAGTGTCTCTGCATGTTTGTGTGCGTTTTGTGGTATGTCCACATACAAAACACCTCTTCTGAGCATTTTTCTTGAGGGCAGTAGGAGGCAGTTGTATGGGGTAGTGATCACCAGGCCTCAAACGAGATGGCGTGTGTTGGTAATTTCGTGAGCGCTGGTCTATTGCAGGTGTTGCTCCTTGGTACTTGGGGATTATTTGTCTGATGACTGACAAACAAAATTCACCATATTTTGGTTTGTTGTTGGTCCTCAACTTGTATATGTTATAAGCATTTAGCATGGAAATATCAACAAGATGGAAAAAAAGTTTTATATACCACTTATAACTCTTGCATACACAATCAGCAAACCCAATCTGCATGTCACATTTGTCCACTAAGCGCATATTGAGGTTGTAGTCCATGACAGCTGCAGGTTTTAGAATGGGTCCATTGGTCTCTCTGTTGTGCCTGCCAGTGTGTGCCATTTCGTTTCGGTGAACTGATGTCAACAATGTGACATCACGTTTGTCATGCCACCGAAATGCCGTGATGTCATTGGCAGCGTCGGTCAGGTTCACTCACAAGAAATCACTGAGTATGGGGCTTGTGTACCAGTTATCAGTAAATAATATATGCCCCTTACCAAGATATGGTTCCATCATTGTTTGAACCACATCACCAGAGATACCCAATAACTTCCTGGTATCTCTCAATGTATTACTGCCAGTGTACACAATGATATCCAAAATGAGACCACTTTTGCAATCACACAGTACAAATAACTTTATACCAAAGCGTTTCCTCTTCCTTGGTATGTATTGCTTGAATGAGAGTCTTCCTTTGAATAAAATCAAAGACTCGTCAATAACAAGCTTCCTGAAGGGATAAAAATACATGCAACACTTTTGTTTCAGGTACAAAAACACATTTCTGATCTTATATAACCTGTCGCTTTTGTCAGGCCTTGTTTTGTCTGAAAAGTGTAACATACTTAACAGTATCAAGAAACGATTCACACCCATAATGTCACTAAAACCTGGGGTTGAAATCAGGCGTTCTGTTGCCCAGTATGTGGTGACAGTGTGCTTATACACATGTGGCATAAGCATTATTGTGGCAAAAAACAGGTACATCTCTGCCACAGTTGTGTCCTTCCACTGGTGTAGCCGTGATCTTGGTGAGAGAACTGTATTTGCCATGGTGTACTCATAGTATGTGTTGGTTTCCCTGACAATAATGTTCATCAGGGGTTCATCGAAGAATAACTGAAAGCATTCCAGTTCAGTAGCATTGTTCCCAAGTGTACACAATGGCCGTATTCCACTTTGTGTTTCATCAAAGTCATGGGGACTGGGAACAAACTCATCACCTTGCTGCCAATCCCAGATGCAGTCTGCTGGTGGGTTCTGGATATTGAAATGTGGTTGTGCAGGTTGTGGGAGTGTGGGGTTGGGTGAGGCTGGTTGTGCAGAGTCAGCAGCGTGGGTAGTAGCGTGGCCCGCTGCCAGTGCCACATGACTCATGCCACCATCACTATCACTACCACCACCTGCTGCCTCACTCACATCATTCATACCCATCGTAACAATATCGTCATCTTCACTATCAGGTCGTGGTGTAGGGCCACGGGATGTGCTCCGAGATTTACTCCTTCCCCTTGGAACAGCATATGAAACACTACCAGACCGCATGCTACGTCATATATACTGCTGCTTCACTGAGGAATATTCACCCTCACTGTCACAACTAAAACTGCTTTCAGTAACTTTGAAATCACTATCACTATCACTTTCACTGCTCACATTTGAGTCTTGTACACAGGCAAATAGTTTCCTCTTTTGTCCTGGTACAGGTGAACATGAATGTGAACGTGAACGAGCCAGCCCAGCACCAGAGGTGGAAGGTCATGGGTCATCTGTGTTTTCATCACTAATTACGTTATCCTGGGCACTTTTTTCAGTCACACCCACTTGAAAACCATGGAATTCACTTTCACTGACACTTTCATCGCTGTTAGAGCTATCACTTGTGAACAAAAGACCTCCAATCTGCTGAGGAGTGAGGTACTTCTTACTGCTAGGCATTGTGAAAATGGACTACCAAGATGGTGTTCCCACAATGCACCACTGAGTCCCAGATTTTTTTCACAGGGTGCACACCCACCACTCAGACCCATTCTCTCTCATGTAGGTCTACCAGCTTTCTCCCGCTTGATTTGAAGCCGCTAGAATTTACGCGTTTGAATATGTCAGAAACAGTGGCGCGTAAGACGTGTATATACGACGTAAACAGTCAGAGGGTTAACTGTCCAAACATAGATCTATGCTCCAAACGTAGATCTATGTTTAATTTTTCCTGCCTCCAAATTTGGCACGATTGGCCTAAGATGCCTGGTCAGCATAGAATGGATCTTAACCCTTGGTGTGCAGTGTATTAAAAAAATCTGTGACCATTTAGTACCTTGTGGGAGCAAACTGTGTGGCAAACACCAAGGATTCACTGATGTCATGTCCTATTAACACTCCCCTTTTAATTAAACCTTTGGGGGTCGCCAGGCCCTCTCAGAGACTTGTTCTCAGGGTGGCCAAAATTAAAACAAAAAAAAAAAAATCTTACGAAAAGATAGAGAATCTTTTCCCAATCATAATGACACCAAAAGTATGAAATTTGATGGAAAACTTAGGGAATTATGCTCTTGCGAAGTTAGCGGTCTCAAGGATGTTCACGCATTGACAATTTTGCCCACTTTGAGCCCTATTTTCGGCCAATTCCAGTATACTAGTCGACAAAAATCATAACTATTTCGCTAGAACTCTGTTTTTTTTTCCAACGAATGAGTACAAGAAACCACCCATTTACCAATTTCAACTATCCAATAAAGTGGTCAGAATTTAGCAATTTTGCCAATTTCACACAAATTTCAGATGCCAATGTCCAAATAGGGTCCAGAATAAACAAGAAAGACATTCCTGGCACTAAAATAACATTTCCTCTGTTCATTAGTCACGTCCCCAGACCCCTCTTACATTTCTTTTGCTTTCCACTTTGATTTTTTATTCTCACAAAAAAAACATGATTTACTGTTATGCAGACTACTGCATTAGTGTAGAAATGGTATAAATAATATCGGCGCACTTGTGAAAGAACATTAGACTCACCAGTTGACGTGTATTGGACACTTAGCATGATTTGTTTACTTTTGAACTTTGGTTAAAATTGAACATTTCTGTTATTTTGAGCTCAATTTCAAGGTACTTTTCATTGTAAAACCAGTCAAAATCATCTCAGTTTCTGTAATATGTGTTCCATTCTATACAATGAGACCAGGAAAACTAGAATACAACAATAAATACCATATGAAAATACAGTGCAAAGTCGCTGTTTTAAATATAAAACACGGTCGAAGTTTTTTTTTTCTCATTACTCACTGTGTGCTGCAGGATTTTTTTATACTGCGCACACTGACCACATAGACCCATTCTTTTATATGTAGGCCTACCAGCTTTCTCTTGCTAGATTTGAGGGCGCTAGAATTTATGCGTACTAGTACGTCAAAAACCCTGGAGCGTAAACCGTACTAGTCTGGCCGAAACTGCGAAAGGGTTAAGAGGAAAGTGTCATCTTGCCAGAATATCCTATAACCTATGCCCTAAGTAAAAAGAAACGAGTCTGGAACTATAATTTCGGCAGGCTGGCTGGCCAGCTGGGTAGCCGGCAGCTGGCTGGCCGGCGGCTGGCTGGCTGGTGGCTAGCTGGCCGGCGGCTGGCTGGCTGGCGGCTGGCTGGCAGGCAGCTGGCTGGCCAGTTGGCTGGGTGTTTGGCTGTCTCTATCTCCAGCTGTCTGTCTGTATCTATCTCTGTCTCACAGGAACACATACGTAAATACAGTGGAACCTTGACTTACGAGTTTAATCCGTTCCAGGAGCTAGCTTGTAACTCGATTTACTCATATATCAAATTAATTTTCCTCATTTAAATTAATTGAAAAGCCATTCATCCATTCCTGAACTCGAGAGAGCCAAGAAAAAAATACTCGAATATGACACTATTATCAACTATACGGCTTATTTGTCTATCACAATTCATCTAATATGACATAATAAACAATATAATTAACACAGAAACATGATATATATTCTAGAATTAATAAAATAGGCCATAATACAGTGGCAGAGGCAGTGGCGAATATGTCCACCATTTCCTGTGTGTATATACTGAGAGTATCTTCCTGTGCTCTTATTGTAAGAAAAAACAGAGTATTTTTGAGGCTAACTGCAATAGATCACTATTTTTCTAAGGAAAACACTGAAAATATCATATATAAATACATAATAAATCATAATATACTACTGAATGTAAAGAAATAATAAACTGTTTATATAAAGTGTATATGTACTTACACATTGAACATAACTGATACAATTTGTTTTGTTTAATCACTGAACATAACTGATACAGTATCTCCTGCGAGCAGCAGCTTCTCCATCTTTTCATGGACAGAGGTTCGCAGTTGGCCAGTTGGCTGGGTGTTTGGCTGTCTCTATCTCTGTCTGTCTGTCTGTATCTATCTGTATCTAATTTAGGGAACTGAAGCCCCTCACCAGCGTCAAGGAACCTTGACGCTGGTGAGGGGCTTCAGTTCCCTAAATTATTATCAATAATAATAGTTAAAATAATTATTACAGTAACAATAGAGCCTCAGTTCTCTAAATTAATAATAATAATACATTATTATAACAATGAGAGCTTCAGAAAGAAGTCAACTCAGTGCACTGTTTACCTCACAGTGGGAGCAGTCCTCTCCTGATTTGCTTACATTTTTGACAGTCACTTGGCCAAATTTTTCTAACCAAGGGTCCTAAGAAAGTAATTGTAAAGGACAGTACTGGTAAGAAAAAGAGAATGATTTCCATGGATTTAAAGCATGAAATCATAGATAAACAAGAGAGGTGTCCAGGTTTTGGGTTGAAGGGGAAGTGGGGGGGAAGCTGGCTCGTAACTCAAATGCTGGCTCGTAACTCAGAGCAATAAATCGACCCGTTGACTGCTCGTATCTCAAAAAACTCGCATCTTGGGGCACTTGTAAGTCAAGGTTCCACTGTACAATTATACATAGTGTAAATTACCTAAGGAGACCATTTCCCGGTAAAAGTAGGTCTTAGACAGGGATGTGTAATGTCACCATGGTGGTTTAATATATTTATAGATGGGGTTGTAAAAGAAGTAAATGCTAGGTGCTCAGGAGAGGGGTAGGATTAAATTATGGGGAATCAAATACAAAAGGGGAATTGACACAGTTACTTTTTTGCTGATGATACTGTGGGAGATTCTAAAGAAAAATTGCAAAGGTTAGTGGACGAGTTTGGGAGTGTGTGTAAAGGTAGAAAGTTGAAAGTGAACATAGAAAAGAGTAAGGTGATGAGGATATCAAATGATTTAGATAAAGAAAAATTGGATATCAAATTGGGGAGGAGGAGTGTGGAAGAAGTGAATGTTTTCAGATATTTGGGAGTTGACATGTCAGCAGATGGATTTATGAAGGATGAGGTTAATCATAGAATTGATGAAGGAAAAAAAGGGAGTGGTGTGTTGAGGTATATGTGGAGACAAAAAACATTATCTATGGAGGCAAAGAAGGGAATGTATGAAAGTATAGTAGTACCAACACTCTTATATGGGTGTGAAGCTTGGGTTGTGAATGCAGCAGCGAGGAGGCGGTTGGAGGCAGTGGAAATGTCCTGTCTAAGGGCAATGTGTGGTGTAAATATTATGCAGAAAATTTGGAGTGTGGTAATTAGGAGAAGGTGTAGAGTTAATAAAAGTATTAGTCAGAGGGCTGAAGAGGGGTTGTTGAGGTGGTTTGGTCATTTAGAGAGAATGGATCAAAGCAGAATGACATGGAGAGTGTATAACTGTGTTGGGGAAAGAAGGCGGGGTAGGGGTCATCCTCGAAAAGGTTGGAGGGAGGAGGTAAAGGAGGTTTTGTGGGCAAGGGGCTTGGACTTTCAGGAAGCGTGCGTGAGCGTGTTAGATAGGAGTGAATGGAGACGAATGATATTTGAGACCTGACGAGCTGTTGGAGTGTGAGCAGGGTAATATTTAGTGAAGGGATTCAGGGAAACCGGTTATGTTTATATAGCCAGACTTGAGTCCTGGAAATGGGAAGTACAATGCTTGCACTTGAAGGAGGGGTTTGGGATATTGGCAGTTTGGAGGGATATGTTGTGTATCTGTATTACGTATATGCTTCTAAACTGTTGTATTCTGAGCACCTCT
This sequence comes from Cherax quadricarinatus, assembly GCF_038502225.1. Lineage (NCBI taxonomy): Eukaryota > Metazoa > Arthropoda > Malacostraca > Decapoda > Parastacidae > Cherax > Cherax quadricarinatus. The sequence continues at coordinate 23,937,838 of NC_091332.1, forward strand.
GCAAAAACAGTGATTATGTTTGAGCGAGGTGAAAGTGTTGAATGATGATGGAAGTACAGTACGTATTTTCTTTTTGGGGATTTTCCTTCTTTTTGGGTCACCCTGCCTCGGTGGAAGACAGCTGACTTGCTAAAAAAAAAAATTCCAGACAAAGTGCTATGCTGTACTTGTATATAGTGATTGTGTATAATATCAGATGGTTCATGATCACCTATTTGAGACAGACAGATAGATAGACAGGCAGATAGATAGACAGACATGTTTATGCGTAAGAGTGAAAACAAATAAAGGGAAGGCTCATCAAGTGTCACCACTGTCATTAGCGGAGAGAGAGGATAAGACGACACTCATCAAATGTCACCACTGTCATTAGTGGCGAGATAATGTTAGATAAGGAGAGATAAGATTAGATAAGACGACGCTCATCATTGTCAGCAGTGGAGTGAAGAGATAAGACAAGTGATACACTCTTACATTAAGCAGCAGCAGCCACCGCTGCCACAGCCGCAGTGGCTCCCACCGCCGCCGCCGCTGCTGCTGCATTTTCTTCTTTTTATTATTATATACAGTGGACCCCCGCATAACGATGGCATCACATAGCGATTATTCCGCATACCGCTTACTTTAATCGCAAAATTTTTGCCGCGCATACCGATTAAAAACCCGCTCACCGATTTTCGTCCGAGACGCGTCCAATGTGCGCCCTCAGCCAGCCTCACATGTGCCGCCCGTGCCATTGTTTACCAGCCAGCCTCCGCGGTAACATCCAAGCATACACTCGGAATATTTCGTATTATTACAGTGTTTTCGGTGCTGTTTCTGGAAAATAAGTGACCATGGGCCCCAAGAAAGCTTCTAGTGCCAACCCTGTAGTAAAAAGGGTGAGAATTAGTATGGAAATTAAGAAAGATTTTGAAGGGTTTGGGGCTAACCCTGAGAAGCCTATGCCAGTTGTGGAATCCATTGTGCCTACTTCAAAAATTAAGGAAATGTGTGCACAGTGGGTTGAACTGCAAACCTTTATGGATGAAAATCACCCTGACACAGCTGTTGCAAGCCGTGCTGGTGACTATTTCAATGACAATGTTGTGGCCCATTTTAGACAAATCGTAAAGGAACAGGAGGTACAGAGCTCTATGGACAGATTTGTTGTGCGACAGAGGTCCAGTGACTCTCAAGCTGGTCCTAGTGGCATTAAAAGAAGAAGGGAAGTAACCCCGGAAAAGGACTTGCTACCTCAAGTCCTAATGGAAGGGGATTCCCCTTCTAAACAATAAGTTCGACACTCTCCCCTCCTCCCATCCCATCAATCATCACCAGATCTTCAATAAAAGTAAGTGTCATGTAAGTGTGCATGCCTTTTTCAGTTTGTGTGTATTAAAATTAACATTTCATGTGGTAAAAAAATTTTTTTTTCATACTTTTGGGTGTCTTGCACGGATTAATTTTATTTCCATTATTTCTTATGGGGAAAATTCATTCACATAACGATTATTTCGCATAACAATTACCCCTCTTGCACGGATTAAAATCGTTAACCGGGGGTCCACTGTATTTGTGTATCCAGAACATTGCCGGGACCTATAAATACTATGTACAGTGGTCCCTCAATTACCGTCCTTAATCCGTTCCTGGAAGTGGGACTATTATCGAAACACGATTTTCGAATAAATTTTCCCCATAAGAAATAATGTAAATACAATTAATCCGTTTCTGACACCCAGAAGTATTAAAGCAAAAAAATTTTTTACATGAAATATAGATGTAATACATAAACAATACAATGGGACATGATGAATGAAACATTAACAGCATAACACTTACCTTTATTGGCGATTCTTCTTAGTGTATGGAAGACTGGAGGAGGAAATCCCTACTACCATTAGCACAGAACATGAGCATCAGCCTATCTTTCATAGGCTTGTGTCCTGGCAGTGCCTTTTCTTCCTGAGTAATGTAGGTCCTCTTTGGCATTTTCTTCCAAAAGAGGCCTGTTTTGTCACAATTGAACACTTTTTCAGGTTTCAGTCCTTCAGCCTCTATGTACTCCTTGAATTCCTGTACATATTTTTCAGCCGCTTTTTGGTCCGAACGGGCAGCCTCACCATGCTTTATCACACTGTGTATGCCAGTACACTTCTTAAATCTCTCAAACCAGCCTTTGCTGGCCTTAAATTCACTCAAATCATCACTAGTTGCAGGCAGTTTCTTTACCAAATCGTCATGCAACTGCCTAGCCTTTTCACAAATAATTGACGTCATAAGACTATCTCCTGCTAATTGTTTCTCGTTTATCCACACCAATAATAACTTCTCAACATCTTCGAGTACTGGTGATCTCATTTTTGTCAGCATATTTACCCCCTTTGCAACAACAGCTTCCTTGATTTCCTTTTTCTTAGCTATGATGGAAGATATGGTTGTACGGGATTTGTTATACATCCTGGCCAGTTCTCCCACACGTACGCCACTTTTATATTGTTCAATGATGTTTTTCTTAAATTCAATCGTATTTCTCACCTTCTTTACCAAAGGCTTGGCACTAGGAGCTTTCGTTGGAGCCATGGTAGCTTATTTAGCACTTGCAAGCACTAAAATGAATGGAATATTATGAAATATTTTGTATGAACACATGAGGGGACCGTCGCTCACTGGTAAACAATGGCACACTGACTGGGAAGGGAGGACGATGCGGCTCAGAGCCGTGAGTACGCGTCTAGGACGAAAGACGATTAGCGAGTTAACGGACTACAGTGGACCCCCGCATAGCGACCTTAATCCGTGCAAGAGGGCTGGCTGTTATGCGAAATGTTCGCTATGTGAATGAATTTTCCCCATAAGAAATAATGGAAATCAAATTAATCCGTGCAAGACACCCAAAAGTTTGAAAAAAAAAATTTTACCACATGAAATATACATTTTCCTACACACAAAGAGAAGGATACATGCACAATAGTAGAGTAGTACATGCACAATATATATTGTGCATGTACTACTCTACTAAATGAAGAATAAATGACACTTACCTTTATTGAAGATGCAGCAATGACTGATGAGACACTGTGTCCTGGGAGTGCCTTTTCCTCCTGAGTACTGTAGGTCCTGTTTGGTATTTTCTTCCAGAACAGGCCTTATCACACTGTGTATGTCACTACGATTCTTAAATCTCTCAAACCAACCTTTGCTGGCTCTAAATTCACCAATATGAGCACTAGTTCCAGGCATTTTCCCTGTTCACCTGGGTGTTAGTCGACTGGTGTGGGTTGCATCCTGGGAGACAAGATTAAGGACCCCAATGGAAATAAGTTAGACAGTCTTCGATGACACTGACTTTTTTGGGCTATCCTGGGTGGCAAATCCTCTGGGGTTAATTGTTTCTTGGTATTCTCAATAAGCCACACCAACAACGGTGCTACAGCAGCAGCAGCAGCAGCTGACGATGTTACAGCAGCAGCAGACGATGCTACAGCAGCAGCAGCAGCAGACGATGCTACAGCAGCAACAGACGATGCTACAGCAGCAGCAGACGATGCTACAGCAGCAACTGACGATGTTACAGCAGCAGCAGACGATGCTACAGCAGCAGCAGCAGCAGACGATGCTACAGCAGCAGCAGCAGCTGACGGTGGTACAGCAGCAACAGACGATGCTACAGCAGCAACAGACGATGCTACAGCAGCAGCAGACGATGCTACAGCAGCAGCAGATGATGCTACAGCAGCAGCAGACGGTACTACAGCAGCAGGAGCAGCTGACGGTGGTACAGCAGCAGCAGCTGACAGTGCAGCAGCAGCTGACGGTGATACAGCAGCAGCAGCAGCTGTACCACCAATAGTAGCGATGGTTGATTGGGGTTTATTATACAACCTGGCCAGCTCGGAGACACGCACTCCACTTTCATACTTATCAATGATCTTTTTCTTCATCTCCATAGTAATTCTCACCCTTATTGCTGTAGGGTTGGCACTAGAAGCTTTCTTGGGGCCCATGGTCACTTATTTTCCAGAAAAAAATCACCAAAAACACTGTAATAATACAAAATGTTCCGATTGTATGCTTGGATGTTACCGCGGAGGCTGGCTGGTAAACAATGCCACCCGCGGAACATGTGAGCGTGGCTCAGGCCGCACATTGGACGCGTCTCGGACGAAGGCCGCTGAGCGGGTTTTTGGGCGCTATGCGGGGCAAAATTTTAGCGATCAAAGCGTCCGCTATGCGGATTGTCCGCTATGCAAAGCGTCCGTTATGCGGGGGTCCACTGTATTTGCGAACCAATGTTTAGATGAAATAACGCGACTACAGTGGTCCCTCGTTTTTCATAATTAATCCGTTCCTGGAGCCGTTACTATAAACAAAATTTACGATTTGCGAATCAATTTTCCCCATAAGAAATAATGTAAATACAATTAATCCGTTCCTGACACCCAGAAGTATTAAAACAAAAAAAATAATTTTCCATGAAATATACATATAGTACATAAACAATACAATGGGAAATGATGAATGAAACATTAACAGCATAACACTTGCCTTTATTGGAGATTCTTCTTAGTGTATGGGAGACTGGAGGAGGAGAGAGATTGGATTGTTTACAATTTGGAAGGGGAATCCCCTTCCAGCAACACCTCAGGTACCAATTGCTTCTCTGGGGGTTGCTTCTCTTCTCTGTTTCTTAATGCCACTAGGACCACCTTGAGAGTCACTCTAGTCCTGTCTCGCAAAGTAACTGTGGAGAGAGCTCTGTTTCTGGCGTCTCTTTAACACTTCCCGAAAATGGCCCAAGACTTTGTCACTGTACATATTTCTCACCTTCTTTACCACAGGCTTGGCACTAGGAGATTTCTTTGGAGCCATGGTAGCTTATTTAGTAATTGGAAGCACTAAAATGAGTGGAATATTATGAAATATTTCGTAGGAGCACTTGAGGGGACCTTCACTCACTGGTAAACAATGCCAGACTGGCTGTGTAGGGAGGCCGTCCCGGCTCACACCGTGCGTACGCGTCCCGGACGAACTACTATTCGCGAGTCAACCCATGAAAAGCGAGTCCATGTTTATATGAAAATACCCCTATGATTGGCGAAATTTACGATTGCCGAGAACTACGAAAAGCGAGGGACCACTGTATTTCTGAAATGGACAGCTTTCAGGCCGGACGATTATTGAGGGACCACTGCATATATTTCTAGACAATAGTATGTGACAAAGGTAGGTAAAAATGTTCACCTGTCACTGTGTTTGTGATTATTTGAGCACATTTCAGTACCTAATATTAGTGTTAGAACAAAGAATAACTATGAAATCACAAGGACCACTACAGATTGTCATTATCAGAACATAAAAATTATACAAATTAAAAAAAAATTAGATAAAAAGATATATCGGCAGCACATCTGCAAGTGGCAGCACTTCATGTTGTCGTCAGATGAGTGACAAGTGCTGACTTTGCAACCTTATATCTCTGTAAGTACTGACTCTAGAATTTTTTTTTTTTGCATTACTTTATGTAAAAAAATGTCCTCTTCATTCAGAAAAAAAAAAAAGTTTTTTTATTTTTCAAAATATTCGGAGCGCTGGGGTAGAGAACGTAGATCTACATTTGGACAGTTAAGGGATTAATTATATATGTATCATGGTGATGATAAGGGATTAGTTTTTCACTTTCTGGCATATTACAGTATGTCTAAATGTTAATGAGTTGTTGTTCTTCAGGTTCTAGAGGACTTCCTGCACAATAATCAAGCATGTGATAAGCCTCTTATCCATATACTGCAGAGAACTCATGTTCAGGGCTGAGACTGCTCATCAAGCCACTGTGTTGTTGGTTCCTCACCGTCTGCCTTCATATCTGTTGTAACTAGAATTTGCCTTTGATTTGCTTCATTTCTCAACAACAGTGTGTATTGCTGAATTATGCATATTTTCAGGATCTCTCATATTCATACCTTGTATTGGGGTTTAATCTAAGAATCTCCGACAATATGGATGCATTATGTGTTAATCGTAAGGTAATAGCTTTACAAATTTTTATTTTGTACTAACATAAGACTATACTAGATATGGTCTTAAGAATTAGTATACTGTGTACTACACTGAATTAAATGTGTGGTGACTAGTAAATTTGTTTATTATATGATGTTGATGTAAGTGATGTTATTCCAAATATCCTGTTATCAGTTTTGTATTCAATTACAGAATGAAAATTAATATTGTATCATTTCAAGATTATAGGTATTTCACATTAAAAAAATGTACAGTAGGTGGCTAATACATATTTTATTAAATTTCATTTGAATTTTTTCCAAGTTATTTTATATAATATACAGTATATATTTGTTGCCATATGTCTTTCTCTCATTGCAATATTAAAGGAAATTTTTTTTTGCAATTTAATGTGACTTACACTGTGAGGTCATCATGGAATAATTTCTTGTTGATAAAAGCTAGCCAGCATTTACTGATCAAGTATCTATATGTACTGTTAGTTGCATGTATCATGGTCAGCAGTAAGAATACGTACTGTTATGTTCTCTTAGTCTAACTTCACTCAGGTTGTAACTTAGCTTGTATTGCTGTACTGTATTCATAATGATCACTATATTTTACATTTTTGTGGATTGCAACTTGTAAGTAATTTAATTAATCGCAGTAATATGTTATACGTGAAGACTGGATGTTGCATTTAAAAGTTCTGTGAATGAATTGCCAAAATGTATTCACTTTATATATATATATAAAGTTTTTACCGAATTGTCAGACACACGTACCCACTCATGCACATGTGGACATGCATGTGCATGCACACATGCTTGCATATATCCCCACCCACACCAACATTAATGACAAATGAAGTGTCTTACAACTGTAAGATTGTAAATGTGATATACCAGTATTCAAGAAAAACAGGTAAGAAGCCAAGAACTGCCATTGTCTCTAACAAATGTATTATGTAAATTTCTAAAAAAAAAAAAAAAATGAGGAAAAGACATTGAACATATAGAAAGTATTAGATTCTTCACAGAGCAGCAGAATGGGTTCAGAAATGAAAGGTCATGCTTTACTACTATTATAAACATTGGATATATTAACACATTAGGCAGGAACGAGAGGGAAGGATGACTTACATGTTCCTAGACTGCACAAGGGATTTTAATAAGTTGTTATATTGAAAGCTACTAGCAAATTGGAGAAGCAAGTTTGAATGAAAGACAAGATATCCACTTGGAAAAGGGAATGCTTCTGGTAAAAGAAAACGGCTAACTTTGAAAAGTGAATGCTTGAACAAAAATCCGCTATGAGATGAACATCAGAATAGGATAGTGCTACAAGTGAAATTCCACAAGACTAAGTGCTGGGCACAATACTGTTTTTGGAATACATAAAAGACCTGGTTGCAGGTCTTTATTTATGGCTGATTCCAAAATAATGAGAATACAAATTGAAGGGGAAAGAATACAGTGGAACCTCAAATTTCGAACTTAATCCGTTCCAGGAGCTAGTTCTAAATCGAAAAGTCTGAAATTCAAAGCAATATTTCCCATAAGAAATAATGGAAATACAATTAATCCATTCCAAAAACCCAAAATATTCACAAAAAAAAAAACATTTTATAGAGATTAATTACAGTTTTACATACACACAACAAATGCTATAGTCTTTAATTATGTATAGTAATATAAAATAACATTTTTACTTACCTTTATTGAAGATTGGTGATGGCACCTGGAAGATAGGGAGGAGGAGAGAGGGAGTTGGGGTTATTGTTTGGAAGGAGAATCCCCCTCCATGAGGACTTCCAGTATCAAAGCCCTCTCTGGGGTTGCTTCCCTTCTCTGTATTGTAATGCCACTAGGACCAGCTTGAGAGTCATTGGACCCCTGTCTCACAAAATAACTGTCTACAGTCCTCTGTTTCTGTCTCACAAAATTACTGTCCACAGTCGTCTGTTTCTGTCTCACAAAATAACTGTCCACAATCGTCTGTTTGTCTCACAAAATAACTCCACAGTTGTCTGTTTCTGTCTCACAAAATAACTCCACAGTCATCTGTTTCTGTCTCACAAAATAACTGTCCACAATCGTCTGTTTGTCTCACAAAATAACTCCACAGTTGTCTGTTTCTGTCTCACAAAATAGCTCCACAGTCGTCTGTTTCTGTCTCACAAAATAACTGTCCACAATCGTCTGTCTCACAAAATAACTCCACAGTCATCTGTTTCTGTCTCACAAAATAACTGTCCACAATCGTCTGTTTGTCTCACAAAATAACTCCACAGTTGTCTGTTTCTGTCTCACAAAATAGCTCCACAGTCGTCTGTTTCTGTCTCACAAAATAACTGTCCACAATCGTCTGTCTCACAAAATAACTCCACAGTCGTCTGTTTCTGTCTCACAAAATAACTGTCCACAATCATCTGTTTCTGTCTCACAAAATAACTGTCCACAGTCCTCTGTACATCCTGGCAATCTCAACAAGTCTCACTCCAATCTCATACTTCTGTATTATTTCCTTCTTCACATCTATGGTGTTTCTCACTTTCTTTACCACAGGGGTACCGCTAGCAAGTTTCTTTGGGCCCATGGCAGCTTATTTCACAGCCCCACAAGCACGAAACACAAACAATCGTAAAATGTGTGAATGAGATCGCAGGTTAGTGTTCACTCAAGCATAAACAAAGCTAGACTGCTCATGGCGCCTGCGCGGGGATGCAGACAGAGCGGGCCAGCGGACAGGTCCCGTACCCGGCGGTCCGAAAATAGGGGCGCGTTCGATAATAGGGACACTGTCCGAAAAAGTGGTCTTATTTTCGAAACGTTCGATATGTGATACGTTCGATTTTTGAGGTTCCACTGTACTGCAAAGAAGACCTGAATTAATTTTAAGATTTGTTGAATATATGGTAACAAGAATTAAACCCACGTATGTTCTGAAGTTGAGAGAGACGGAATGGGGGCCAAGAGCAAAGTACCGATCTGAGGGAGAAAAAACTCTTGGAAACAGTTCAAAAAGACCTAATAACCATGACCCAAAATGTATCTCCTGAAGTGTGTAAAAACAGAATAGCATCAGCAGCACAAGCTTAGATTGCAAATCAGCACTGTATGACTCTTATGGGTTTAGTTATGATTGTAATAATTAGAGCGCAAATAATATAAGAATCGCATTCAGTAACACAGACTCTTCAAAAAAATCTTCTGATACTGTACATGCAATCTGTTTTTGAGTACAGAGTTTGTATGGAATTAGCACCTAGTAAAACAGTGAAGCTTGAGAGAGTGTAAAGGAGAACATCAAGACTGTTGCTTGAGATGGGAAAAATGAGCTACTAGAAACGATTAAGAGAATTATAGCAAGCCTTATGTCACTGGAGAAGCAGAGCCAAAGGGAATATTATCACACCCTTAAATACTACTGGGTATTTGCAAGGTAGATGAGAATAAACTCTTCACCCGGAATGCAGGAAGAACAAAAAAGATGCAGTTAGAAATTACACATCCAAGTGAACCATGGGGATATAGGAGCTATTTCTTCAATATAAGACTGGTAAATAAGTGTAGTGAACTGATCACTGATAATAGAAGCAGACTGTGCAGTTGTTCAGGAACAGATATAAGAGGATTTCCATCAGTCAGTTGAAAGTTAAAGAACTGGAGTTCACAGTCTGTAAAATCAAATGGGTAAAAAAAAGAAACACACCCATGTTTTTGCCCACTCACCGGGGTCGAGTCTCGCGCGGTCGAGCTCCGTCAAAGGTTGTGTTTCCTGATAGTAGCAGAGGGAACAGAATGTGGGAGATGGGCGTGTGTAACCATAAAATGCATATACTCCGTTGAACCAACAAAAAGGGAATATTGGTGAACACTGAATAGGAAAATGTGGATGGCAGTGTCATATGGAGAGTGCCGGTGGAGGAATGGTTACTGTGGAAATAGACCTGACCAGCACTAGTGAATTATTGCCAGATGTTGACACAAGTGGAAATAAACAGATATTGAACTATCTATAAGTAATATAGTGAGTGACAAGGATATATATGTGCAGTGACATAGTGAACTAAATTGTAGATAAGGGTAATCTAAATTAACCCCCAATATAGCATAAAATATATGGTGTAGCATATGGGAATATCTTACAAGCGACTGGCACTAGCAAACTATTGCCAGAGGTCCAGAGAAGTGGAAATAACGGATGAGTATTTACTATAGTCATAAGTGATAAAATGAGTGATGGTAGCATTGAGGTGCAGGGAATCACAGTATACATAAATTGAGTATACAATCGATGAAAAGGCATAAGTCTACTGTGTGACGTGTTTTTCCATTACCTCTACTAAGCATGAAATAAATTTTCATGGAAGTGTAGGGGAAAGTTACTGTAGGCCTAGCTGCTGTGTGAATAACAAAACAACGATCCCAGTATAGTGCAGCGAAAAGAAAAGTGTATCTTGAATGAATATAGTGTATATCCTTGAGATAACCAGTGTACAGCATAACATAAAAGGAAATAAAATAAAAAAAACAATAGTGAAGTGTGTCAGCGTGGGTAAATCTTGCCCTGGTGTTGACATGTGACAAGTGATACACAAAGGTTTGAGTTACCACATATAACGAATAGACTAGGACACCGAGACATAATAGAAAGACCTAGTGAACCTAAATTGCCAGCAAAACAACACAAGGATAGTGATTAACCCCTTGACTGTCGCAACCCCATATCCTGAGGTGTCTCCTGTGTCGCAAAATTTCCCCCCAAAAAAAAAAAACTTTTTCTTATGAAATGATGGAGAATCTTTTCCCGATTGTAATGACACCAAAAGAACAAAATTTGATGGAAAACTGATGGAATTACGCTCTTGCAAAGTTAGCGACCTCAGCGATATTTATGACTCGGCTATTTTGCCCACTCTGAGCCCTATTTTCGGCTAATTCCATTGTTCCAGTCGACCAAACTCATAGCTATTTCTTTAGAACTCCATTTTTTCTATCGATTGAGTACAAGAAACTGCCCATTTACCGATTTAAACTACCTAATAACGTGATCAGAAACTTGCAATTTGGCCAATTTCATGAAAATTAAAAAATATGACAATTTCAAAATAGGGTCTAGAATGAACAATGCAAACATTCCTGGCTCTAAAATAACATTTTCTTTGTTCATCAGTCATGTCTCCAGGCCCCTCTGATATTACTCTTGCTTTCTATTCTGAATTTTTATTCAAACAAAAAATAGAAGATTTACTGTTATACAGACTACTGCAATATTGTAATAATTGTATAAATAATGTCAACCCATTCATGACTGCATATTAGAATGGCTACTTGGACATTTATTGGAAAATGACATCATTTGTTTACTTATGAACATTGGAAAAAATCAAACATTTTCCATATTTTGAGCTCCATCTCAAGGTTCTTTTCATAGTAAAACCAGCCAAAATCACATCTATTTCTATAATATGTATTCCATTCTATCAAATGAGACCAAGAAAACGAGAATACAACCATAAATACTATACGAAAATAGACCACAAAGTCGGTATTTTAATTAAAAAAACGGTCGGAGTTTTTTTTCTCATTATGCACTGCGTGCTGCAGGATTTTTTTTATATAAGGTGCACACTGACCACACAGACCCATTCTCTCACATGTGGGCCTACCAGCTTTCTCCTGCTTGATTTGAAGCCGCTAGAATTTATGAGTACGTATATGTACGTCAAAAATGATGGCTTGTAAGACATATATATATGACCAAAACAGTCAAAGGGTTAACATAATGGAAATGATTTAAACTAAATGTGGTATCCCATGACAGAGGTGCCACATCCCCTGAGTGGTGTACTACAGCCATATGTCTGGCAGTGCTGCCAGGCAGCCACTCAGGCCTACCATACACACCCTACACCCACCACCCACATGCCGCAAACTTGGTTTTTATAATTTTTTTTTTTAACAAGTCAGCCGTCTCCCACCGAGGCAGGGTGACCCAAAAAGAAAGAAAATCCCCAAAAAGAAAATACTTTCATCATCATTCAACACTTTCACCACACTCGCACATAATCACTGTTTTTGCAGAGGTGCTCAGAATACAACAGTTTAGAAGCATATATGTATTAAGATACACAACATATCCCTCCAAACTGCCAATATCCCAAACCCCTCCTTTAACCCTTAAACGGTCCAAACGTGTACTATATACGCTCACTAGCGCAGCGCCTCGAATATTTTGAAAAAAAAAAATAGTTTTTTTTATAGAAAAAAAAAAGCACATTTTTTTAAGTGTTTTAGAATAAAAAAAAAATTTTAGGGTCAGTACTTACCGAGATATGAGGCCGTGAAGTTGACACTTGGCGATCACCTGACGGCAACATAGAGCACTGCTGCTTGCAGAAATTCTACATATTTACCATTTCTTCCATTTTTTTTTTTTTTAATTTTCTTGGTTTTCATGATATGATAATTATGTTTTATGGCAAATCTTTTGATTTCAATGCCAATTGTTGTTTATACACCAATATTATATACGAAATTATTATCATATTGTCATAAACACACATGTACACACTGACAGGTGATTTTGCATACCTGGCTGTATCACATTCTATTATCTACAACTATATACAAGTATTTACATGTCCTACTTATGTTTCTAGAACTCCATGATTGTATAATACTCCATGAAGCATGGATTCATACAGAGTGCCACCCCACACTGATGACAAATGAATCGTGTGTCCTTCCGCTGTTGGGGTCGTTTTTTGGTGGTAGCACACACAACACACTTTTTCTGGGCATTCCTCTTCTTTTGGGTAGGTGGTATTGGTACCAGATAGTGACAGTTGGGAGTGATTTGGTCTGGCACTTCCCCTACTGGCTGTGGTTGGGGGACAGGTTGTGGTGTGACAGGTCGCTGTTGAGGGACAAGTACAGGCGTGGTACTATACTTTCTTGCTATCTGTTTAACAACATTCAGAGAGTATTCTGCAAAACGGCGTCATTTTCCCGTCTTTATTTCGTACATATTGAATGCATTGAGCACTACAATGTCTACAAGATGAAAAAACAGTTTTATATACCACTTGTGACTCCTACATACACAGTCAACAAACCCTATAATCATGTCACACTTGTCAACTAGTCACATATTGTTCGTATAGTCCATGACAGCAGCTGGCTTTACAATAGGTTCTTTGTTGAACTTGCTCAGTCTGTCTGTACCATCTTGTTCCTGTGGATGGTTGACAGCAATGTCATGTCCCGTTTGTCATGCCACGTCAGTGCCATGATGTCATTAGCATGAAACACTTGCACTGCACCTTCAGCACTGCCTCCACTGAACCTTGGCATATGTTTCCTATTTCTTCTCACTGTTCCACATATATCAGTATTGTTCACACGTAGGAAATCAGCGAGCTTAGGGCTTGTATACCAGTTGTCTGTGTACAATATATGGCCCTTGCCAAGGTATGGTTCCATCATCCTGTGAACAACATCACCGGAAATGCCCAACATCCGTCTGTCATCATTGAGTGTGTTTCTCCCGGTGTATACAATAACATCCAACATAAGACCACTCTCACAGTCACACATAACAAAAAGTTTTATACCAAAGCGATTATGCTTGCTTGGTATATATTGCTTGAATGACAAGCGTCCCTTGAACAGAATCAAGGACTCATCACAACAATATTCTTGAAGGGATAAAAGTATGCACTGAATTTCTGCTTCAAATATATAAACACTTCCCGGATTTTGTATAGGTCATTTCTGTTTGGCGTATTTCTGTCTGAGAAGTGCAACATTTGTAGCAACAGAGTGAACCTGTTGCAGGGAAGGAAGTCATGGAAAACTGGAGTACTGATGAAGTGGTCTGTGGACCAGTAATTACGTATACAGGTCTCCCTCAACATTAGTGGGGGTTAGGGGATCAAGAGCCTCGTGAATGTTGAAAAATCGCGAATGTTTGGTGCCCCAATATATTGTAGGGAAATATAATACAATACTGCTTCCTTAACTTGTTGAACCATGAACAATTATAAAATGCATGAAAACATTGTAAATTGTACTAAATACATACATGTTATGGTTTAATAACATGTATGTTATTAAATACCACTGCCTCCACTACTGCCTCAACCACTGCGTGTCCCTACTACCCTTCCTCTGACCCCTGCAACTGGCAGCCAGCCCTCCCACCACTGTGTGGTGAGTGTTTTGTTTGTTTATTATTTGCTATTAAACTACAGTAAATAATGTCAATCCATTCATGACTGCATATTGGAATAGCTATTCGGACAGGTACTGGACAGTGACATCATATGTTTACTCTTGAACACAGCAAAGAATCAAACATTTCTGCTACTGCTAATAATAATAATAAAAATAAATGCAATAGAATTGAAGAAGGAAATTGTACAAAAATATGAGGGTTGAAGCAATAGTGGAGGGAGTGGTTGACACATCGTCAGTGTGTCTTTCCAAACATTTCACAATAATTCATTGTTTTTGGTGCTTGTAGATTGAGTGCGACTGGAGTGGTAGAGGCAGTGGTTGAGGCAGTGGTTGAGACAGCGGTTGAGGCAGTGGTTGAGGCAGCGGTTGAGGCAGTGGTATTTAATAACATACATGTTATTAATAAGAATAATAATAATACATGTAATTAATTATAACATGTACTATTATTATTAATAACATATGTTATTAAATACCACTGTTTCAACTGCTGCCTCTACCACTGCCTCTACCACTGCTTCTACCATTGCCTCAATGGCTGCCTCAATGGCTGCCTCAACCACTGCCTCAACCACTGCCTCTACCATTGCCTCTACCATTGCCTCTACCATTGTCTCAACTGCTGCCTCTACCATTGCCTCAACCGCTGCCTCACCCACTGCCTCAACCACTGCCTCTACCACTCCAGTTGCACTCAATCTACAAGCACCAAACACAATGAGTTATTGTGAAATGTTTGGAAGACTAATGCTCACTCCAGCATAAACAAAGCCACACTGACGATGTGTCAACCACTCCCTCCACTATTGCTTCAACCCTCATATTTTTGTACAATTTCCTTCTTCAAACACTTCATTGAACCACTCGACGAAAATTTCCCTCGTGACCCATGCCTTACTATTAGATTTCCAAAACACACACAATTTACTCTTCATAACATTGTTTTTCCTGAACACTGGGATTTTCAGAATGGTACACTAGTAACGGCTTCACTCTGAAATCCCCACTAACATTAGCACAGAACATGAGGGTCAGCCTGCCTTTCATAGGCTTGTGTCCTGGCAGTCCCTTTTCCTCCTGAGTAATGTAGGTCCTCTTTAGCATTTTCTTCCAAAAGAGGCCTGTTTCGTCACAATTGAACACTTGTTCAGGTTTCAGTCCTCTATGTACTCCTTGAATTCACTTAACGAATTTTGTAGCTGCAATTTTGTCCGAACTGGCAGCCTTACCACGCTGTGTATGCCACTATGGTTCTTAAATCTCTCAAACCAACCTTTGCTGGCCTTAAATTCACAAATATCAGCACTCGTTGCAGGTCGTAAGTTGAATGGTAGGTGTATATTGAAACTATATTAAATATAACCCAATAACACAGATACATCGAAAATACTTTTAGGAAAATCTGTCATAACTTTATATACAAATATTTCTTCTTTTCAGCCCTTATGGTAGTGGGATCATCTAAATACTATACATAATCTACACCAAACATTCTTGAATCTTGTCTTCATGCCTGAAAAGTGTAAAACAACCACTCGTATTTCTCAAGAATGTTTAAAAAAAAAAAAAGAAAGTTACCTGTGTAGTAGTCCAATCTGAAGCTTGTTGCTACTTATATCAAGAAATGAAAATGTTTAACCCTTTAACTGTGTGTGAAAGTCCCAAGGGGACTTTTCTTTGTGTAAACAAATTTAACTAAAAATGCTGCTTGACAGTTCATGAAGTGGGTAGGTCTTCCCTGGAGATGACCATGTGAGAATCTGGTGTAGCTAATATGCATGCCTGGTTTAACTATTTCTCTCACAGGGAGGACTAATAGAAGAAAAATAGTAGTATGATTAGAGACAGCTTGTTGATCATTAATGCTAACAATCTTGCAGGTGGTGGGTTAGTATTATTATTATTATCATAATCAGTTTAACCACTAAACCCGAAAGGGTCATACAATGCTGAGCTGAGTTAGTAGGGTACCAGAAAATTGTCAGAAAATGGTAATAGTATGTGAGAGATTTTAAATGTCTAGAGCTGCAGGATATGCAGAGTGGTTTATAATTTAATCATGTTTAACTCCAGCTTGACCAGGGATGCTACAGAGTATAACATCTTTGTTCCTGATAAAGATTTAATACATTCAGCCTTGAGCATAAACGACATGGGGTGGGATGCACGGAATCGAAGGTCTGAGGCAGTAACAGCAGTGTGCAAGGTGAAATTGTATAACAATGTAGTGTGTGAAAACGTGTAGCAGGCTACACTGGTGTGTACGAATGCAAGCAAAAATGCTGCACCTTACTTATATTTTTCCTTTACTTATGATCAGATTTGTTTGACTTCAGATTGATTGCAATTTATTAATTTCTCCAGTTTATTTTGTATCATTAATTTGCAGGTTACCCCTATATTAATTTTCTATTAACCTACTTTTTCAATTATTGTTGTTGTGATAAGGATGAAATAAAGCTAAGACATGACAACGTTTAACCATGTACTGCATTTCCATTTTTGAATATAGATTAGGTCCTCAGTTTTCAGGTTTGGCATGTTTGACTTTTACATGTACATTTGTTCTTCCGTTAGCGTTCCTTATACAGTACGTAATATCAGTATCAATATTATTTTTCTCAATATGCCATTACTCTCTCATACAGTGGAACCCCGAGTTTTGCACACCTTGAGTATTGTATACTTCGAGTTTAGACCCCTTTTTTTGGCTCAGTTTTGTACCGAGTTTTGTACTGTGCCCCGTGTTTAGTACCGCGTACCCGATCTGTCCGCCTGCCAGCGTCCCTGTGCAGATGTCGTGAGCCAGTCTGGCTTTGTTTATGCTTGAGTGAACACTAACCTGAGTGTTCATCCAAACATTTGGTGCTTGTTTGTTAAGTGCAACTGTGAAATAAGCTGCAAGAGGGATTTTGAAGGGTTTGAGGCTGACCCTGACCCTGCCTACCCTCTGCCTGTTGTGGAAGGTATTGTGGCATTTGGGAAGTCCATGGGGTTGGAGGTGAGTGGCAAGGATGTGGAAGAGTTGGTGGATGACCACAGGGAAGAGCTAACCACTGAAGAGGTGCAAGAGCTTCATCTGGAACAGCATCAGACCACAGCTGAGGAACTTGCTTCAGAGGAGGAAGATGGAGTGGATAAGGTGCCTTCTTCAGAGATTAAGGAGATTTGTGCAATGTGGAATAGGGTGCAGGCATTTGCTGAAAAATATCACCCTGACCAATCTGAAACAAGCCATCTCTGCAACAAGTTCAGAGACAGAACTATGTCCCATTGTAGGGAAATCTTAAAGAGGTGCCAGAGATATTGGACTGTGGACAGTTATTTGTGAGACAGGGGTCCAGTGACTCTCAAACTTGTCCTAGTGGCATTTAAAGAAAAAGAAGGGAAGTAACCCTGGATAAGGACTTGGTACCTAAAGTCCTTATGGAGGGGGATTTTCCTTCCAAACATTAAGCCCTTCCTCACTCCTCCTCCCTATCTTCAGGATGCCATCAACAGTCTTCAATAAAGGTAAGTAAAAATGTTATTTTAAATGTTTATTTTTCTAATACTAATTTAAGTACTATTTATGTTTGTTGTGTGTATGTAAAAATTATAATTCTATAAATGTATTTTTTGTTTATATTTTTGGGTGTCTGGAACGGATTAATTGGATATACATTATGTCTTATGGGAAATATGCTTTGACTTTAGTATGTTTCGAGTTTAGTACTAGCACCTGTAAAGAATTAAGTACGAAACTCGAGGTACCACTGTATATCTAGATACCAGTATTGCAATTTTTCTGTTTTACTACCTTTATATACAGTTTGCTATCTAAATCTATATTACTATAAATTTACCCATTTTAATCATTCATTGTTTTTACTGAAGCATCTGTTGTAAATAAACCATACCGCGGGCGGGGATAGAATCCGCGATCAGAGAGTCTCAAAACTCCAATTGTGTCATTATGATTTCATGAATCTGTTGTAAATTATTTCAAATATTACTGATTTTTTGCAATGCCCATTTTGCTGAGGCTTCATCTGTGACTCATTTGAAAGCATACCACTGAATTTTTTTCAAAATGTACTTGCTGGATGTTCCACACCCAATTTTCTTCTTTTAGGACTTTCTTATGAATCATCTTCTTTCAACGTACCAGCCGTATCCCACTGAAGTGGGGTGGCCCAAAAGAAAAAACTGAAGTTTCTCCTTTTAAATTTAGTAATATATACAGGAGAAGGGGTTACTAGCACCTTGCTCCCGGCATTTTAGTCGCCTCTTACGACACACATGGCTTACAGAGGAAGAATTCTGTTCCACTTCCCCATGGAGATAAGAGGAAATAAACAAGAACAAGAATTAGAAAGAAAATAGAAGAAAACCCAGAGGGGTGTGTATATATATGCTTGTACATGTATGTGTAGTGTGACCTAAGTGTAAGTAGAAGTAGCAAGACTTACCTGTAATCTTGCATATTTATGAGACAGACAAAAGACACCAGCAATCCTACCATCATGTAAAACAATTACAGGCTTTCGTTTTACACTCACTTGGCAGGACGGTAGTACCTCCCTGGGCGGTTGCTGTCTACCAACCTACTACCTACTTTCTTATGAATATCAACAATAATAAAGTTGAAGCAGTAATTAAAAATGGAGCTTCTGTAACACAAAATGAACAAGTCAGTAACAAAATATTATATGAACGATATATAGTAATTTGTGGTGTCCAGCTTCACAAAGACTTCTAGGAAAGTAACCCTGAGAATTTGGAGTACTGGTGGTATATGGTAAATATGTTTCCTCTGCAGGTATAACTATGCATAACTTTTACAGTTATTAATGCGTTAATTTGTTATCAATATAAACCATCCAATTGTTAAATGCTGCATCATTCATTTTTTACTTAATTCACATAAAAGAACTTGATTTGCATAGTAATTACGTAGAGCTTAACTGTACTCACCTAAATATGGCTGCAAGGGTCAGGTCTTAGCTCCTGGCCCTGCCTCAACTTGCCACTTGCCAGATTCAATCCTTCCTATCCTTATTGAACACTTCCTCACCAAAATAACTCACCTTTCAACTACCCTGAGACTGAAGAAATGTTTCCTGGGATTTCTTTGGCTTTTCTCTTGTTTTTAACTTCCAGTTGTGTTACTGAGTTCCTCTTCTCACCTCCTAAACTGACTGTCCCTGTCTACCCTATCAGTTCCTTGAGTATTTTGTGTGTTATCATGTCTTTTTGTTTATTATTATTCTGTCCTCCAATGTTGTTAAATTCATTTGCATTAGCCTTTTCTCATAGCTCATGACCCTTGACTCAAGGACTCGCCTTGTATACCTCTGCATTTTCTCCTGAGGTGTGGGTCATTTGCTTTAAGGATAACCAAGTATAACAACTTCGTTTCTTACTTTCTACACATTATTTTTTTTCAGATTCGGTTGTAGGGACTAATTAGATTACAGCTAGTTTGTTTACATCATATTCATCTGACATTTAAAAAATGTTCTCTGATATGCTTAATGGCAGTAGTACCCATTTTATCAGTACACTAATTTATCTATCATTTTTTCCTAGATTTATACAGAACCTTATTTTCAGTTACTTTGACACCTTCACTGTTATTGCTCTTTATATTAAATATGTGATGCATGTTTATGTGGTATGAGTCATTCTTTAATTCCCTAGTTCATATTGTCATCCACAGTTGTTACGTAAATCAAAACACATGTCATGCTGTATATAAGAGCCATAACCTAAAAATATAAATTTTAGTTAGTACAGTATTTCTGTATTAGTGTTTTCATATCTGAACATATAAAAAGTGCATATTGTACTATCAGTATACAATACCTGTATATGTTATCATTTTCAATAATTTCTATATGGCAGTTTTATAAATCCAATAAAATACTTATTGCAGCTTATTAATAATAATTTTATGATTTTCTTATCTTTTCATTTGATTACTTACTGCATATCAGTGTTGTATATATTTAATTTTTCAAATCTAAAATTCAGTGTGTTGATAATTTTCTTCAAAAGCATCAGTTCCTAAAGCCATGATTCATACATTCCAATTTTTGTGTCCTTTTTGTAGTCATGAAACATTAATTTTCTGTATTTTTTCATGCATCTGTTACGTATGACTGTATCAAGGACTCAGTACTGTTTGTCGTTGCTGTAATAAAAGCAGGTTACAGCCCTGTAAACAAAATGAAGATTTTAATAAAGTTGGTAGAATTACCGACAATATGTAAAGTAAAAGGACACGGGTGCAACAAATGTGACATTTTATTGTGGCAACGTTTCGCTCTCCAGGAGCTTTATCAAGCCACTTTTCTGACCAAGAATAGAGTTGGTCTAAATCCTCCTGAAGTTCCCTAACATCTGTAACATCTCTCTTTTGTAATGAAAGAATGAAATCTTCATTTACAAAATGAAGATTTCATTCTTTTATTATAAAAATATTTAGAATGACTGATGGTGAGTGTTTTCTACTTTGTGTCACCCTGCCTTGGCAGGAGATGGCCACTGAGATAAAAAAAAAAAAAATTGAATACATAATGTATAGTGCCTAAAGAGGAGTACTGTATGCAAGATAATTACAATTAATGCATATTGATATCTTTGTATTTTTTACTGTTATTCCTTTTTTTTTTTTACTATTATACCTTTATATAGTACTAAGCAACTAATAGTTGATTGTATAATTCAAAGAACTGTATAGCTTATGATTTTACTGAATCATAATAATAGTAGTAATGATTGAGTTGCAAGCAGTGTGAAGTTATTGTGCAGTGTAAAAAAAATATTGTTGTCATGCAAAGATGTAGAGATTTGTCACAAGAAGAAATAATTAAATTTGTAAAATAAATTAAGGCTAGAATTTCTCTCACCCTTAATGGGAGGTGCCATGATGTTGATAAAAGGCTTTTAATCCAAGGAAATGGAACAATACTCTCCTTCCATGGATTAGACTTGATTACTCTCTGTTACTACATGTTGGGCACTAAATATTTTCTATAGCATGAATTATGTCAAACTTGTTAATATGTTAACATGTCTTGAAAGCAGTTCACACAGTGTATTGTTTTGAAAATCTACACATGAGTTTATTAAAAGATTAGAATAGGATAGCTATTTTTTACGTGTATTGGGTGAAATTTTGTGTCACTTGTAATTTGTAGTTAATGAGAGTATAGATAAACTAAGAGTTCTTGTATGATGGCACATATTGCACCAAGTGATCTGCACTTGATGCACAGAAAACAGGTATTACAGATATTTATGATGCTGTTTTGCTCTGCAAAGAGCAAAACTGTACAATAGAGATTTGTTCTGCACCAAACATCTTTTTACCATAAAAGGTCTGGTTTGACACCCCAGTACAGAAATAATGAAGATAACTTGTTTCATTGCTGGCTTAAATTAAGAAAATATTAAATTCAGATTTTTTTTATAGTTTTGTAAAAAAAATGTTTAATTTTTTATGTTAAAATTTATTGCTGTCATCAGCTTACTCATATATACCCTAAAGCTTTATCCATCCAGTCAGTAGTTTTAGGTGTTTTTTGTTATACTAAATTGTCTATCTTGAATATGTTCACTTATATATAATAAGTTTATAGGTTAAGTGAGCTTTTATAAAGCTAACCACTAATTTTAAGCTTATGTTAATACTGTGCTAAGTTTTCTTCATAGCATTCAGTTGCTGCAAGCTGTTTGCACTTATTATTCTGCACTTCCTCTTCCTCTTCAAGGGGGGCTCCTTGGCGTGGTGAAGAGGCTCTTGGTCTGAGGAATTAGACCTGTTGGTCTACTTCCTCAGACCGAACCTAATTACCCCCCAATCCCCCGTTCCCTATCCCATCCTCCCATTTTTCCTTTCCTCCTCCTCCTCCCCACCCCTCCCTTTTGCCCTTTCTTTTTTGCCCTTTTTTTTTTTTTTTTTTTTTTTTTTTTTTTTTTCCCCCACAGCCATGCTAGTTCCTAGGTAGGGGAAAGGGTACCGGGGTCCATCCCATTCCGTTGAGGTTCTTGGCAGTGGCGTAGTTTGCCGTGGAATCTGGATTGCCTGGGGATATCCCGATCCCTCTCCGGTATCCCGGAGGGTGGCTTTGGGTGTCTCTCGGGCGACGGGTGTATCTCTGGAAGCCACCTTTCGGATTCCGGGGGTGGTGGCCGAAGGAGGTATGCTTTTTGCGGATTTCCGGCCGCCCTCTCTTTTGTCCACCGAGGTAGCTCGGCAGATGTGAGGTTGCTATCCCGGATTGCCAGTTTACTGGCATGATGGGTAGGGTATGGCACAGGTTCCATGCTGCATCTGCATCTGACCACAGTATTGGCAAGGCACTCCTATGCCATGTTGGTAAAGATATTTCTTTTCATGCTCTTAAGAGCGGTACGCGCATCATCACCGTACAGAATGCTACCCAGGCTCATGAGCTTTCTCGTCTTTCCCATATCGATACTGTTCCTGTAACTATTGAAAAGCATCATTCCCTCAATTCTTGTAGTGGTACCGTCATTCTGCCCCATACCATCATAGTTCAACAAAATTTCCAGACATGTGGCACTGACATTCTTGAACAGCTGGAACTCCAAGATCTCCCAATCCTCAAGGTAGACACTTACGTTCTTCCTGCCCACGGACGGAGACGATACCCTAGCAATGTGGCTCGTTTAACTTTTGACAGCCGTGAACTCCCATCCTCAGTTTATGTAGCAGGACATCGGTTACAAGTTTGAAAGGTGATCCCTACACCGCAACAGTTTAGAAATTGCTGGCGATTTGGCCATCCAGCGAAATATTGCAGATCTATCGCCGAATGCCCAGTCTGTGGTGCCGATGACCATTCTAATACGTCTTGCAATCGACCTCCCTCTTGCCTTAATTGTCATGAGGCTCACCCTTCGTACTCTCGCCATTGTCAAGTCTACTTAAACGAACGGGAAATCCGTTACCTCAAAGAGGCAGAAGGTCTCCCTTATGCCATGGCAGTTTCTCATCTCCGCCTCCAAGGGAGACTACCTCGTGTTTCTTATTCCTGTGTTTCAAAACGTCCCCCCACTTCTGGTATCCATCTTCTGCACCCACCTCTGTGGTTACCTCTCCCATAGTCACTCCTGTAGCTAATTCTTTTGCTGTCCTCGGCTCAGACGTCCCTACTTCAACGTCTCAGTCTGATCTCGCTTCTTCGTGTTCTCTCTCACAAGCCTCAGTAGCGACGAGATCTCGTATGACACCTCCTCCCAATCGTCCCTCTACTTCTCAAAAGTCAAAAAAAGGTCCGTTAACACCTCCTACCCATCTTCCACCTCCTCATTTTCCCTTCCCTGTCTCTGTACCTGGTTCTCCCCCTCTCACTGGCTCTGTTACAAGTGTAGAGGTTCACCCTCCTCCTCATACTGTACCTTCCTCCCCTGTTCCCTCCCAAGTTTCTTCCTCTTCTGCCACCTCCCAGGTTTCTGCCTCTTCTGTCCTCTTCCACGCTTCTCCAGTTCCCTCCACCCTTTCGCCTCCCCCCTACCTTGGTACAGTCCATTACAGTTCCAATCTTTACTCATCCTCCCCCTACCATTTCCAATATTGTCTCCCATACGACGTTTCTGAATTCCGAAACACTTGAAGCAATCTCTGAATATATTGCAGAGACCAAACCATCAATGGACACTGATCCACCCTCCGCTCCTTCTCTCTCCTCTACTCCATCTGCGCAACTCCTTTCTTCACAGCGCACCGTTCCTTCGCTGCTTGAACGTTTTCCACTGCCTCCACATGTGGACTTTTCTAACCCCTCTAGTCTGTAGGAACCCTTACCTGTGGATTTCAGGTATCTTTATCATTGCCAATCATGGCCTATTTACAGTGGAATATACGAGGCCTCAGGGGTAATCGGGGTGAGCTTCAGATGTTACTCTCCCAGTTTTCCCCTGTTGGTGTTTGCTTACAGGAACCAAAATTACACTCTGCTGTTGTCTCTCCCATCTCAGGCTATAATTTATTGTATTCTTCAGATCCTTTTCCTGATGGGTCCTTTAATGAAAGTGCCCTTCTTCTACGCACTGATATTCTGTACCATCAGCTATTTGTTTGTACTTCGCTGCATTACACAGCAGCCCGTATCCACTTGCATAGGTGGTATACGCTCTGTTCTTTATATCTCTCTCCTTCTCGGGCATTATCTATTCCGGATATTGCCTTTCTTGTTTCGTCATTACCGCCACCGATTCTGTTACTTGGTGATTTTAATGCCCACCATTTCCTCTGGGGGGGTCTCACTGTGATTCCCGTGGCATTCAGTTAGAGGCTTTTCTTGCCACCCACCCCCTCCATGTTTTAAATACAGGTACTCACACCCATTTTGATCCTCGGACTCACACACTCTCTTGCATCGATCTCTCAGTCTGCTCTTCCTCCACCGCATTAGACTACACTAGGTCTGTTCTCCCGGACTTACATGACAGCGATCATTTCCCAATCATTCTTACTTCCCATTCATATTCACCACCTCTTCGCATCCCACGCTGGCAATTTGATCAGGCAAATTGGAACCTTTACTCACACCTAACTGTTTTTAGAGAGGTTCCTTCTTCGTCCTCCATCGATGAGCTTTTACACCTCTTCTCGTCCTCCGTTTTAACCGCAGCTTCTCATTCTATACCCCAAACTTCGGGCAGGCATTCTCAGAAATGTGTGCCTTGGTGGTCTCCTGCTTGTGCTCGTGCAGTACGTTTGAAACGCGCTGCATGGGGCAGGTACCGGTACAATAGAACCACAGAGAGACTTCTTGATTTTAAGCAGAAGCGTGCGATCGCTCGCCGTGTCATCCATGACGCTAAACGCACTTGCTGGCAAGATTATGTCTCCACCATCACCTCTGCTTCCTCTATGAGTGCAGTCTGGAAAAAAGTACGAAAACTGAGTGGTAAATATTCTCCTGACCCGGCTCCTGTTCTGCGGGTTGCCGGTGTTGATATAGCAAACCCACTAGATGTTGCCAATGAAATTGGCAATCATCTGGTCCGTATTTCTCAGGGACTCCATCTATGTCCCTCATTTCTTTCCTCAAAGTGTGCCAGAGAGTTAGCACCCTTGGACTTTTCTTCTCTCAGAGAAGAACAGTATAATGTGCCCTTTACACTTCAAGAACTGGTGGCAACACTCTCAGCTTGCCAATCATCGGCAGCCGGGCCCGACGACATTCATATTCGTATGCTACAACATTTACATCAGTCAGCCCTTGCAGTCCTATTACGCCTTTACAATCTTATTTGGTCACAAGGAGTTCTTCCACAGCTGTGGAAATCCGCCATTGTTCTCCCTTTCCGCAAACCAGGCACTACGGGACATGAAACCTCCCACTATCGTCCCATTGCTCTTACCAGTGCAGTTTGCAAAGTGATGGAACGCCTAGTAAATAAACGTTTAGTGTGGTATTTAGAGGCACACAACAGTCTCTCCACTCGTCAATATGGCTTTCGTAAGGGACGTTCTACCATAGACCCCTTACTACTCTTGGATACGTATGTTCGTAATGCCTTTGCGAATAACCACTCGGTTATTGCCATATTTTTTGACCTTGAGAAGGCATATGACACAACTTGGAGGTATAATATTTTAGCCCAAGCCCACTCCTTAGGCCTTCGAGGCAATCTACCATCCTTCCTTAAGAAGTTTTTAACTGACAGGCATTTCCGTGTTCGGGTTAATAATGTGCTCTCCCCGGACTTTATCCAAGCTGAAGGTGTCCCCCAGGGATGTGTTCTGAGCACAACACTTTTTCTCCTTGCTATTAATGATTTGGCCTCTAGTCTTCCATCAAATATTTGGTCATCACTCTATGTTGATGACTTCGCTATTGCCTTTGCAGGCGCTGACTGTGACCTCATTACAGTTTCTCTCCAGCATGCAGTCGACCGTGTTTCCAATTGGGCCACCACATGTGGGTTTAAATTTTCCAGCACCAAAACCCACCAAATTACTTTCACTAGACGCTCTGTCATCTCCGATCATCCTTTGTACCTCTATGGCTCCCGTATCCCTGAACGTGATACAGTCAAGTTTCTGGGCCTCCTCTTTGATCGTAGGTTATCCTGGAAACCTCACATTACCTCTCTGAAGGCAACTTGTCACAGCCGGCTGAACCTTCTTAA